>NC_041710.1:16905618-17223082 GCF_900700375.1 Denticeps clupeoides
CCAACGCAGGCCGTCTGCTCATGACTGTGCAGATCATGGCAAAGGCTCCCCATCACTTACAGCACTGTATACCTACAGGGAGTAATGAAGCACACGCATCTAAACCAAATCTTTTCATGAACCGGAAAACCAGTAATGGAGGTGTGCTAGAACATTTTATTTTATATCAGTGGCCTTAGACAATCCAAAAACTAAAGAAATTTGACATTCAAAAACAACCCTAAATGCAATTTAAAATAAACTGCAATACTTGACTATAATGTATGGCATCCAAATGAAATGGGCCATCTATTGAAACGTTTGCAGTGGGTTATTTGTTGCGGTCAAACCCAGCAATCACAGTCCAGAAAGAGGACTGTTGAGAAAGTGACGAGGATTTGACAGCTGTTGGCTGATCCCTCTTCTCCGGACGATCAGGAGAATGGGAGGGAATAAACAGGCGCTTCTGATAGAATGGTGACAATATGGACTGCTGAGGAACATCGGGTAAATCTACAAACTGGACCAATTCCGGAACAAAGGGGTCTTTGTGGTATGGTATGAACTCATCCTTGTATTCTGGGGAGCAGGTTGATGCCACGCAGGGTGCCACCTGAGACGCAGCAGAAGTGGTAGGTGCGGATGCTGTAGTGGTTTGAGGAGTAGTGCTGGGTACGGTCGGCTTCAGTGGGTAAGGTGTGAGTTGGGGGAAGTAATAATAGAACAACATTTGCTGTTGGTAAAGTTCAAGTGAAGGATCCGGTGCGGATTCGTTTTGGATTGTGGATTCAGGTGTTGATGTCACACAAGGCTGAACATGGGCTGGACCTGGAAGTGGAGTTGAAGGTTGAGGGGAAGGTGGGGTACTAACGACAGGACAAGATAGAATCACTGGACTGCCTTGCCAAACCATCTCCAGGACATAATTGTTATTCTGAAAACAAAAGTATTCAATGACTTAGTAAAAAACAGGGTGATTGAAGGTAAATTAATAATTGTCATACCTGTCGCACCACATTACAACCATCATAAGGTGTGGTGAAGACCAGACCCCAAGGAGTCCTGTACACCAAGTAGCGGCAATACGGTGGCAGTTGGGTGAGAGGTAGGGAATGTGCGTTTCCTGGTAGGAGGAGAATAGTAATAACAAAATATGTCATAGGCCACAAGTGTCCTTTCTATCGTGAATTCATTATTTCGAATTGACATTAACAGAAAAGGGTTACAATTGAAAACAAAAATACAACATAGATCAGCATGGATTTACGTAACACCTCAGAACCCTGCTTTAAATGAAGTCTCTGCAGTCAAGTCAAATGCATCTCTAGAGCACTTCAACAGTGGTTGCACTGCAAGAAAGTGCTGTACAGGCACAAAAGGACATACAGATATACAGAAGAAGAATACAGTAAAATATATGGATGTTATATATGCAACGAAGGGGAATAAATAAATAAATGGGGGGGGGGGGGGGGGGGGGTTGAGGAATATAACATAAAAGTGCATAATAGGATTAAACCTTAAAAATGTAAAGGTTAGGGAGGGCTGAAGAGAACAATATAAAAACACATTGAAGGAAAACATTAAAAGTCTGGGAAAGCTAAAGAGAACAGATGAGTTTTAAGATTTTAAAAGCAGAGGTTGTCGGGGTAAATTTAATGTCAAGCGGCAACAGCAATTGCAAAGGCCCTGTCACCTTTCTGCTTAAAATTCAAATTTTGAATTGAATTTGAAAATGAACAGGAACCAGTGCAGTGACGCAGGTAATGTGTTCTCCCTTTTTACAACCCATCAGCAAGCACGCTGCAGCCGTGGTAACAGTGACTGTGGGATACCAACATAGAGAGCATTGCAGTGGTCAAGTTGCAATGTAATAAAAGCATGTAAGGCCTTCTAAAAATCATTAAAAATGTAAGAAGGACTTAACTTTAGCTAAAAGTCTTTGATGATAAAAACTTGACTTAACTACAGAATTTATCTGCTTGTCCATTTTAAAATCCCCATCCATTATTACACCCATACTGAGCCCTTAATGTACAATTCTAGGGAACTGAGGTAAAAGGAAGAGGCAGTAAAAACCTCTGTTTTTGTTTCATTAAAATAAATTCAAAGCAATCCCTGCCTTGATGTCATCCAGGCAGTCAAGTAATTGTTTTAAAAAGCTGGTAGGTGTATGTTTTAGGGGTAGGTAGATTTGCATATCATCGGCATAAAAATAGAATGAAATTTTTTTAAAGATAGTTCCTAGTGGGAGTGTGTATAAAGAAAACAGCAAAGGGCCACGTACAGAACCCTGGGGCACCCCATAGTGAACAGGAGAGGATGTAGTCATCAATGCCTACAGAAAAACTTGTCAGAAAGGTAGGGACAGGACCAGTTCTTCCAGGAACCTCGAGATAAAAAGGAGTTTAGATTGGTCTAAAATTATTCGGAGTGGAGGAGTCTGGATGAGGTTTCTTGATAAGAAAAAGCCTGTTTGAAGTTCAATGCCGGAGGTAAGACTACTATTAAGTAATGTTGGAATGCAGGGACCTAGATCCGTAAAAGTAGCTTTAATGAGTCGGGGGGGTGCCGACATCAGTACAACCAGGTGATAATTTCATATTTGGAATCACTTTCTCAATGGTGGACAGAAAAACTGGCTCAAATGGAGCAAATGGGTCGTAAGACGGGGGTTTAATTAAGAGTAATATTTTTTGCTTTATCCGCAAAAATAGTTACAAAATGTTCACAAGTATCACGGGAGGCTTCCTGGTACATGCTCAGGTTTTCCTTTACTATGACACCTGCATCTGATTCTTTTTCCACAGGCGATCTAAGGATATGGTCCGTGACTGTTTCTCCTGGCCAGTGGCTAGATCCTCGGCAGTAGAACACTCTTTCATGTCCTCGGAGAATAGGTGACCACCAGCACGTCATACCTGCTTCCACCTGGAGCTGTGAGGACCCTGGCCCTCTTACAGAGAGCTTCATCAGGCCCTGGCCGCACTGCAGCGCGGGTCTCAGGCGCAGCCACGCGGCCTCCGCGCCACCCGTCCCCGCGGAGCCCAGCACCCTCTCCAGAACGCTGCCGGCCGGGGCGTCCGCTTGGTAATCACCCCCAAAGGAGTCTTCTTCCGCCCGAGGTAATCTAGGGCCAAAATCAATCCGCCCGACACGAAAGGCCCCCGCAGCGCCGTCACCAGTCGCAGGTTTTCCCGACGGGCTTCCCACGCTCCTGCCCTCGGCTTTACTGTCCCAACACCCAGCACCCACGAGGAGCAAAGGCACGCAAAGCCGAAGAGCCACGGACGTGCGGCGCACCACCGACACAGGCTGCAGCCACATCTTCCCCAGCCCGCAAGCAGCGAGGCGGCGTTCACCTGCAGATGACCCCGGTTCGCCGTGTCACGTGGGTACAAGGACAAGTTCAAGCTGAGATGCAGTGTCGTTTCAGCTAAATACACGTAAGTGCATGTGTGCGACAAACCAGCTACACGAAGTGCCAACATGGGACACGTGCAGTGCAAGAGCAACAAGAGAACGTCAAACAAAACATGCAAATCACAAAGAAGACAGACAAATGCCCCCCAGACAACCACAGCAAGCTTAATTTCATTTCAACTTGTTTTTCTTAAATGTTACTTTTAACAAGTATGACGTTTCGATCCGAATAATTTGCCACGTGTAATGTGTGTGTGTCTGTGTGTGTGTGTGTGGGGGTGCTGAGCAGTGTGTGTTTGGGTCGATCTTTATTTTGTATGGCGCAGGAGGCATGTTACACATCATCTTGTACTCCATTCTGGAGCATTCCTGGCTCTTGTCTCCCAGACGACCCTTCAGTCTCCATGGCAACCGTCAACAGTGCTGTCTGCTTGTTTACTGTCGGTGTGAGTGGGTCCCTGGAGGTAAAAAAAAATGGAGGCCTGCAGACAGTGCGAGGTGGATCATGCACATTTGGAGAAGAAAGAGAAAACGTGTGAGGCAAGTAGTGCAAACATTCATAAGCCAAATACAAAAATGTCTTAAGCGCTGCTATGTGATTCACGTTGTAGTCATGATTGTTTGAAGTCATGGTTGTTTCTGTCTTTTCATCACTCAGTAAAATCTGAAGGTAGGTCACAGTCTGATAAAGGCCTGTGTGTGTTTTTTCTGTGTGTCCATCAATGTCCATCTAGTTCTGTATTTATTCTATTATCATTATCTGAGTGTACCCTGTATAATGGGCTGGACATTTGCAGCAGAGCCCTGAAGACGATTTCTTCCAGTACAAGCATGGAATGGCAGGAGTGTTTAGATATAAGAGAGAATCACAAGAGAACATGCACAATCATGGAAATTGTGGAGTGAAGGTATCAGTGGATTCCACGTCTTACATGGACCTTTTGAATGATGCTATTGTGGGTAACATGCTACATTTTAATTTCATAATTTATGGGCTCGTTTGTCAATCTGTGAGACTCCGCCTCCCACTGACTCCCCTGTGCTGTGTGAATTCTGTGGCGGTAGAGCCAGGCCTCCTTTACACCCAGGCTACACAAACACCTGTGAGGTGGGTGCAGCGCAGAACAGGGGAACATGTGCCCTTCCTCAGGCGCGCTTGTAGTTCCCATGGAATTCCTTTCTTTTCACAGGAATTCTGCTGCGGCGAATACCAGGAGCTGTTTAAGATTATAACCCGGGAGGAGAGTTTAGTTCTGGACAAACTGTCCAGACAGCTTGAACCCAGCACCCAGACTTGTAGTGTCACATTGACCGCAGAGGAGGAGCAAAGCGCAAACGCCAAAGCCAGAGAGCTGGAAGCACACAAGTAACACCAGGGTGGGGGGGGGGGGGGGGGGGTGTAAGGGGAAGGACCCCCGACACCCCTGCTACTTTCAAACACGGTTACTCTGTATTTTAAAGGTGGCAGCAGAAAGAGACGGACACAAAGGGCTCCGATGCGTCCCTGTTTTCTGCGAGCATATGTTAGTACACACAACTCAGGATGACTGGTAAAAAGTACACTACCACACCCAGCGTTGATTGTGATGTTTAGGGTAATTGACAGGGCCTGGTCTCACTTTCTAACCAGATCCAACCAGATCAAACACCATCCGGTTCCAGCTCTCCAAAACTGCACCTACAGAGAGGGACTGTGGCGATAGAGAGTGCTCAGGTTTAACGGACCCTTGCAACAAGAAAGATGAGGTTCTTGTTGGGCCAAGCACATTTGGGTTTGGATTTTGTAACCATAAGGTAAAACCAAAAATGTGTCAAACGTTGGCAGCTGATATTTGAAGATTTCCACATCCTGACTGTAAACAAACAAACAAAAAAAAAAAGATTAAATGTTTGAAATTAGATTCTTGTCATTTCAGGAAGCTGTGAGTTTAATTGAGAAATACTACTCAGATGGAAAGAAATTTCTGACCATTTTCCCAGATGGTTCTGGTCAAGTTCTGTATCCTTCAGGGCATCTAGCTGTGGTTATCGTCATCAGTGGGAAAGAGAGGATTTGCATTGTGCAGGACGATCAGGCGGTTGAGCCTCCAATCAGAGCAGCATTCCAGTCCAGTGGGGGGGCAACATGTTACCACAAGGATGGCAGTATATGGTGAGTTTCAGGCATATGGCCAGTCATGAGAGTGCCTGTGTTTGGAGGACTTATTACACATGTTCAATAAAGCAGAAACATGTGTTCTCCATTCAAATTACTGCAGTCATATAATAATGACAGGTCATTGTCTTTGCATTATTTGATAGTGTAAAGTCAAAGCTACCAATAATTACACGAACAAAAATTGAATTTTCTCCTCGTGAAGATTACTTTCTTGTATCTTTTAAGCACGTTTGGAAAATGTAGTGGAAATGAAAATTGAATTTTTCAGCCGATGAACTAGACTCACGCTGTTCTTTGTTCACAGGTTAGGTCTGAACGTATGGGGTGGACAGTGTCTGGATGAGGATGGAAGCAGGATCAGGAGGTGGTTCTGGAGCGATCACCTCCAGACCCCCACTCCCCTCAAGCCTGTGTTTCTGTCTCTCAACAACAATGTTGGTGTGCGAGTGCTGGGTCGCCAGGAGGTCTTTGTGTCTTTCCTTGCCTTTGGCCAGCAGGCCAAGTTTAGTGTGGGCACAAGTCTACAGGGAACTAATTCTGCACAGCCAAAGGGACAGAAAACCCCTCTCTCTGCAGATCTGATGTCCAATGAGGAGCTAGTTCTTTTATCTGCCTCTGTAGGGGCTCGACGTGCTCTATTGCGCCTGCAGAATTGTTGCAGTTCCCAATCTGGTTCAAAGGGCAGAGGATGCAAACCATTTCCTCTGTATCCTGGCATGAAAGCTCCTGTGCCTTAGCCATGAACTAGCAATGCCTGAATGTGGCATAACAACCAGATATGTCTCCAGGGTTGCTTGGAAGCTCGCTCTTCATAGCGATACCTGGTACTGCTGACATGATTGAATGATTTAAAAAAAAAAAAAAAAAAAGCTCTATCAATTAGACAAATGAGATCGTGAGGTATGGAAGTGTTGAGATTTAAAAAAAAAAAAACACACACATGTCATAATTGTGCCTCTATTGAAATTTTGGATGAAATGACAAAAATTGCACTTATTTAGTGGCACAGACACACTACAATAATCCCGGGACATGACTTTCAAATTTCAAATCTTATTAATACCTGCTGTTCAACGCAATTACTCTGGCAGATTAGCAGTACCATATGGCCGTGCCACATGGACTAAGAGGTCCATCCTAATCCGTTCAGACATAAGATACTTTAACTTGTATACCCCAGACAAAACTAGAATACAAGAGACATTCCTGCAGGCTTTGGGTGAGAGAAAAATATAAAACCAAGTACCGTGAGTCTTGTTCCCTGCTCATTGTTTGGTTTCACTTTTAAAAACTTAATTTGCTACCAAGCTTTACAAAAAATTGTAATTATGAACAATACTACTATTACTGCTCAAGGAAAAATTATCTAAAATAAAACTACTGCCACAGAAATGTTGTTTCAGTTAGAATCTATTTTATTAAACTTATCCTCCTACCTCATGGCTATACAGACAAAAAAAAATTATAAATGGCTCAGAAATTTAAATGCAAAGCAAGTAAACTAAATTGTAGTTTTTTTTTAATAGTAATCAAACAAATAAATTAGCCATTTAATAATACATATATTCTAACCATTTGTAGGGATTAAAACAAAGGAACATCTATGACCCCTGTATTAAAGACCTTAGAAATTACAATGATAATGATAAATTACATTTCATAGTAAAAGATAACTTTCAACATGATCAGAGCGATAGTACCGGATGTACAGGAAAAGATGTTAGAAAAGGTACAAAACTCTTGGGTCCATCCAATCATATGTATTGATGTTAGAATTACTGTGCTATTGCACAAGGAAAATGATCTGCAATAGTAAAAGGCTGGCTAAGAACTTCCAGGGATCCCAGGTCACTGTCTTCAGGAGGAATGTCTCCACAGGCATGGTGAGGACCAATCAAGACATCCGGCCTACGCTAGCAGTCGTCCTGCCTTCAGCGCAAACCTTCATAAAAATGGCCTCCCAGCCATAAGAGAAATACTCCCAAACACCTGCAACATGTGAAATTTGAGCACACAGTAAAAACAATGTGTTAATAGAATGTATATCCAAGTTAAACACTTAATACATTTTATGGAATTATATTTCACAACTGTTTTGTCCATGGGGTCTGAGTGAAAAATCAAATAGAAGACTGCATACGTGGCAGGGTCACAGGCTCCATCGGTTTGAGAGGGCAGGTTAGGAACGATGATGTGGAATTGTGTCCATGTGTACGTTCATCTTCATTTCATTCTCCAAGATCTGCACCAGTTGCTGCATTGAGGGCAGGTGGCCAGATTCCAGTTTGGACCATACGGGCACATCTAAAAACAGGGTCAACATGACTGACTCAGAACTGCAAATATCTGTCCAGTTTATTATAATAGACATAAGAGCCAGTAAATCTTACCATTCAGTGTGATTTCAAAAGCACCTGTAGACATGCACTGATTTTCAATCATGTTGCTGAAGAAAAAAACCATCATGCAGGCATAGATCTGACAAAACAAAAAGATTGTGAAAACATCCACATCAAGTATAAGAGCATTCTATTAGGAAACCATGAAACTTGTCTGCTGATATTGCTGATTTCTCCTTGTAAAATGCTCCCTCAGATGTTTTGGCGCTGTTTTTTTGCACATGATTTAATTTACACAGACTTAATTAATCAAATTCAATGCACAGTGACAAAGCATACTAGTGCAAAAGTATGATCACAATGGTGGCCTAGAGGGTAAAGCAGACTCATACGTGAAGGGTTGCAGGTTCCCGAACCACCAAGGTGCCACTAATCAAGATACCGTGCCCACACGCAGTCGCCTTTAATGGCTGCCCATTGCTCACTAAAGCCAGAACTATAACTTGCTGTGAGCTACGTATGTGTTAACATTTGTGCTGCTATACAAAGTCTGTAGTGTGTACTCCTTACCACCAGGGGTCAGTGTCCAGGCCACAAACCAAATGAATGAATACCTGAATTTTAATGGCCATCTGTCGAGTACATATTTCACAACACTGCCGCCATAAACTTACGCAGGTATTGCATCTCTGTATACGTTCTGCAAATATTTGAGTATGTGCACAAAAAACGATGCAAAGAATGCAGGATACGGACTGTGGCTGTACGTACGTAGTTAACAGTAAGTATATTTCTGCCTTAAAGGACATTCAAAGGACATTTCCTTGTGTGCACTGTGTGTTTTGCTGCAGTGAATCACAATACAAAATACAAACCTTATTTTCCTGACCCCAAACCCAAAGGCCTGGAGCTTGCACACCAAAGAGAGCAAATGGGTCTTTGCCAACAATGATCAGTCCGATCACTGCCAGCTTGAACATGGAAAGGAAGGAAGCAATGTGTCTGCAGACAGAAAATGGAAGTCAATATTGATTTGTATGAATAAGACTAATGATTAGTAAATGTTCTTTTGACTTCAAGGGTCAAAAATGGTCCACTCACCTGTAAATGGGTAGAGGAAGGTAATTCTCCCCTTCTATGCGGATGTCTGGGTACCGCTGGTATAAAGCCTGCGTGTACTCCTCAAACACCCGCTTGTACCCTCAGGAAACACTGTCCAAATGCAAAAAGAATTTACATTGAAACAAAAGGCAGCAGGTGATACTGTTTATGACATTACATCATAATTCACTAGGACAACCTCCATGCAAAGTACCTAGACAAAGTACACACCTCAACCTTTCAACAATGACAGGGACGTGAAAACTCGAAAAGTAACATGGCTGTATTTCATAACGTGATTAAATTTTTTTTTTAATGCGGAGTAAGACAGGATTTAACGAACGAGGCCTGTCAAACACAAATGAACGACCGGTGAACCGGGCTAACGAGTTAGCCTCGGAGCTCGCCGTCGGAAGAAGGTTACGAAACGCCGCCACTCACCATATCTGGAATTTGAGGAGCGGTCCGGTCGCGAACTGCATCTTCATCTTCTTCACGCCACTGCTGTCTGCGGACGCGCAGTAGAGGGAAAATGCCCACAACAGGAGCGTCGAGAGCGGCAGCCACCGCGCCCTCATGATGCCGAGCCACACTGACAAGCCTGCATGAGACCGGAAGTGCAGCTGGTAGTACCCATTGGGGGTGGGGGATCTGCCTGCCTCTTTGCCTTCTGGGAAAAGTTTTTTTTTTCTTTTTTCAAGTCGCCGAAATCTAGAACAATGTAAAAATATATAATTGCAGTGGATACAAGAATGTTAGAAGAATTAAACCAAAACGCCCGATCACATGCTGATTATAGTTACCTAATAATGATCTCAATTCAAATACATAAAACAATAAAAACACAAATCCGAGTAGATTTTTAGATGAGGAACGAATGTAGATTTCTTTAATGAAATCTATTTAGGAAAACCGGGAACCTATTAAAGGGATTATCCTTGTCTCGAATTCCACTGACAGAATCGGAAGAAGTCGTTTTGATTGGCGTCCCTGATCTAGTTAGAGCCAAGCCCATTGGCTCCCGGACCCGTGTGTGGGCGGGGCTTGTTTTTGAGTACGCCTGCGTGGCCCGTCGTGCGCCGCCCCTCTTTCTCGCTTTTTTTTGTGGTTGTCGGACCTGCAGGACAATTTCTCGGACGCCTTTAATCTCGAGAGCCTTATTTTTTTTTTTAAATCACCGTGTCTCTCTGGTTAAACGTTCTCGGCGAAGCGACGACAGACCGGCGTTTTAAAATGGTCGCGAAGCAGAGGATTCGCATGGCGAATGAAAAGCACAGCAAGAACATCACTCAGAGGGGCAACGTTTCCAAGTCGGCGGTAAGATCACACCTCTCATGGTTTTACTCGCACTCGGTCGAAGTAACACCTGTGTACGCCAGGAGAAGTGGTGTCCTAGCGGGTGAGGTCGCGGGTTCAAGTCCCGAACCGCCAAGGTGATACGCTGCCCACCGCCCACCGAGGTGATGGAGGCATTTTTGTTGTGTGCGCCGTGTGCTGTGCTGCAGCTTTTCACCACGACACACCAAGTCACTTTCACCCGGATGTTTTGGTGCGCATCCACAATCCCACTGCACGCTGCGTTGTCAGCACGTAGATCAATTAATCTATTACATTGATATTTTTATTTGATGTACTGTAGTAAAGTAATGGATTGCAATCACACCTGTTTAATGTATTCGCCATTTTTTTGGTCGTTTGTGCTTGCAATGTGTTACGAACAATGTAGGATAATGTAGCGTTTGTGTTTGGCACAGAGGACCACTTCTGATGATAAAGTTGCTGTGGGACCATGGCTCCTGGCTCTCTTCATCTTTGTTGTCTGTGGATCAGGTGCGTATTTTCTGATGTCCGGACCGCTCCGGACCGGCACCGAATGACACTGAAGTTTTGGTCAGGTCATACACAAAAGTGGTGACATATCTGCCTTACACACACACACACACACACACACATATATATAGAGCCCAAAAGGCAAACAGTGTGTTTCAGTTGCCTGTAAAGGTGAAGGACGTGATAGAACTGTAGTGTGTGTACAGTGGCAAGGCCAGTCTGATACCATGTGCCCGTGCTGGCATGTGTGTCACTGCAGGTGTTAAAACTCTCGGGTCCTGTTTTGGTGGCTATAGAGGCTACTCTTACTTTATTTACTACCTGTATTGTCACTAGTTTTCTTATGTAATTCATTACGGGTGGTAGTAGCCTAGTGGTAAACACACTCGCCTATGAACCAGAAGACCCAGGTTCAAATCCCACTTACTACCATTGTGTCCCTGAGCAAGACACGTAACCCTGGGTGTCTCCGGGGGGGGGGGGGCTGTCCTTGTAACTACTGATTGTAAGTCACTTTGGATAAGGCTGTCTGATAAATTCTGTAAACGTATCAAGCTATGTAATGACGACACTTTTAGAGTGCGACCAATTTCTCAACAGTGCAAGTAAAATAAGTCCGAGTTTACACTGGTGCAACCAGGCATTTGGAGGAAATAAAATCTCTAAACTCCCTGTGGTTCGAGCAACGGACGCATATTAGGTCCATGCTGTATTGTAAACCAATCAGAGATTGTACAGGGTTGCCTATGATTGGTCATTATTCAGATATTTCTGTACATTTGAAAGTATGCGAGCTGTAGTCAGAGAGGTGAGTAGCCTGGATCAGTCAGATAGGGAGGAGTTAAATTAGCCACTGATTAGAGCTTTTATCGGGCCTTAAAAGTTAGAAGTTTTCAAAAGCCTGAACCTGACATTATTGTGGTGGCACACTTGTTATTTTTTTAACATTGCTTTTCATGTTTTCCCCACACCTCTGACGTCCAGCATTCAGACACCTCAGCATTCATTTTAGCGCTATTTGACCGCTCATTTATGATAGAAATTAAATGCTGAAAAAGCATGATGCATCTATAAAACACATTACATGCAGCAACAAATGTACTGGCCCAGTCTCCCCTCTCCCCACTGCCCTTCAGAAACAGGCAGCAGCAAACAGATCATCAGGCCAAGATGAAAATCAAGTTCAAGCCCTTTAAGCACTTGCACTTTTACTGGGGATATGCAGGCACAGTTTATGCGTTGTGTGTCAGTGTTCATGTTTTGGGGACAGTAGCGTTCATAACTGATCTGGAGAAGGGGAGTGGATAAATGCTGTAAATGTAAATGTAGATGACTCGAGCAAGGTTTCTTGCTAGTGTGGTTGAATGGTTGGTGACCGTGTTCTAGTTCATTTAGGAAAGTGAAGCGATTGTAATTGTGAAACGAGCAGTGGGCAGCCATGTAAGGCGCCCAGGGAGCAGTGTGTGCGTTTCCTTACCCGCTAGACTGGCCCAGTGCAGGGATTGCTGTGATAATTTTGAGTACCCCTGTCTGTCCCACTATTATATGGCTCTAGCTGAAATATGCATTGCCTGCCTAAATTGCGTATTTGTGTATTTGATTATTTTATTTATTATTTTATTCAAATTAGCAGCATTTGAAAATATGTTTTGGGGTAAATCTAAAACTTCCTCAGTTGGTGGGGGCTAATAAATTTAGTTATTAGTGAATGTTACTAAGTAGGTATAACAAATGTGTACAAAATACTACAAAATGGTTTATTAGTTTTGTAATCTACTGAAAAGTGTTAGATTTATTTTACATAATTTGTTTATTTAATTTGCAGATGTTAGATTTTATTTGCTTGGAATTTCTTAACTTTAAATGTAAGATACTATTTACAAAAAATATGGCATATAAATTAGCTAAACAAAATGTGTGCAAATTATTACCTCGATTTTATTGGGTAGGTTGGCTATAGTTTTTTATAGTGTTTTATAGGGGAAACATTTTGGTGTCCCACGCAGAAAAATGCGTGGATCAAAGGAAGGTAACAAGGAAAAAATGCCACAGTTGCTCACAACATTCTTCTTTTGTTTCTTCTCTACACAGCAATATTTCAGATCATCCAGAGCATCCGCATGGGAATGTGAAATGAAGACCTCATAATTTGCCTAATTCCATCCAACATTCCTGACCAATCCATTCCATTGGTTCAGAGAAACATGTTGAGGGGGGCCACAGCTTGCACTTTTTGTGGCTTTAGCTGAGATATTTTTTATCTGTAGCCAGTGGATCATTCCTTTCATGTGCCTTAAATGCTAACAATAATCTGTCTAAAAGGCCATTAAACTGCATTCCAATCAAGGGTGTCTGATGCTTGTTGGTGATATCTGCTGACTTCCGTCCATCTTGTAATATCTGACACTTTTGATTTCCTGTGAACAAGGTTTGAGATGACCAAACAAATGGTTGAACATTTTAATATCTAATAACAATGCCAAGAGTCTCCAATGTATTGTATACTTGCAGCAGGGGGTATAAGTGTGTGTATACATTATGTGGATACATTTTCATTTTAAAGTGATGTAATTATGTACAATTTTTATAGATTTAACAAATAAACAGTACAGCATTTGTACTGCTGATGCCTGTAGTTAGATCTTTCTGCCTCAAGCACGTGGATTTTGAAGTTGAAGGTTGTAATTGTGTCGTGACCAACCTAAGGACATGGATGGTGAATGTGGATGATTCTTGCCCTCTTGTGCTCTGAACGAGTAAAACACATTCAGTAAGAAGTAGTTCGTGTTTGTTTTTCTATAAGGTATGATGAACTTTTTTTCGTGGTGCTCTCATGAAAGTAACTATGTGCAGATGCACATGGACAACTTGTTAATGCTGCTGATACATGCATTGTTAACAATATAATATTTATGTAGCACAAAGTGCATGCGCCAAGGAAACGTGCGTTACTTATTTAGTTTGGTAGAAATACCATAATTATCAAATAATAAGGAAGTCAATGCAGGCCAGGAAAAAAGCGCTACGCTGGAAGTGGAGCGAGCTAGCCACGCCCTCTACTCGCATGCGTCACTTCCGGTCGATATATCGTTGACTGGAAGTTCCTGTTTCGGCTGTCATCGGCTCGGGCACCACCGCGCAGCCCGCATCCCTCTCCTCTCCTCACCGCGGAAACTTCACCGGATCCCCACCTCTGCCAGGGTAACGTTCGCTGCCGACCGAGAGCTCCGCAGACGCCGCGGCGTTCGGCTCGATTAGCGTGGACTTTAAACACTAGCTGCAGGTGTCCCGGGACGCGTCGTTGCTCTTGTGCAGGCGCCGTGGAGCAGCCCGGGGCTGCGTGCCGTGGCCAGGCACCAACACGGGCTTAAGCGGCAGGAATTAGTGTGACTCTGGGGCTCGGCCTCACGTTTCCGCGCCTTCTCCGCTTTGTCCCCGGTCCCTACGCCCAGCTACTGCTGACCCACATTTCCCTGACCTCAGAAATCCAAAACCAGGCAGCTGCTCTTGGACAGAGGAGAGGGTGCTTTGTATAGCTCCCCTGCTCACTGACTACCAAGAATAAACTGCAGTCACCTACCTCCCCGTGTATGCGTGATCATATCCGTATCTGTGGCGTCTGATATCAGCCTCATCTCAGACTTGATCGCTTGATGGCATCTTCTGACTCTGGTCTGTCGCTCTGCTGTTCTGCGTCCAGGAACCAGTCAGTCTCAAATGTCTGAGTGTGTTTCAGTGTCAGATTAGGCCTAAAGAATAAGACAGATGGTGTTTGTTTACTAGATGCTCAAATGATTACACCGTGTGGGAGATGTTTGCATAGAGGAAGCCATTAGAATGAAGGATACACATCTTTGCTGAAACATCTCAGCTTTGTTCTGGCTGGTCTCTAGATGGTTGTCTATTCCCAGTGTGCACCAGCATTAGCAGCCCTCATCTAAAACAATTACCTATATGACAATCATATTCATGCTTTATATGCACTAAAAGTGAAATGAGCTTAGAATTGGAGTGATTATTCTGTTAGTGATTATTCTGTTATATTATATTGTGAAAATGTATATTCAGATTCAGAAGGAAACAAACGAGTCTTTCTGTAATGTTTGAATATGCTCAGCTGACATCCTGGTAAACTAAGTTCAGGGTGTACATGTAAACTGCAGGAGTACAGCAGTAGTTATGCTTACTTTCACTGCTGGCTATATATGAAACACTGCAGCACAGCACAGCACAGGGTGACACAATGAAATGTGTCCTCTGCATTTAACCATCACCTTTAGTGAGCAGTGTGCAGCCATGACAGGCAGCTGGGGAGCAGTGTGTGGGGACGGTGCTTTGCTCCGTGGCACCTTGGCGGGATTTTGAGATTTGAACAGACAACCTTCCAATTAGGAGTAGGTTTCTTTACCCGCTCGGACACCACTGGCCCATGATAAGAATCTCCGATGTTATCTAAGAAATGATCTAAATAATTTTAGGTAATTTAAAAAGTCAGTATTTCAGAATACCTTTTGAGTTGAGATTTAGCATGGTTGTTAAAACTCAACCCAACACAGCTGCTGTAGCGCCATCTACTGGCTACTCAGACAAGACTGAGTATTAAGTTCTCAAATACATGATGGCAACAGAGTTCTGTGTGATTTGATGTAGATCACTGACATGGAGGCTCACAGCTCAGCGCAACTGTTGTCCAGGAAGAGGCGGAAAGAGGGTTCAAATGGGGAGGCAGAGGAGGGCGAGCGACCAGGAAAGATCCAGAGACGCACAGTGGTGAGTGGTGAACAGGAGGAGTTTGTTCGTTTTTTTTTGCGAAACGTAAAAGGCACTTACTTTTTTCCTCCTAAGGGATTGACAGACCCTGCGCCTTTCGCAGACCAGCTGGAGTCCATGGAGAAACGGCCCTATCAGCGAGTCACAATGGAAGAAGCTTGCCTGGGCACCAGCCGTGAGTGAAGAAAAGTGGTTCAGACAGAAGCATCATAAATTAGTTTGCCTTTTTAGCCACTCTGATCACCAGTGCTTGACATGTCTCTTAACACAGCGGACAGGCCAGTACGGGTGTATGCTGATGGCATCTTCGACATGTTCCACTCTGGTCACGCACGTGCTCTTATGCAGGCCAAAGGGCTCTTCCCCAACACACACCTCATTGTGGGCGGTGAGATGATTCTGTTTGTTCTTGTCGTCTTTTTTTGGGGGGGAGGTTTGTAGCTCTCGCTTTCTCACAATGGTGCATGTCCCCTAGTCAATGAATCCATGAACACATGATGAGAATCATACAGAAAGGGTAAGCAGGAAGTCCATGTTGTAAAGGGAAACACAAAGCGGGCCAATTGGCTGAAATGATCATGTTTCGTTTGATCGACAGTAAGTGTGTGTTGTCAGACATACTTACCCTTTCGATTCACTGTTTGTACATTAGTTTCAGTGCTACAACAAGTGTTTGTACATTTTTTTTTTTTAACGAAATGTTCATTTGATTTGCACTTCTCGACCACCATAACGCCTGCCGTTTTGCCACTACAGTATGCAGTGATGATTTGACACACAAGTACAAGGGCTTCACTGTCATGAATGAGGATGAACGCTACGATGCGGTCAGCCACTGTCGCTACGTAGACGAGGTGGTGCGGAATGCACCATGGACGCTCACACCTGAATTCCTGGCCAAGCATCGAGTAAGAGAAGAATGCGAAGAGAATAATTATCTGAAAACTTCATTATACATGAACATGAGAATGAGTTGTCCTGGTATTAGCCTTTTGATGGTCATGATTTGAAGACCCCTGATGTAGCTGCTGTGATAGCAAAACACACTGGATTGGCAGGAAGTAGGTATCTGTAGACCACTTTAGTTTTTTTAGACCTTTGACTTATTGTGGAATTATGTTGTGGTTTGTAATTAGTGTTTGTCCTTGATGAGAACTGATTTATTAAATGAGTTAAACAGTGAGTATATTCATAATTATTATATATTCATGATAATTTTAAATAAATTCAATCATTGTAATGTATTTCTAAACAAATTACCGTAGTTAATGCCTCTGCATTTTGTTTACCTCTGTGGGTCAGATCTATGATCAGCTCATCTTTCGCTCACTACCAGTCTGATCTTTTTCCTGCGCTTGTCTGTTTTTTGTTCTTAAGAATGAATTGAAATTAATCACAATTAACTGGAACAGAAAATGTATGATTTCTTTAAATGGATTGACAGTCCTAATTGTTATCCTTGATAAGCTGTAAATGAAATCCTAAAACTTCTGTGTTGTCTAACACTTAGATTGACTTTGTTGCCCATGATGACATCCCATACTCCTCTGCAGGCAGTGATGACGTCTACAAGCACATCAAGGAGGCCGGTGGGTAGAAATGTCAGTTCATTCAGTTTGAAGCGATCAGAGCTCTGCATTTATCTATTCATTGTCCTGTCCTCCTTGCATCAGGCATGTTTGCACCCACACAGCGAACAGAGGGCATATCCACCTCTGACATCATCACCCGCATTGTCCGCGACTATGATGTGTACGTCAGGCGCAACCTGCAGCGCGGCTACACTGCAAAGGAGCTCAATGTCAGCTTCATCAACGTAGGTGTGGAATTTCCAATTAGAATTTCCTTTTATCATTGATTATTGTTGTCACATTAAATGTTAAGTGAAAGTGTTTGTTTTTGTCATTGTGATACACAGCAAGCACAGCACACAATGAAATGTGTCCTCTGCATTTAACCCCCCACATTTAGACTGTTCAGGATTGAACCTGCAAAACCTTACTGTTAAAACTCCACTTCCTTACTCACTAGGGCACCTCCTTATATTTAGCAATCGGAAGGTTCTTAAAGACCCCAATTATGATTTTTTTTTTTATATCGGTCTTAGTGTTCCCCTAATACCGTATCTGAAGTCTCTTTCCGAAATTCAGCCTTGGTGCAGAATTACAGACACTTTTAGCCAGTTTCACAATAAGATTTCCCGAAGTACGCACCGTTTTGCGGTGTGTAACTTTGAATGTCAGGAACAGAGAGACAGAAGGAGGAGAGCGACATATAGAAGTGAGCAGGCATTTGTGGAAATTACTTTATCAAGTGAAAACAGGAAGTTGTGTCGGCGCTTTTACAGAAACCACTGGAGTCTCATGACGGAACTAAAAAAAAAAAAAAATTGTGTACATTTTTACATCCAATCGGTGAGCAACTGCAATGATTCCCATGTTTTCAGGCTATGACTGGAGTTCCTTTTTTAGGGGAGGAGTCTGAAATTCTCTGGGCGGAGAAAGCATGAGAAAGGGGAGGTAACCTTTCCCCGTATGACAACATAAGGGAAGACATCCCAGGTCCGACCGCCTGAGCTGCCGCTCTCTCTGAACAGCGAAGCAGAATAACCAAAGCACGCTTTATACATATCGCCATTTCTAGCCACTGACAGGCCAGGGGAACTCGTATTAATGTAATCTCATGAAGAGAAACTTTCATGTCAGGGGACTTGTAAATGTTAAGTGCTAGTTGAATTTATTCACATCACAGACACAGTGTTCATTATGAACCATTTTAACTATTGATTAGGAGAAGAAGTACCACCTGCAGGAGCGAGTGGATAAGGTGAAGAAGAAGGTGCGGGATGTGGAGGAGAAGAGTAAGGAGTTTGTGCAGAAGGTGGAGGAGAAGAGCATCGACCTTATTCAGAAATGGGAGGAGAAGTCCCGCGAGTTCATTGGCAACTTTCTGCAGATGTTTGGCCCGGAGGGAGCACTAGTGAGTGACCAGTTTAGTTGGTTAAATCAAGATGTCTCAACGTGCCTCATTTTATGTGTCTTTAAGTGCAATAATCTTTACTTTTTTTTGCTCAATCTTCATCTTACCTGCACTTTAACTGACTGCCCACTTTAAAATGTAAATATTGTAGACTTGTATCTACTTATTTATACTTATATTTTATTTAAACGTGCAACTATATTAGTGTTGCCATAACCCAGCCACTGGGGATGCATTTATATTCTTGGTGCCAGTCCCAAGCCCAGGTAAATAGGCAGGGTTGTATGTCCGGTGTAAAACTTTTGCCATGTCAATTGTGGAGACAGCCATACCAGTTGATCAGCTGTGGAGGATGATGATGAGTGTTAAGAAAGGATTGATGTTTTTTTTTTTGTGGTATACTAAATTAATTATACTAAATATTATATTAATAACCTATTATTCTACATAACAGATTATTGATTCAGTACAATAACTGTTCCACGACTTCTTGATTTAGTTATTTCTAAAATCTGTTTACTTTCTTTGTATGACTTTATAGAAGCACATGCTGAAAGAAGGGAAGGGCCGGATGCTACAGGCAATCAGCCCAAGGCACAGCCCCAGCAGCAGCCCGACACGGGAGCGTTCCCCCTCACCCACCTTCAGACTGCCCTTCTTCAACACCTCCCCGGCATCCTCCCCACCACGGCCACACAGCGCCTCACGCAGCTGCCCGTACACAGCACGGGGTCAGGCCATCAGCGAAGATGAGGATGAGGATATTTAGGTCCATACAATTTTTTTGTTTTTTTTTCCCCCCATAATGTATTGCAGACACAAGGGTGCAGTTTGTTCACACAGCTTTGCACTCAAATAGTTACAGGCATCCCTGGCTGAAACACGCTGGCTGCAGAAGTGCCTGACTGGATTGGCAAACAGGAAGGGAAGCACAGATTTTTACTCTCAGTTCACTTTTTTTTTTCCTTCTCTCTCAGCTAGCACTATTATACACACTCCTAGTTTCTTTTCTGGATTTCAGGTAAGTGTCTTTAGGTTTGTGCACCTCCTCTATTTGAACACTAAAATAACACATATACACATTTTTTTTATGTTTTGATGGGAAGTCAAATAATTTTTGTTTTTAGAAGCTGGTGAACTCAACTCTTCATAACTGCTAAATCATTCTCACCAAATTATGGTTAAAGCAACAGAGGTGTTTCTTTTAGTTCCTCTTTGTGACAAAAAGCTGTGAAAATTTTTTTAAAGGTCAGAAAAGTGATTGTCACTGTCAGTATTGTCTGCTTGTGGTTTTATTGCATTTTTAAAGTTTTTATTCATTTAGAATTTTTGACAGTTACGACTAGTCTATACTGATTATTAACTTCGGGTCATTTTCTTTTTGAAAGGACCCAATGCACGCTTCCATGTAAATGTTCATTGTTGTGAATAACTTATGTAGCTCTGACATCTGTTTCCCCCGTGTTCTGTTTTCTTTTAAATACATAAAAAAGAAAAGAGAAGAAACAACATAAAATACATCAAAAACAAGAGTACTGCATGTTTCTTTAATTCTTACATAAGCAGGTTATAAACACCTTACAGATCTAACATCTAACATGAAATCCAGCAGTTCAGAAACAAAGAGACAGGACACAGATCTGTTTCCATTATGTATTTCATAGAAGTAGAGGTTCAAAAACAGACGGTAAAAGTTGGGACCACAGACAGGCTTTGGAAGCCAAACTCAAGTCAAGACGAATGTGGAGAGATGCTGAACCATTATTAAACACTAACAAAGGTGTTCAGGCAGTCTGGATGGTGTGAAGGAGTCCCTGCCCAGCCATTACACTCATGGATTTCTTCTCTCTACTGGCCATTATGTCCCATCAGAGACAGACAATAATAGTAGTGTTTCCTCTCCCAGCATGTTTCATATTTCTCTCTTTCACCCAATCAAAAAAGAAAGATGCAGAGACAGCCGTACGGACTGACTGGAGACCTAACTGGTTAGCAGCGTGTCTCATAGATACCACTGCGTCCAATGTAGCGCACCCATTTTATAACGTCATGGTCACTGTAGTTCAGTTTGGACTCAAAAACCTTCAGGTAGCGGACCTTCAGTCCAGAAGGCGCAAATGGAACCTGTGACAAATGTGAAGCTGAAGTTAAACTGCAAACAACTTACTTTCTATTCAGTTTAGGTTTTATGGACGGTCATTCTTCAGTAAATTGCCAGCCAGCTAGTTATGCTGCTCCTTTAAAATCATCTAAATGGGCACATCTTGGTAATATAGACCCCACTTGTTACTCTAATATTAAAATACATGGCCTGCATCAATTTTTATCCATTTGCATATCACTATTGTGTGTACGGACAATACATTTACATTTGTGGCATGTGGCAGACATTTATCGTGTCCTTTACTGTGGCTATCAATGTGTTTGTTCACTAAATCATGTGGACGAGTAAAACCGTACCTCAAAGTTCATAGAGATGGGGGGACGAGCCCACTTCTTCTTATCATTGGTGGGTAGCAGCTCAATCTCAGCACTGATCTGAGACTCCTTCATGCCCGCCATACGTTTGATCCTAAAATAAGGTTCATACACACCACAACATACAGTTACGAAGGAAGTGATAAAAGATAAAAAAAATTAAAAAACACCCGCAGAGCAATAAGAGAAGGGACACACTGTTACTCACTTCCATACGATGCTATTCTCGCTGGCCTTGTACTTGGCCTTCCCCTTCATGCAGATCACTTGAACCCCACTTGTGTTTAGTGGTGTGGGGATGCGAACCTGAGGAAAAAAAATATTCATTTGAAGAGAGAGGGGAAAAAAAAAAAAAACCTTACTAAGTCTACATCCATATCCTTCAACTCACTTCAATCTTCTGTGCAAGCAGTGAGGGCTTGAAGTTGGACTTGATGACCACCTTCACCTCCAGCTTTGTACGGCCCACCTCCCTGACCAGTGGAATAACTCGAAATGGCAAAATTATGTCCTTGGTTGTGCGATACCTGGCCGGAAAGCAGAACACAAGGCATGAGCCTGTGGGCTAAGGGTCATGTGTAGGTGAAAGGACAAGTTTGCACTCTGACCTCATGAGCTCAAACTCTCCGTCAGGAGGGATGAAGCTGATGCTGCGCTCAGAGTCGAATTTGCTGAGTCGTACGCACTGGTTGAAGGTGCAGTCATCGATCGCGATGGACTGCTTCCCACTGTGGAGGTAAATCAGGAGGTTCAGATACCAGCAGCTAAACTGGCAACACTTCATGAGAAATGAGAAAATGCATTTCACAGCCAAACTGATCTAAGGAGACACCACCATCATTTCATTACTACAATATGGAAAGAAAACGTGACCTTCTGATGGAACTTGTTAAATTACCTTGTTAGATGACACCTTGAACAGATTCATTCCTATTTTATTAAGTATTAATTAATGACTTCATACAGCATCCAGCCTTGATGAAGAATCTTTCAAAATGCCACTCAATCTTGTTTTTCTTTTTGAATTACTATATTAACTATGATCATCCCACGTATTTATAATTGAATTGACACATAACAATGCTGAAATGGCACAAAACTAATTTTACCACAATGTATAATACTAGTTCACAGAAACACTGTAACTTCCTAAGTGGCTGAGGTAGAGGTAAAAAAAGAAAACAAAGAAGACAACAAAACTCAAAAGCATTTCAAACAAATAATTTAGCACTATAGATCTAAATGCAGATTGGACAAAATAAAACAAAACTCTTCCCGGTAACTCACCTCTTGCCTGCTTCGTCAGAGGATCCACCTTTGCCCTGCTTATCAATCACGATTTTGTCGTTCATGCCAAATTTGCACTCGGGCATTCCACTCAGGTAGCTCTTCATCACCACCCGACCAGACACATGGGCACTGAGGACCTGACCTACCAGACAAATCAGTAAGAAAAATATATAAAGCCATTTACAGTCCACCAAAAAAATGAATATAAATTACCTTCCGAAAAATACTCAATTTTACCTTGAGGAGACATGAGAAGGTTGACGCTCTCCATGACATCAAGGAAAAGTTCGTTCCGACGGTACTTGATGCCCTCACGGCGCCAGCCAATCTGACCGGTCACCTGACTGGTGATCTGAGACTGCTCCTCCTTTGTCTGTCAAGTCACACATGTGCAGAGCCATGAAGACATGAATAACATTATAACTGAATTAATAATCTCAACGAAGGAGATAATTACATGATGCTGCAGAAAGAGTCCATGATGGCCAACAGAACGAGAGGGAAAAACATAGAAAATTAGGCAATCATGGCACTGAATCAGGGCTGGCTTAAACGACAGAGAATTACCAAAGTATTACCTGACTTTTGACGCCCTGCTGTGTGATGAATGTCTTCAGGGCTCCAGTCTCTGAATTCTGGGGGTACCCAAAATCCAAGATCTCTGTTCAGACAAGGATGCACAAATATGTCATCACTTACCTCAGCTCCAAACAAACAGTGACAAGTACGAACATATAGACGCACATACTGCACATTTACGATACAAATGTTACAGGTATGATGTACATACAAAAGCCATTTTATCATATTCATTTTACCTATGTTAAACATAATCAATCTCTCCATAATAAAATCTCCCAATACACTATCTTGCAACCTTGGTAAATCATGTTTTTAATGAGGCCCTCATACAGAAAAATATATGAATGTCTAGGCCACCCAGTAGACCCGGGGGATATTGGTTCACTTGGTTCAGAGTGTTATCCATTGGCGGGATCATAACCTCCACAAAAATCAGATCTACCTAAAACAACCTCCAATATAATCCAATTAACAAATATATTAATTATCGTGCATCAATAACTCGATGGTTGTCTTGATTCTGTTTTTTTTTTCCCCAGCAAAATACTAGCAGGTTTAATCTGGTAATTTTACCCACCCCCACGTCAAATACTTGGTATTACCCGACCACTCTTCTCTCTACTGGCCATTACGTGTTATTTTTTGAGGGGTGTCTGGCTGGTTATCCAGCTGTCTGGTTGATGGAATATTCATCTTGTGATTGGTATTGGAATTCTTTATACAAAAACTGTGTTCTTATGGCATTTTTGTTTAATACGTATTTTAAACCCTTGTTTTAGAAAACACTTCGTAAGTGGTGAACTGTGGCTGCTTTGCCGTTCCCTCATTCGACACCCCAAGAAGTACAATACGGTTGAGAACAAACATTATGTTCGGGCAATATTTAATTATATTTTTAGAATTATATGCAGACCAATTAAAAATGGATCACGCAGTTTGGACACCCCTGCTTTTATTTTGTGCCAATAACTTTGAGAAGCAGCCAGAAATGGCTTAATTCTCTATGCGGTTGTCAACATTTAGGGTGAGGGAACAGATGTTCATATTCTTCCAGCACAATGCTCCCCAAAATCCCATAGTCCACCAGGGTGCGGTCCGGGACGGCTCACGCTCTTACCGTCCAGCAGCTCATAAATCAGCACAAAGTTGTTCTTGATGTTATCCTCGCTGAGCTTGCCGAAGTAGGCAGTCATGACGTCGCACATCTTGTACAGGAACTCAAACACCATGGCAGCGTTGACATTCTGCTTGGTGGCAGCGGCGAGCCAGATGTTGGAGCGCTTGACGTGAAAGAAGCTGGTGCGGGCGATGTTGGTGACCGGGCAGCGCACCTGCTGCCGTGCGTGGATCACGTTAACACGGAACGCGTCCACGGCATTCCGCCTGGAACAGACGAAGAAACGCCGTCTGAACAATCCGCACGGCAGACGGGAGAAAAAGGTTCCGTTTCCGTGCAGGCTGGGAGGTCTGGCATTAACTCAGTATTCGTAAAGCAAGCGCTTCACGTCCCTTCCGGTTAAGGAAGCGGCCCTGTAATCAGAAGGTTGCCGGTTCGAATCCCGATCTGCCAAGGTGCCACTGAGCAAAGCACCGTCCCCACACACTGCTCCCCGGGCGCCTGTCATGGCTGCCCACTGCTCACTCAGGGTGATGGGTTAAATGCAGAGGACAAATTTCACTGTGTGCACTGTGTGCTGTGCTGCTGTGTATCACATGTGACAATCACTTCACTTTATTTTTATTTTTATAAACTGAAATAGTCTAAAGATGTCGTACGATTAACATGACAATTACTTTTTTTTCCCCATTTGCTTCCTCAATTAAGATCACTAGGGCACTAAATGTCATGGCTATTGGTTTTCCATTTTGTGTAATAAATTGTATATTCTCCGTTCTGTAGATAAATACTCCAGATGGAAGGAAACGGACAGGATGCACGTAGAACAAAAAACTGAGACAGGAAGAGGAAACGCTGACAGCCGACATCTAGCTGTGCTGCTCACACCGTCGACTTACTCAACATTAAACACGACTGTTCGAACGCTAAACTCACCCAATATCATCACGATACACCCGGGAGATGAGGACCTCCCCCTTATGGTTGTAGATGAACAGTCCTCCAATCATGGTGGCTGTTCTTCAGGCCGCTCGTCTCATGGTTGTCACACGCCTGCGAGGCGAGAGCATGTTTTACTCTGTTCGTGTAAAGTAGCTGCGAACGAACGGGGGAACTGAACGATTCTGATCACGATGAACAACATTTTCAACGACTGTCGGAACGTTCAACTCGGTCATGGAAGTTATGTGGTGGAATGCACCCGCGAACCGTTGACCCCAGTTCCTGTCTGGATACTGGATATGGTGCGAAATGCAGCCAGCGTCCGTCCAGCGGCGTTTTACTGGCGATACAACCAAGATGTCTTCCTCACAAGAAGGAAGAAAAGGAAAAAAAAAAAAAAAGACACCGATGTTTCTACCGATCTGGGCGTATCGTGCACCGCCGCCGCCATAACCTAACGAAATGTGAACATTTCCTACATTTCCCAAGGCGCCAGAAGAAAGCGGGAGACTTGGGAACCTGCGTGTACAAGAACGCTTACCTAACAATCTCCCTCCAGCAGAAAGCGCGCCGCGCCGCTCCGCGTCGCCTCGTCCGTCCCCTGGCCCGCCGTGTCCAGCATCAGAGAGATCAGCGGGATTCTGGCCTCGGCCGCTAGCCCCGCCCTCAGGCCGGCTGACGTCGGTGCGTGCTTACGTCATTAACCGGGACGCTGATCTCCAGTCAGTTCCCCCCCACCCACAGTTCAATTTCAAGCACGTTAGGAGGAAAAACGAAACTGGCGTCAGATCAGTGCCGGTAGGTCCATAAACTCCGGGCGACCAGCGACGAGCTGAGCTAAATACAACAACATCGATTACTACCAGCTATTCAAAATCTGTAATTAAATACGTTCCAATTAGCTGCATTTTTCCACGATACCATTTGCTAAATGTGCGGACTACACCCCTTTATTGTAACCATACCGCGTTCCCCTTTGTTTTCATGGTTTTCTGGGATGAATAACAGGACCATAGATCATAGGGAAATGCCCGCACACATCTGGATCCCAGACTACAATCCAACAAACATTCCTTTCCGTGAAGTGGAATTCCACACTTGCACCCATTTGACTGTCCACTTGGACCGCTCATCAGATCAGGCTTTAAAACATTCCACCTGGCTCTTCCCCATGAAGAAAAACGCAGCCACACACAAAAGTATTTCCAACGTTTGGCAATAAAACTATATTTATAAATAAAAAGTCATTTTCCCCATCAAAAATGTTAAGGTCTTTTTTTTTTTTATCCAACATACTTTTGAGTATAAACATACTGTAATTTGGGAGAGGAACAATCATCAATCGAAGCACTGTGGGATACATTCGGGATTATCAACATTCTGAAATTATGCAAAATAAGACAGGATTTAAACTGAAGAGGAGATAAGGCAGAGATGTTTGTTCTCTTTTGTCACATCTTGAATTTGGTACTTCTGTTCATGTGTTATCCATAGAAGTCTGTGATGCTGATGCCCAGTCTTTCTATTCTACATCTGTGCAGAGTTGCCCGGAAAACTAAAAGATTTTGGGCTCTCTACCAGCACTCCTCATTTTCTTCATCCTGTCACATGACATCAACAAAGAACTCCCCCTGGCTTCCAAGTGTGTGGCAGGACTGGCGTGACGCAGACAGCTCAACGGGCATGGAGGCCAAGGCACGACCTGACGGGGAGCCGGGAGCAGTTGCTCCCTGCAGAACCTGGTGGGCCAGGCGGCTGGACCCATGGCTGTGGGAACGTGGATTGCGCGTGCTGTGGGAGCTGCGCATGCTGCACTCGCTGGGAGGTCCCGAACGCTCGCTGGGGGCCCGCTCTCGTCTCAGCTCTGATTCGCTGCAGTGAGACCCGCTGCTTCGGCTCCCTGCAACAGACAAGCGGAATGGGATTTACCCAAGGTTTAAGAAAATGTGTCTCTTGTGTCCATGAACAAAACTCTCACTACCCTCACTATGCTGGCTGCCTGCACTTCCGCCGCCCACTTCAGAGTAGCCAGGTGGGTGGTCTAGAGAATGGGGGGCTGGGTAGTGGTAGGGAAAAGCCATAGGCCATGGAGCCTCACTGGGATGAAGCAGAGGAGCCAGTGTGTCTTGATCAGAGGCACCGCTCGAACCATCATGGTCTTGCAAAGACAGATGAGCCATATCTGAAAAAAATAAATTTTTATATATATATATATATATATATATATATATATATATATATATATAAAAAAAGATGCAGCACATCAATATTTAGTCTTTATTAAGAAATTCAAATAACAACATTATTTATATCCCTAGTATTTGTGTAAACAAAAAAAAACACTAACTTCCACAGAGGTCCCCAAAGATGTAGTAGCACTGTTCAGAGAATGTGATCTTGTTGACTGTATGTCGAATGAAACCAGCCTTTAGGAGGTTACTGGCATACTTTCGAGCCTCCCTGCGGTCCGTGAACCCCTCCACATGATGGAAAAGCCAGTCCACTACGTCCGAACCTGAGCAGAACACGCACAAAACACCCTTAATAACCCTGAAATCAATATATAGCAATGTTAAATGGTCTGAAACAGAAAGGTGTAGGTGCACTCTACCAATAAAGGCATTGGCAATGGTGATCTTGAGCCACATTCGATCTCGAACCTCCAGTCCTGAGTCAGGGCAAGCCATTGCCTTAGCAACAGTTACCATGTCACTGTGAACTGAGAGGTGGTAGTCATCAAAGCCTGAGAAGACAAAAGATTCCATTACCTTTACAATGGTAATCGAACTACAATTACAACAGGATATATCACAGACTATGACATAAAGAAATAATGAAAAACATTTTTTTTGTAACAGAACATTTCAAATCAAGGCTGATGAAGGTATATTTCCCCCAAAAAAGAGAGCGAGAAAAATATGCTTTGGTTAATGTACTTAATAGGCATGTCTCTTACGCTCTGTCTCAGGGATGGAGCTGGTGATTGAGGAACTGGTCGACGTGACTGTACTCATGGAAGGGCTCATGCCGTATGGAGGATACACACCAGTCATGGCTGCTGTATGTGACACCCATGCAGCAGGGTCGATTGGTCGTATGGGCTCACCTAATGAGGAACAAAGCAAGTGTGACACAGACACCCAGTTTAAGGAGCGCTGTGCAGATTGCAGACTGAGAACACATTTGACAGTATGCAGGGTAGAAGAAGTGTGTAAATACTCACTTCTGGGTAAGGCAAAACAGCTGTTTGGGTTGGGGTCCCAGCATTTAGCAACAGTCAGGGAGACAGGGCTGTGGATAAAAAAAAAAAGTTGTTTTCATGAAGCACCTATATATTTATTAAGATGCCAATGCGTTTATTGTTGAACCTGAAGTCTCACTCTTGGCTGCTAATTGCTTTGATCTACTTTCAGACAGAAAACTTTCAGCAGAGTCAACGTGACGACCAGTTAACTAACAGTGCTCACATGCCCACTATGTCAAGTACAAACTCGGCTGAGAAACAATAGGCTTGTAAAGACATAGACGTTCACAGTCTTAAAGTGTAGAATACAAAACAAACCTTGAAATGATTTCATTGTACCTTCCCTACAGTGACTAGAGAGAAACAGCTGCAACTGAGCACCATACTTGCTACACTGAAGTTAATTAGGAATTCAATGGTCAGGCAACATGGCAGCTAGTTATTTTGCCTCATGCCATTTGTTTCTACCTAAACAGGTGCTGGTGTTGACAGATGGCCATGCACTTATCACAGAGACGGACCCCTCACTCACCCTGGCTTATGCACCACGTCCCTTAGTACCCTCACTGCATCGTCATTGCACATGTTCTCAAAGTTGATGTCATTCACCTGGGAAGAGGACGCACAAGACTGTTACATGCGATCTGAATGCCACTTGCAATATCCACAAAAAGAAGAGTGCTTCCCACCTGAAGCAGCATGTCTCCCGGCTCAATTCGTCCGTCTGCTGCCACAGCCCCACCCTTCATGATGGAGCCAATGTAGATGCCCCCATCACCTCGCTCATTACTCTGACCAACAATACTGATCCCAAGGAAATTATACTTTTCTAAAAAAAAAAAAAAAAAAAAACACAAATAAAACTGTATAAGAGTGGGAAAGCAGGTGTGTTTTTTTACATGCTTATAATTAAAATATACTAAATACATTTTGCATAATCTTTCTAAAAAAAAACTAGCACACAAAGCATGGCGAGACAAGTTTCTATTTTGTTGGCAAGCTTTTCATTCAACCACAGATGTGGCATGGCCACATACCATGCACATGCAATGTAGATTCTGAACATCAGATCTGACTGTTGGCCTAAGATCCTATCTTATTGATGCATGCACACACAAAAAAAAAAGAATAAAGTCATACGCGGCTATGAGACATAAAACTTTCATAATAAGATCCTCACCCATATTTAAAGTGACCGTGATGATGTTGAGGGACATTGTGGAGTCAGTGATGCTGCTGAAAGATGACGACTGCATAAAGAAGAAGGGGTTTGAAACAGGTTTAAAGCCATCTTGGTTTCGCTAGCCAGTTGAGTTAGAATGACTCACCCTTTCCATGTTTGGTGCCCTGGGCTTGCGTCGCCGACGGCGATGCCGTCTCATCAGACGCGAGGAGCTGCTCTGTTCTGTGACGCTGCTAAATCTGAGAGGCAAATGAGAGATGTTCTGGCTAGTTGTGGTTTGTTGCTGAATGTATGGAACTGCTGCAAAATATCCTTGTGTTGAACTTACCGGCTGGTGGAACCATCATCATCAGAGTCAAAGCAGCTGCTGGACTCCAGCTCGCTGCTCATGAGGGAGGAGTGACTGTCGTACACACCCAGATCGAGCCCTCGGCCCCCATGCGAGTACCCATTCATCCTCCCACCTACAGCAGGGCAGCACACAAGAGTAAGCAGCCATGACACTTCACCTTAAAAAAGATTTCAGGCCGAGGAACCAACCAGAGTGTTCTTGTGCATGTTTTCTGCGCGGCCTCTCTCTCTCCCTCCGGTGGGACACCACAGAGTCTGTCTCCGTCTCGTCATCCATGCCATCCCGACTGCCTGCAGACTTGGCACTGCAGAGGCAGTGAGTTAGGGGACACTTACAGGGTGCTTAATTACAGATATTACGATTTCAACTCCTTCAGATAAAAAAAACCATTTTCACATAAAGGAATAAAAATAAAACATATGACTACAATCTCTTAAGAGAATACATATAAAATAATATCACGCCAAGAGTTAAAAATACATCTCTAAGAGCACAAAGCATTGAAGTACTCAGAGAGATTTAGAGGAGCAAGGAAGAGACGATCGGTGGAGGTGTACTGACTGAAAGGAGGGCGGTCTGGAATCTCCGATGCCCTGGGACCTCTCCATGGAGGGAAGTCGGCCAGACTGGCTGTCGGCCACAGAGCCACCATCCGAGTGGGAGCCATCAGCCAAAACCAGCTGAAGACAGAGAGAGAGGCCATGTTACATTTGGACAACTGTGCCCCCACCAGCGTACTCTCTAGGAGTTTTTCCTTTTTTTATATTCACTTTGCGTAACTGAGTGAGGCAATTAAAATGGGACAAGCCAGCACACACAGGCAATTACTTCAGGCCGAGCTGCAGTAAATTAGTTGTGTTAGCTTCCGCAGGGCTCTAGGGATGGCCCTGGTCTAGCCACAGCAGCTTGACTTGATCTTCACGCTGGAGCAGCTGTCCAAGGTCTTGCTGTACCAGCTAGATTAATGTCATCTCCAGAGAAAAGAGCTAAGCAAGGTTGAAATGCAAAGTACTTCCTCTGTGTATTTGAGTGTGTGTGTGTGTGTGTGTGTGTGAGTGGGCACGCAAAGAAGAGCTTTGACCTCTATTAGTGACAGCATTATAATACACCCGTTGCCCATACACAATGCACAGGTCTTTTGTTATCTGGAATCCACCAGATGGGTTCAGCTGACTAAGTCTCAGGGGTTCTTCAGCAGGGCCACAGGAGGACAGGCTGGGTGAGGGGGGTTAAGACGCAGTCTCAAAACTCATTTGACAGTCATGATGGTTATTCTGCAAATCTGTGTGTGTGTGTGTGTGTGTGTGTGTGTGTGGAGACATACCCAGCATATCACTCGGCCATTATAACAGGGAAGCCTGGCATTGTCATCAGATATCTCCTCCTTCACCACCCTGAGGAAAAGAGACAGGAGTTTAATGAGCCGATTCGCACAAATGAAAACTTCTTATCAAGAAACCAGCACCCAATCCTATTCCTGCCAGTGCTGATAATACAAATAACTGATCTTGGGTCAGTACTCAAGAATATCATGTTGCTTTTGATACATTTATATAAAGTTCAAGTTGTGCAACACACACACAATCAAACCCACATTTTGGCTTTTTCTTTAGAGGAGACTGGTGATGAATAAATTAGAATAAATAAAGTAAATAAGAAAAAGTCATTAAGATGCATGGTGGGGGAGGGGCTCTCTAATCCATGGTGCACACATCAAACGCGCCCACGCAGAACACAAAAGGAAAATGCAATGTGCAAAAGCGGGAGAAAGTGGGAGTGTGTCTCGCGCGGTAATCGATAAGCCAGAAACCCAAAAGCAGCGAACCTGAAGGCGCTTTAGACCACGGCCACGTGTTATTCCGGTCAGCATTCAATACTCTATGTATGCGTAGAAGAAAGGGGCCTTAAACGACTGTACTTGACAACCACACCCTACTGTTTTGGGATCAAGCAAGCAATCCTTTTATTTAAGACCCAGAAAAAGGATTCTGATATAATACCTGAAACCCACGCAAGAAAAACTATACTTTCCGTCTGATTTGTGGGTATTTTTGAGGATGATATACTGGTTCGTTTTGCAGAAACGTAAACTCTCCGAATGGAAAGCCGCCCCTCGTTTTGAGCGGGGCCTGGGGCAGTAACGCTCCCAGTCCTTAAGCCACCAGGACATTCCGAAGTGACGGACTGCAGTTGTTTCAAGTCAGCATTCCTGGCCCAGCGTTAATGCAGCCCACAGACACAGGCCGGACCCCCACAGAGCGAAAGAGGTCAGCCGACTGTGTAGAAACCCAGAGACCCTAAAATAAGACCATGCGTGGCGGGTGCAGCAGCTCCCAAGAAGGCTCTTCACATTCTGCTCAACACAAAGTCCAATTGTCATGATTACACAAAGTGACAATAATAATAATAATAAAAAAAAACAGGCAATTTCGGCCAGAATGAGGGAAAGTTTTGCTTTGTGACCACAAGTAAGAACGCGAAGTCCGTGTCAACGTCACTCGAAAACGAGCTTCTTACACGTAAAAGTGCGAAACGGGACATGTCCCCCCGTTCTCGGCTCAGTCAACCGCTGACAGGCCGCGTCCGCGTCCCCATCTTCCCACAAAGTCGCAGACTTCAGCCGCCCCAAGCCGCCTTTACCGGGACTTTAAATCCCATTATTACAACGAAACGGAGAACTAGCGGCCAGCACCGAGCCAGACCGAGCCGACGCGCTCGCTGCAGTTGCCAAGTATGGAGGGAGAGACAAACAAAAAGGAAAAGCGGAGCCGAAATTCGGGATGGAACGGCGCACACGAGCGCGGCGAGAAGGCGTCGGAAACAGCCTCACCCGAAGTCATCGTCCATGGACTTAAAGAAGAACTTGTAGTTGGGCTTCTTGAGGGCATTTTTCAGGTCCAGCAGAGTCACCCTGTCGGCCGGGATGGGCAATTTGACCAGGTACGGAGTTTCCTGGTCGTCGAGGTGGTAAATAATTTTGGTCTCCCCCATCGCAGACCACCGGGGAAAGGCAGCCTGTGGTCATCCAGCTTCGAGGCGCTTCGGATCCGCGTCCGGAACCGGCTTCGCGTGGACCCCGATCGCCTTTTATCCCACCGTTTTCCTTTCTTTACTTTCGCCCGAGAGCGAGCGAGGCTCGTCCCCGTTCCCCGCGGAGCTCAAACCGCCAGTCGGAGCATTTTTTTTTTCACGTCGCGTCTCTTTTCCCGAAATCCAGATTTTGAAGTTATTTACTTTACGACACGCAGCCGCCGCCGCACTCAACGCGACCCTTTCTTTCCAAGGACCCCGAAAACGCGTTTCGTCCCCGCACGGCTTTGTATCGCGGCGGTCCGTGTGGAATCGCTCCGTGGCCGGGCGCCCCCCAGCGGCGAGGAAGGGAACGTGGAATCCGGCAGGAAGAGGAAAGGTCGCTCCGCAGCGCAGCCTCGCGACACAGCGACCTCTAGCGGCCCTGTCTCCAAACGGGAACTCCGCCCCGCTTCTCCACCCTCTGGAGCCGTGTTGGCGTTATTAAATGGGTGGACACCCATCGGTTACATCCACCCAAAAAATGGCTATTAATCGCACAACCTGGTTTAACCTGGCGGTTAAATATAGTTCTTTATCTCAAAAGGATACAAGGTCATTAGGCCACATGTACGTCAAAAGTGTTTCACGAGAGCCTATAGCAATACACATCTTCAGTAGCACTTTTTTATAGCGATGGTGGTAAGGTTACAACTGATTTGTTAAAAATAAATAAAGTGATAAAACATGTCCGTGTGTGTGTGTGTATATATACATATATAAATAAAAAGAGGATACAAGTAATGTTTAAGCATTTTATTTCTCTTTAATTCCTTTGTTCCAGTCATGTGTAGGAGAACAGCATCTGAAAAGGAGTGCAGGAAATAAAACATTCAGTTAATACTAACATTTAGTACTGAAAACAGAGCAAAAAAATGTTCTTGTTTCAAGTCCCATTGTGTCATCACAATTAGTGACACTGAAGTCTCGAACAAGTTTAATGTCTGCCTTTGCTGACACCACATCCACCATTACAAGCTAGTGAAAGGGCAACACATAAAGGCAAGTGTACGTGCAGGAGTTCAGAGGCAAGCAGAGTATTTTTATTCACAGTAGTATTACATAAGGTCCTAGAATCTGAGAAACAATGTCGAGCCCCTAAATGAGCTTGAGGCAGAAATCAAATGCATGAAAATTCACAATTTTTAATCAAAATCTACCAAATGTATTTGTTGACACCACATTCAAGAACTGAAACAATGGGCAACACATAAAGGCACAAAACAGACACCTCAAATCTGCACCAGTTCTGATAAGCAAAATATCAAACATGTATACATTACACGACTGAATAATTTCAATTAAAATCTGCTCAATTTCCTTTAAAAGTAACTACCTCTCATTGAAGCATTAAGTCCACGATGCCACTTTCAGAAATGGGTTGTGGAGGAATTTATATCGTTCTTCAAGCTCGATCACTGCAGCTCTTTAATCTCTGTAGATCATACAGACAAAACACAAATTATATAAAAAAAAATACACAAACATTCCGAGCGACATGAAATGAGAAAGTACTAGTATTAGTAGCAGTACTAGTGTGTTATTATTTCCAAATTATCTAAATAAAGTGCACGAATAAACATTTCTAAGTGCAGGTCGTGGTACAGTAACCTGAAAGAAAACTGCGCCGCCTAAAATAAGACAACCTAACCCCACTCACCCAGACGAGGACGGCCGCCACATTTCTCACTTTGGAGGCTGATCGCTGCCACCACGTGTTGCGCTCGGGGCCGAAAGGCGTGCTGGGAAGCGGCCGCGCCTGAGAGGTCCGAGCGGCGCCTGTTTTAATCTCTTTTTCAAACTCTTTTTCAAGTTGAATTACAGCGAGAAAGAAACCGTCTAGAATTTACATTTTTTAAATTTCCTATATATGACCTGTATGATGAAAAAAAAAACTTTCATATGGTTTCATAGCCACAAGCACATTAGCCGCCAGCTGTGGTTTAGTAGCAGTTGCAAAGCAAATAACGAAATAATATAGTGACTTTAAGAATTCAACTGCATTCTAGTTGAATAACATATTAACATTTACAGGAATTATCAAACGCCCTTATCCAGAGCGACTTAAAATCAGTATTTACAGGGACAGTCCCCCCCAGGAGACACTCAGGGTTAAGTGTCTTGCTCAGGGACACAATGGTAGTAAGTGGGATTTGAACCTGGTCTTCTGGTTCATAGGTGAGTGTGTTACCCACTAGGCTACTACCACCCTACATATTTGAATTGGAATTGCAACAAAATGCAGTTCTTCGTAGTTTGGGTTCTAAACATGTATTCTGCAGGTGGGCTGTTTGTCTACAGGGGTTTGAAGGTACAGGAAGCGCACCGCAGTGAGGAAGATTCCCTTGGTTGCGGATCATTTCATTGACCCCACAGAGGTTCTCTGCTGGGTGAGCTCTGTATGGCCGTTTTCCGCCTCCTCGCCATCTGGAGCTTTCTTTCCCTGCTGACTGCAGCCTGCCTCTCCCTGTTGGCTTTCAGAATCTGCCTCACTTTCTTTCACGTGCAAAAATCAGCCTACACAATGGAATAGACAGACCCCAGCTTGCAACCACACCCTCTGTTCTGCATGCCAACTTGTCAGCATTTTCACAGCACATGCAATCACTGCCACACACACTCCACTGCTGTGAAGTTTTTGCTGGGGCCCTCCACCTCCTTGTACCACAGGGAAGCAGAACACCCACTGCCTTTTCTCAGGGTACTTTGCAGGATTATCTGTCTTCTAGGAGAGGGCAGATGAGGCAGATCTTCATAGAAATCCAGGACAAGAATGTTGGGCATCATTCCACCTACAAGTACACAAGATGCAGGCAAGTAGGTCAGTGTGATCAGTTTAAAAGGTCCCATGACATACATTTTTTCTTTTTTTATATAAGTCCTAGTGGTCTCCTTATACTGTATCTCTTTTTGAAATTCAGCCTTGGTGCAGAATTACAGTCACTTTTAACCAGTCCCACAATGAGATTTCCCCAAGGGTGCACCATTTAGTGTCTGTAGCTTTAAATGCTAATGAGGACAAGAGCGGCCAACAGAAATGATGTCATCCACACCATTCACCAACAACAATGTTTGCTGCAGACAGGGCGTTGTGTAACCTTTCCCCATATGATGACACAAGGGGAGAGATTCCAGATCCAACCATCTGAGCTGCCGCTCTCTGAAAGGCGAAGCAGAATGGCTAAAGCACTCTTTACACCTATCGCCATTTCTAGCCACTGCAGAACAATAATGTTTAATGTAAAATAATCTCACAAAGTGAAATTTTCACAATAGGGTACCTTTAAGGAATTTACATTTAAAGCATTTATCCTTCATCCAGAGCGACTTACAACGTGCTTTCATTCTGAATGAACAATGAATTACTGAGTCCAGAATAAGAGTAACTGTTGAATTCTACACAATTCAAAGGCAACAGAAGACAACAACATTTATTTCTTATATAGCACATACAGTATGTCTCAATGGGCTTTGACAGACACTTGAGCACTTGACCCTTCTACACACAATGAAAAACTCCAAACATAAATTTGTAGGAGAGAGAAAGGAAGAAACTTTGGGAAGGAGCGATACAGAGTGGGATGCCCTTCCAGGGTAGAGTGAGCCTGCATGATGTCAGTGCAGGATTGGTGATGGTTTCTCCAATAAGAGAAAAAGTCTTACAGTTGTAGAGGTGGAGAAGTCCAAAGTGTAGTCCAGTGTCATGGTGTACATTACGTGTCCATTATGATGCTACTGGTCCATTTCAAAGTCCCTGAAGCTTTAGTTGTTACGGTGGTGGTGGCTCTCTGGTTCGTTTCATGCTATGTCCTCGTTTAAGATAAGATAAGATCAACCTTAGCAGTTGCCAAGAACCAGGATTTATCTGCTGGTCTCTTCACTGGAGTCTGCCAGTAGTCTGTGCGCTTGATTCAGTGTCTCGATTCAGTGTCTTGTACGACTGATTCTGAAATATATGGTTATAGTGGTATAGTCTTAAAGACCAACGAAGGACATGTACAAATTATATATATATATATACACACACACACACACACACACACACACTAATAATAAAAAAAATTTTGGTATAGTGCCTTTCAAGGGAAATTAGTGGATATTAGTATATGTGAAAAACATTTTCATTTGATACTTCCTTTTTTAAGGAAGCCTGCTGGTCCTGAACACCTCCAGATCGGGAAAGGACCACCACACTGAGCACTGGAGCTCCATAGGGCTGTGTGCTTAGTCCAATGCAGTTCACCCTGCTAATTCACGACTCTTCGGCGATGCACAGCTCCATCCACATCATCATGACCATGGTGGGTCTCGTCAGCAAGAAAGAAGAGTCAGCATACAGAGAGGAGGCGCAATGACTGACGGAGGCCAACAAACTGTTTCTGAACGTGGACAAAACCAAACAGATGATTATTGACTTCAGAAGAGAATGGAGGGACTGTTCTCCACTGAACATCAACAGGTCTTGTGTGGAGATCATCAAGAACACAAAGTTCCTCTGTGTTCACCAAGAGGAGAACCTCTCCTGGGCTATCAACACATAAGCTTGTTAACCAAAAAAACCCAGCAGCATCATCCTACGAAGGCTGAGGAAAACCCACCACCAATCCTCAGCACCTTCTACACAGGGTCCATTGAGAGCATTCTGACCATTTACATTTACAGCATTTACAGACCATTTACATTTACAGCATTTACAGACGCCCTTATCCGGAGTGACTTACAATCAATAGTTACAGGGACAGTCCCCCTGGAGCAACGTAGGGTTAAGTGTCTTGCTCAGGGACACAATGGTAGTAAGTGGGGTTTGAACCTGGGTCTTCTGGTTCATAGGCGAGTGTGTTACCACTTGGCTACTACCATCCCACCAGTTGCATCACTGCACTGCATTGGACAGCAAGACCCTATGGCGGATAGTGAGAACAGCTTAGAAGATCTCTCTTCCCTCCATCATGGACATTTACAACACACACTGCCTCTTGGACCCTCACTGACCCAATATGTGCAACACCTTCTTTCCACAGGCCAACAGTCTCCTCTTTGAACTGATACATATACACTCTACATATTCCATGTCTATTAGCACTATTACAGCAGTATTTGCACTAGGGGGAGCCAGATGTTAACATCATAACACATTTTAAAAGAGAGAATATCAAATCATAAATTTTCAGAAATACGGGAAATTTCCAATATACTTGCAGTTACAAATGCAAGGTTTCTCACTCATCATTGCTTTATTTATGTTTGGGTGGTTTGGAGCGATACTGGGTAAACTCCCAGTAATCTAGTAGTCATCTCAGCTCTAGTAGTTAAAAAGTTTAGGTGTTTTACACATGTACTTGTTTTTGATAGGAAACAATTGTCCATTAAAAAGACATAAAATGGGTCAAAACTCCAGTCCAGACATTGTTTATGTTGTGAATTACTTTCATAGCTGGAAATGTCTGTTAATGATGCAATATCTGTATAAATGTAGAGAAGAACTTTATCAGCAACACTTAGTCTTGAGTTCCAATGGAATGCCGTGTTCATTAAACCAAGTCTTTAAAAGCTTCACTGATAATTATAAAACCATTTTAAGTGACCTTAGTAAAGCTGAAAACATTGGCTATGAATTTACTTGATTTTATTATGCACCATGCACACTTAAATGCATTTCTGAATTTAAGGGCATCATAAAGAATGCAGTTTCAGAGATATGTGGCCAATATAATATTTATGCATTTTGCATCCCCAGGAGCAAAACAACAAATAAAAGTAAGTTTCCCATGAGTGACACAGTAACATGGGTTTTGCAAATCTCAGAAAATTGGGTGTTGTTTAATTGGTTTACCATTTTACAAGTTCACCACGGTATTATTGTTATGAACACACAACCTTCTGTTCTTGAGTCTGATGAAAGAATCTGATTTTAATGCTTGCCAAATCCCCAAGGATTTGAAGGTCATACTGAAGCCTCTTGTGCAGTCCACAGTATATTCAAGTAGGAAAAGATTTTAAAAATATCTATTTGCCAACATGACAAAAGCTGATATGCAAATATAAATGAGTCTTGACATTTGATCAGCTTTCCCCCCCCAAAAGAATGAAAAGAAATTGGTTTAAAAACATTGGTCCTGTAGGACTGCAGGCAGTAACAGTAGGCCTCAAAGCCTATATAACAGAAATGGAAAATAGGTTCTATATATAGGCAGCGATGAGGCACACCAAGAAGTACAGAAGGGGAATACATCAGTGACTGCTAGTACCCTGAAGGCAGCATTTGATTGATATTCATATAGACTGAAAATACATGAACAATAGGCAGGCAGCAAAGTAATCATCAAAATCAACAAAGATGTGAATGTATAGCAACAGATAAAACTGTGTGACCTTCTAAAATGCCATAGGAGGTAATAATTGCCTCAGGCAGATGATGGAGGCATGTAGGGAATAAAGGGGTTAATGCTGGAGTGTGTCAATGCAGTATTTCAGCAGACATGAGTATCCAGCTGTATACTGAATTCAGCAGCACAATCTCCAGTGGGATCTGATACACTCGCACCTCAGCTAAAAGTGATTGGAAGGCTGATTCCATCTGACGGCTAAATAGAGTGGGCAGTCAAGCTTTAAGAGCTGCCTAGTTTCTTCTCACTCATGCTTGTGAAGGGAAAGAAAACTACCACTGGACACCTTTTGTCTTAAACAGAAAGAATGTTCTGGTCCTGGGAATAAGAGGGGAAGAAAGACATAGGTAACATGGATACAGGATGCTCCATGCCTCCAAGGCTCCACTCGTTTAGAAAGCAAAGACAGAGATGGGGATGATGAGGGCACCAGAAATATGAGGATAAATAATTGTGTGGCGCATGTGGTAGGACTGAAATCTGCAGAGACTCATATTTGCCTCTCTGCAACACATAACTATTATGATTATTCAATGATATGTTATTATTATATTATGATTATTATCTTCACAAAAGTAGGACTGTGCACAAGTAAAAAAGTACATTATTATTAATAATGTGTACATAAATATTATAAAACAAATATTGTCTAAAAGAATAGGCATTCGGTTTTTCAAAATAAGGTCCTACTACACTGTACAATAGGCTCAAATATGCCATAATGTAAAGCTGTAGGATACAATGATTAAATTATGTCAATAACAAAAACAGGGTTTGGGGATTTTTAATGAAGTTAAAAATAGAATCGAGAAATCGTGATTTTCTAGTGAAAAGTAAATTATATAAATGCCAACACAGCACGAGTGGAGTGTAACCTTCTTATCCTTTGAAATGGAGTTGGGCGCAGTTTGCACTCTCAGCCTGGGGTTGCAGTTTATGTTCCTGCCAGCAGGTGGCGCAAAGTGCTTTACAAAGCCGTTCAATGTCATTCATTTAATTCCAGAGAGTAACTCCACCGCGGAATCCTGTCAGTCTTCCACAGTAGGGCTCAGGAGCTAAACCCTTGCTCCTCTCTCCGGCAGCTGTCCTTCAGGTCACCAATGAGCCACTCCAGTCTCCCTTTTAGCAGCTGTCCAAAATATTTCAAGACCTGCCCAATGTCCTGTGTCTGCTTATTCTGACTGGGTGAGTCCACATTCCCTGGCTCCGCCTGGTGGGCAGCAGGGGACAGCAGATGTTGTAACACCAAAGTGCTTTACAGATAGTCTCTGTTAGTGATCTGAAACACTGAGTTATTTAAATATTGTGTGAAGGTTCTTGCCTTTTTTCAACAAATAGAAATTAAGAATGATTTAGTTGGATGGAGGAAGACAGCTAATGAACCATTTGAAAGTAAGATCCATATTGCAGCTGTAAGCTATATGAAACATAAAAAAATATAAAAACATGCAGAAGCAATTCGACCCATTGAGCTTGATTGGAAGGAGTTTAACCAATAATTTAAAGTTGACACACTCTTGTATAGCTCAGATTTGAAGCAATAAACTTTTTTTTCATCCTGAAATACAGTACAGGCCAAACGTTTGGACACACCTTCTCATTCAATGTGTTTTCTTTGTTTTCATGACCATTTGCATTGGTAGATTCTCACTGAAAGTGTCAAAACTATTGAACACATGTGGAGTTATGTAGTTAACCACAAGTGGAGACCTGGCCTCCACAGTCACCGGACCTGAACCCAATCGAGATGGTTTGGGGTGAGCTGGACCGCAGAGTGAAGGCAAAGGGGCCAACAAGTGCTAAACACCTCTGGGAACTCCTTCAAGACTGTTGGAAAACCATTTCAGGTGACGACCTCTTGAAGCTCATTGAGAGAATGCCAAGAGTGTTCAAAGCAGTAATAAGAGCAAAGGGCGGCTATTTTGAAGAAACTAGAATATAAAACATGTTTTCAGTTATTTCACCTTTTTTTGTTAAGTACATAACTCCACATGTGTTCATTCATAGTTTTGATGCCTTCAGTGAGAATCTACCAATGTAAATGGTCATGAAAAAAAAAACATTGAATGACACGGTGTGTCCAAACTTTTGGCCTGTACTGTACATCAATAGGCAAATTACTCCAACTGCGCTGATGAACTGCATTTAGTCCTGTTAGAATTTTTAACACCAAGATCCTGTAAAAGTCCTGTTTTGTGTGTGAACCTCCTTCTCCTACCTTAATGCTGAGATGACTCACTATATGTAGGTAGTTTTTGGCACTGTGTTCCAGGCGCTCTAGCATAGATGACCCACAGCCAGACTCCACAAGCTTTCTGGCAGCCTTCACATCCTGCACCAGTGTCTCCAGTGATAGCAGTATCTCCCCTCTTTTCTCATGGACCTGCAGCAGATTGCACACAGGCACTGCAGTGACGGTTTCAACAGGACATGGGCAGAAAGATGTGTGCAGTGTGTCTGAAGGTGAGCGAAGCTTTTGCTGATCCCTCATAGATTATTTAGCTTGTGAAAGCATGTGTCTCCAATTGTCCAAATGCATAATCTGAGGATAATAACTGAATGGTTGTCATGCAAACCTTGTCATAACATTTACAGCATTTATCAGACGCCCTTATCCAGAGCAGTATTTACAGGGACAGTCCCCCTGGAGCAACATAGGGTTAAGTGTCTTGCTCAGGGACACAATGGTAGTAAGTGGGATTTGAACCTGGGTCTACTGGTTCATAGGCGAGTGTGTTACCAACTAGGCTACTACCACCCTACAATAGAATACATCGAATACAAATGAATACATTTCACTTTCAGAAATAATCCATCCACCTGTGCTAACTGATCCACACGAGGTATTTGTGGTAAATAGTGGTAAAACAGTGCTTCTGTAATCATGATATAAGAGGTGCCACTGAGCACACTACACTGCTCCCCGGGCACCTTTCATGGCTGCCCACTGCTCACCAAGGGTGATGGGCAGAGGACACATTTATACAACAGTATTACACAATATATTTTGTGATAGTTATCGTCACATGACCAGCATGTACGTCCCATCTTATACCGTCATAATGGTTTGTCGACGAAGATATTTTGTCCAACATTTAGCTGACAAAAACGACACTACTACAACACCAACCTTCACCCCTTTGGGGCTATTGATTGAGAAGGAACTCAACATAAAGCAAAGTAAATGAATGTAAAATCATGCATATGATTCATCTGATATAGATATTGGTAAATGACCTAAAATACCATGATGATTAGTATGATGGCCAGTGGAACAACAGGTAGAAACCTTTATGGTAGGTAGCACCATTCAATAAAACAGTATCTTGACATTTGACAGCATTTACCCCCCCCCCCCCCCAAACACACACACACACACACACACACACACTTTTATGTGACTTACAGATTTCCTCTTCCATGCTGCTACATTGATCCTTGTCCTTGGTAAATGTATCTGGGAAGGGAGGGGGTTTACACTACTACACTCAGCCTGTGTGGAACAGAAATGCACTAATTAGTCAAGTACTAATCATGTTTGCCCACCACCGGAAATGGAAAAAGGCGGCAAGAAGTGTCATCGGATCATATAGGGCAGGTTCATTTTCAAAGAGGTTACTGGCGGCACGCACCGTTTGGGTGATTGCTATTTCGAATTATGGGTTGGTGACTGCCCTGGCAATGTTAAGATTGTGAAGGGATGACTATGAGGCGCCTCCTATGCCATATATCAATAAAATCTTTCCCACACTCATCTACATACGAAGCTCGCACATTCACTGTCTTTTCCTCACGTGTCTACATACAACGCTCATACGTACACTGTTGTTCTGTACATGCACTACATTTCTCCCCACACATACACACTATTTTCTTCAAAATGTTATATGTGATGAGCATGAAAAACTATGTGAATGCGTCCGCGGCAAAGTAGTATGTGAGCGAGGAAAAAGTGGTGAATGTGCGAGCTTTGTATGTAGATGCGTCAGTTCGTTTTTTGGCAAGCCCAGTTCCTTTTCCTTGGGGATCATACACATGGTTGTTGCTTTCTTCACCACCCGAGGGCAGGTTATACTTATTGCCCAGCAGTTCCTTCTTCAGGGGGTTGGTATGACCCACTAGAAACCGCGAGTTGAACCGGCATTTCTGAACTTTCAGGGTCTGTATTTGCTTGTTCACCGAGAGCTTGATGGAGGTTTTCTCCCTCCGCTTGTAGTTGAGCTGCCGACATTTTCACCCGATTTCCCGTAAGCCTTTGGGCAGTCTTTAGAACAACGGTCTTTGACGGAGCATAGGTTGCATAACAAAGGTGCTGTGCATTGGGACGTAATGTGCTCAGCACTTTTGCATGATTTGCAAATTTCCGCAGTACAAGATATTGCTATGTGGTTTGTGCTTTGTGCACTCCCAGCTGAATAGTGTTATGGGGGAAATGTTCAGTTTTACCTTCAGTTCTTTGTTACCGTGCCTGGAACCTTCTTTCCCCTGTTTTAACTCTGTCAATGACTAGTAGCAATATCATCCATCTTCATGCTCTGGGAGTACATCAGAACATGACTTTTGTACGTCTTTTGGCGAAGGTAACTTTCCCAAAAATAGAGGGATTATATCCTTATTTCCGTTCACAGCATTGGTCGAAGAACAACTACAAATTTCTTCTTAATGGACTAGGAGAAAATGAAGTCCAACTGGTCTGTAGTCATCTTTAAGCCCTTCTGCAGAATCTTGCAGCTCAAAGCGTGCAGAATTCCTTCTTCGCCTGTTGCCTGCCATGGTAGGCTGGTTTAGCTGTTAAGAGGGTCTCTAGCCCTCACACTGCACGACTAGTTTCACCTGAATAGAGGGAGGCCCACATACCTGAGCACAATGTGTTCCAACATGCAGCGTACAGCGAGCGTGACAAAATGTGGCGTCTGCATTTAACCCATCCCACATAGGAACGGTGGGCAGGGGGAGCGGGGGGAGCGGGGTGTGTCTGGACATCAGTGGTTGGTCCTTCCTTTAGCTGGTAATGACCACAATGCACACGACTTGTGCAATCTAACATCTATAAACTATAAACAGATCACCGGGTGGTAGTAGCCTAGTGGGTAACGCACCCAGGTTCAAATCCCACTTACTACCATTGTGTCCCTGAGCAAGACACTTAACCCCGAGTGTCTCCAGGGGGATTGTCCCTGTAACTACTGATTGTAAGTTGCTCTGGATAAGGGCGTCTGGTAAATGCTGTAAATGTAAGTTTATCCCTTCACTCATCCATGGGTCTACTATTGAGCAGGAATGAAAATGTCATGGAAGGATGACTCATTTAAATTCGTCTTTGCTCATAATACTTTGTGCAAGAAAGGCTTTACGACCTCGAACTTTGCACTCACCACCATAGCTTCCAGTTCCTTCACCTGGTTCATCTTCACTCTGGTGTCACCATCACACACAAAATCAGCTGGTCTTGTCTGGCCATGCCACAGCGCAGAGGCAAGCAGCAGGACTGGGAGCAGGAGATCTGGGAGTGCACAGAGTTTCTCAGCAAATACATAGGGGTGTGGTAGTAGCGGTTAAGACATCAGCAACCAAACAACAATGAAGTCAGAGGTTCAAACCCCACTTACTACATTTACATTTACATTTAAGGCATTTGGAAGACACCCTTATTCAGAGCGACCTCCAACGTAGTTCCATGTTTCAATCAATGAAGAGATCAGTTCTGGTTCACCCCCAACTATGAATGCAATCTTTTTATTCCCTCTGTTGTAGTTTCTATACATAAGTAAGACAATAAGAAGGTTCATCTAAATATTCTGTAAAGTGGAAGGTCTTGAGCTGCCGTTTGAAAGTGCTCAGTGACGGTGCTGTATGCTTACTACCGGATCAATCTGTCTGATAAATGCCATAAATGTGAATACCATCAGGACAGGTTGAGTCAGTGCAATGCACGAACTCAAGAGTCCAAAATACATTCAAAAACAAATAACGATTGCAATGTATTAATGTAACTAACACAATTAACAAGTATTGGGATACTTGATAGATTTGATGTATTTTAAGGGGTACGGTGACTGACGTTTCTACCACCAATGAGAGTGATCGGGAGCCACGAGTACTCACTGCTTACAGCCATGCCCTGCTCACCCCCACGAGAAGCCCCTGGTCGAGGTCCATCTGCGACAGCGTCCGGAGCGCGCACGGCATTATCATCACTATTATTTCTTTTATTTTGCGCCGGACTCCGGGTCTCACACGCCGTCTGCCGTGTCACATGAAGATTTGAGGGACGGCGCGTCGCCCGACTCCTCCTCCAAAGCCCGAAGAACGGGAATAAACCTCCACGCACACGCACACGCACACGCACACGTTCTCTTTCTGAACTTGCAATGACTGCCGCTCTGTCATTGTCGTAGTCAACTTCTCTTGTTTTGTTTGGAAAGGATGAAGGGAGAGACTTTAAACCTCCGTGGGTGGGTGGGTGGGTGCGCACAATGTCGGCTGAATAAATATTGACGGTGACACCGGCCCCGTGTTTAACTGATCAGACCTTGTTCCCAGATCACGACATGGACGGTGAGAAATCCCACTTTCAACAGCGCGACTTACATTAACAAGCATAATTATAATAAATAGACACGAGCGTGACGTAATAACACGCCAATGCGCCACTGCTGGGTGGGTGTTAGTGGCCTAGGGGGTAACACACTCGCCTTTGAGCCAGAAGATCACAAAGTCCCAGGTTCAAACCCCACTGTCCCCAAGCAAGACACTTAACCCCTGAGTGTCTGATAAATTACTTTAATGACAAAAATGCTCGGCCCGGAATTTGCCATATCTTCGATATTTTACGGTACGGCAGGATTCTCTGCGACTTTCCCCCCTTGACGTATGAAGATATAGACCTTTTATTCTAATGCGCATCTATTCTCTATATTTAAGTTTATTGTCCGGTTCCTTTGTTTGTGTTTCTATCCGGGATCCTTTTGCGTTATTACGTGCTATATACATTTATACACCATATTCCAACGTTTATTTCCCCACCCGTGGATCCTGTATGGATCCTGTCGTTCAAGTCGCCTATGTCACACGGGAGCTTTGACTTTGACTTGACTTTGACGTCACGCGTCGAGCCGAAGCGCATCTGCGTGCGTCAACGGCCCTTTTAACGGTGTCACACGCGGGACCCGGTCACGCAGCCTGCGGGACCCCAGGAAAGCCCGGGCACGTCTCCCTGACACCTGTTGTCCGTAAACCAGACGCAGACGCAGCGCGGTTGATCCTGAACCAAGGCGCCCACCGGAGCGGTGGGGGGTGGGTGGGTGGACATCCACCGTCGGCGTGAAGGTGACAGCTCCTACAGCACGAGCAAGGGCGATCACCATCACACACACACACACACACACACACACACTCCTCTGCATAATGCATGAGGCGTGCAGGCGCTGGCGGACGCTGCCTCTCCAGGAACAATCATTCCTCGCACCGAGAGCACGAGACGAAACGGCCACGGACCGACTGTAGACGGCGGACGCGTCTGATCTCGTCGTGGAGGCGTCAGTAGCGCCCGGCCGGCCCCGGAGCGGGAACCGGAGACCGAGGCGGTGACGGAACCCGCATTGCATCACAGAATCGATGCCCGCCGCCGTCTACCGTCGCGCCTGAACAGTCCGAGTGGGGAACTGTTGCGCGCATCCATCCATCCCTCCCCCCACCCACCCGGAGCATGTCGCGTTCCCCGGCGCGGAACTTTGGGCTCCCCGGGAGCGGATTCGGCGACGCCGAGGCGATCCAGCAGCAACAGGGCGCCGGGGACTCGGCGCGGGAGTAGCATCCCCACGCGGTTACGAGTAAAGTTGTCACTCGCTCCGGCAACCGCAGCGTGTCGCGCTCGATGGAACGGCGCAGGTGACGCTCGGATCGTCGAAAGAACCCGCGAGCCAAAGGAGGAGAACCGTAAGTAACCCAAGTTCCTTTTTCGAACCCGCGCCCCCACTGCACCCTGCCATTTAAAGGTGTGTTTTTTTTTCCTGTGGCGACATTATACACGATGCCGCCCGCTCAAGGACGCTGGAGATATTCCGCGTGTGACTGTCTGGCCAATGAAGGGCCTAAGACGTCTCCACTGAACTTGGGGAGGGGGGCGAGTGCCGCATGTCCACTTTAACCACCTCGGTAATACATATTCATATCGGGATGAATTCATCAATGCAAGATGTATTTTTGTTCTTTTGGTTGTTTGCTACTGCGCTGAATTGGCCGGATTGTCTGGCGAGGATGGAAAATTCTCAGAGGAGTCCGCAACTTTTTATTTATTTTAATAAATCATTAATTAACGAGGTATAGGCTACCTGCAGGAACCCGTCTTCACTTCTGCCCCACTGTCGATCTCCATGGCTGTACACTTGCGTCATTATAAAATATTATTTATCTGCGGTACGTTACGTCAGTGAAATGTTTAGGGAGAAACTTGTCGGTGGGAAAAACAGATTAATTTACCACCAGGAAACTTTTTTCTCTTTTTTTTGGAACTGGGTCAGTGTGCTATAGCGCTTTGGGCTCCGGAGCACCCAGTTCCACCGCCACCGGGCTGCCAGGACGGGCGCCATTTCTCAAGGACGCGTCGTGGCGCCTGGCGGGGCGGGCAGATGTGGCCATTATTGCACCATCTTCACAACTGGTGGTGGTGGTGGTGGGGAAGAGACGAGGATATTCGTTGTGTGTGTGTGAGAGAGGTGGCTGGTTGGTCGCTTGATTGGTTGGCTGTTGGAACAGCTCCACCACCCACTATATATCCTGAATGGCAGCAGTGAGCAGCCTGTAGCACGTCTAAAGCACGTTGGGTGTTCATTTATCCCCGTCTTTACCAAATTTACATCCAGGGATATCAGTAGTCTCCACTGTGTTTCTGCTTGCCTCCCATGAGCAATCAAGTGTTTTAATATGCAGGCCCGAGACTCATATTTCCTGACAGATACGTCCTCGTTCATGCCTCCGTTCGGAATGCTGATGTACTGACAGATCGTAAATCCCTGTGTGTGAGATTACGGCATGCATGCATTGCATTTGCTTCAAACGTATGGAAGCACTGCAGGCATTTTTTTTTTGCCAATGCACCATCCGTACATCATCAGGGTTTGTGCTCTCACTCTTGCAGAAGATGAGTTCGGACCTGTTACTGAGCAAGCGTCCATCCTATCAGAGCTCTCGACCCTACGGGGAAATTAATTTGACAGGCTAGCGGCATCAGCTTCGGATCCTTTGGGAAGTTTTCACCCCTGGTCTCGCGAAGTCTCTCGGCAGCAGATGCACGATGACAAGGAGCAGTACAGACACCGAGCACAGCCTTAGGGGTATCTTCACCACTTACCGACCACTGCATGGATTATTCATGTCATATTTAATTACTGCTGCGCTGCCTGCTTGGCCAGGCTTGCTCGTGGTTAATGTATGTTTGTAATAAATCTCTGGGCGCTTATTTGTGTGCAATTATTTAAAATCTCCCTTTTAGATTAGCTACACTGAATGCATTATGAATTACAAAGCGTCTCTTTGTCATTGCCTTCATACCCACAGGAGGAAGTGAGGAATCACTTCTTTTATATCTGACATGGCCCTTCCCTGCACAGTGGATTTGTTTTAATGCTCCCCGTTAATTAGGTGAAGTAATGATCCTCTGGTGGGCCTGAAAAGTCTGCTGTCTGCCGGCCCCTGTACTGCTGTGTGTTCAGTGTAGAGGCTCTTCAGATGATTTTAAATGCATTAAAAGTCCCTAGTCAGACTGGACACTGGGGACAGAAGTCTCCCTGAAAATCTCCCATTTAGAGGGAGCTCAAAAAAGATTTAGGTTACAAATTAATAAGGTTCCTGTTATAGAAATGACTAGCATTGTCACGACACAATAAAGACGAGGACCCAGGCGTGGATTAGTACCACCTTTTATTTGTAATAAAGGACAAACCAACATATAGGAATAAGCTTTGGGAAGGGGCATGGAAAAGGGGAAAGGGAAGGTTCACTCTCACCATTAAATAAATGGCCACCTTAGGGGCAATGGTGGCCTAGCGGTTAAGGAAACCACTAGGGTGGTAGTAGCCTAGTGGGTAACCCACTCGCCTATGAACCAGAAGACACATGGTTCAAACCCCACTTACTACCATTGTGTCCCTGAGCAAGACACTTAACCCTGAGTGTCTCCAGGGGTACTGTCCCTGTAAATACTGATTGTAAGTCGCTCTGGATAAGGGTGGGGGCAGAGGGGTCGTCAGGTGTTCCCGGTCCGGTTCCCGGTTGAGAATTGAAAACGAATGAGGAATGTAAAAGTCAGTGAGTAGCACCGTCATGGCCATGGGCTGACGGGGGAAGGAAGAGCAGAGACGGGACATCTGGGCAAATGGGATTTATTAATAATTATAACAAAGAAAAGCGGCATGAGGGCCAAAACAAAGGGATCAAACAAAAACGAACATGCAGGCGAGTGGCGATTGCCAAGAAACTGAAACTATCTGTGCATGTGAGAGTCCACATTAATGCAGCAGCATTGTCCGCTGCCCAAAAGGTAATTAGAACAGGACCCTGCTGGGGCAGACAACTACACCGGGTTATTTTTTCAAATCATCTTCGGTAAAAGAGTAGGTAATGTTGAAAATAGTGTTTTTTTTTTTTTTTTTTTACCAATTATTTAAAATTGAAAAAGCGTCTGAAATCATTTATGTTCATACAAAAAATCCCTGTCTTTTCTGTCTTTTAATGTGTCTCTTCAACGGGAGTCTCTCACATAATCTTTTCCTGCTCCGATCCCACTGCTCCCACCTGTGGAAAGTCTGTGGGATCAGGGCAGCTCGGCCCTTACAGACGGACAGGGAGTCAGTGCATCTAAAATACCGAGTCACGTTCAACTCTGCAATAAAGAGGGCATCAGGGAGCGCGCATCTGCCGCCTCGCAACGCGGCGCGCTCCCGCCACCCACCCCGTCGCTTCAGCCGGCCGTGGAGCCCTTTTCCACGTGGACCCCCGACCCATGACGGCCCCCGACGGACGCGACCCGGAAGCGCCGGCGCCCGACGCCGAGGACCGGGCCGAGCGGCGCGTGCTGCGGTACCAGCAAACTTTGGTGAGCGCGGCACACGGCGACCCCACTACGCCACGACCGGCGATCGCGCGTCTCTTAGCGACGGAGGAATGCCGCACTCGGTCGTGACCGACGGAACATCTCCGCTCCGGGTTTTACGCGGCAGGCAGGCAGGCGGAGGTCCGCTTTCAGCACCATGGACAGCACCAACGTCAAAGCGCGCGGACGACGTCGTGATTTATTAACCCCCCCCCCCGAAAAAAAAAACATACCGTGAGCAGTATTACGTGCACCACGCTGCGTGTCCCTCCTCGCCACGTTCTCTACTACTGGACTATTTCTCAGGGAATATTTTTATATACAGAGTGTGAGGGAAATCTCAGATCCAGAGATTTAAAAAAAAAAAGGGGGTGGGTGAGGGTTGTTATTGGGGTGGCATGCTTGGAATCTTTAAGAATGGTTGCACTGTCTACTTTGTGGGGCGTTCTCATGATGACTTTTGTAAGTACTGCATGTTAGCAGATAGTATAACCAGATACATGCTCATAACGGCTTTCATTTCATTCTGAGTGAGTGTGATACTAGTGGGCTCCCGTAATCCTGCATTGGAAGATTGGAAACGGCCTTTCGTACAAATGTGTAACGTCTTTGTCAGGTTTCCAGGAATTCTGCATCTTGCCAATGATTCGAAACCCCAATATCTTTCTTTTCTCACGTGAATCTCTCAGAAATCCGTAGTATGTGGCACCTCCATTAAGCTGCGTGGACAAAACCTGATGCTCCACTTTCTCCCAGCAGGACGTGAGAATGTTCCGAAGAGCGATGCTGTGAATCTTCAGAAATCTGACCTTTTGCACAAAACCCATTAACATGGTCGTTGCCGCTTAATTGGATTAAATATCATTAGAGACCCAGTGCTGACATTTGGATCTCACCGTATTTTAAAGAAAAAATCGGATGTGTCACGCGTGCCCCCTGGTCCTGCACGCGGTGACAGTCCAGGCTTTTGTGCCCCGCCACCCCGTATCTATTAATGTGGTGGTGCGGGTGGGCGCTGAGTGGCCACGGCAGCTTGAATCCTTGTCAGTGGCCGCGATTCTCGGTGTGCATCTTGGCTGCATCAGTGTGCCACACTCTGTGATGAATGCGAAGACTTGGCCATTTTCTGGTCCCAGGCTCCGTTATCAGCGTGAAGATCAATAAGCGCTATATATAAAATGGTGGCCGACGTGCCGCTGCTCTGTATCCTTTACTCTGCCGGGAATCTAACAGCTCGCAGATCAATGGCCTTATCATTTAGCTGCCACGCCATCACTTCATTACACAGCGTGACTCCAGACGCATCCGCCAGTTTTGATGGAGGCCTGCTTGAATGAGGAGGGCTGTGCTGTCTTAACAGTGTACAGATTTTCCGCTGGTGGACGTGCTTTCTAATTCATCACATTTTTATTCTCATCACATCGCGGTGATGTTCTCGCTGTGGCCTTCTCGCATACTGTCTCGTTTTCGGGGGTGTCCTTTTTGGTCCTGCATGCAGGACGGGGGGGACTGTGAGATATTTCCACAGGCTGTGGTGTTAACAAATGCTGTGATCATTATAATTGGCTCATAATCACATATGGCTTTGGCGCATTTTTCCATTTATCCTCCTAATCCATCCTGCTCACATGACAAATTGGAGGTTACCTTTCCCCCTTTCACATTTCCCCTGAGCGTCGTGGTCTATCTTTCATCTGACATGCTGTACGATTCTCTGAGCGCTGCAGACACCAGAAGGGGCAACAACACAAACCCACACATTCTGTCCTGAATCCATCACAGCAACAAATGTGCGACCGGCCACGTACGCCGGGTTCACTGTGGGCTGCAGCGCCGAAGAAGCCTGTGAGGCTTTTATGTAGTGTGACCCCGAGGTCAGGCCTTCTCACAGTGGTGAATTATACATCCGAGCTCACCTTGTGTGCAGTTTAACGGAGGATCAGGTCCAAATCGATAGCAATCGAAACAGGAATTTCAAATGGTTTCTTATCTTCTGAGCTCCAAAGAGATAAGAAACACGCCTCAGAATGTTTTGAGCCTTAAATATTTTATAGAACTCAACCAGAATGCCAATACGAGCCACATGTACAGCAAAATCCCCCAATTTACATTTCCTCTCAGAGAATACAAGCCTTTAACAGGTACTTGCAAACTACATTTAATTTAATTATGAAACAGTTTGTATGGTTTCGTAGCTCTTTATAAAATTTAGAACATAAAGGGTGAAGCAAGGACATCTGGCTAGTTGTCTTTACTTTAGCAAGGAGGAACTGACTAACCATTCAGCCCTTTTATCTGTGTGTAATTATTTCCGACACGCAGAAGATTCATTCTCGTTTCATTCTCGAAACTTCTCGATACTTCTTTTAAATGGGATTCAAGGATTCTGATGGGTAACATCATAGACAATTTCATTCCAATGTGTTGGATCTGAAAAGGGCATCACTGATGTGATCACTTCATTTGTCTATTCGTCATGACAACAACGTGAGTGCAGTACCTGGAGCTGGAAGTAGCACTTTAACACAGACGGCTCTCTTTTAATGCTTTATCACCATTAAATGCTCTGTAGTCATTTCTGGGTGGCTTACTGTCAGTTTCAAACAGGACTGAATTAAACAAGATAATCAGCCTCTCCGGCCAAACTGGACACGGTGCACCACAGTGTATCACTGGCACCCGCGACAGATGTACTTTCAGCCTGGCACAGCATATTACCAATGATCCTGCCCATATCCCAAATAAACAGTATAGCCCGCTGCCATCTGGATGCTTCTTAAAAGCGACCCGAACCCTGATCCATTCTATTTCGAGGACCAGTGGCACATATTTACCAGTTTTCACTGAAACACTCTGTGAACAGAGGGCAATGATCATCCGTGTTGTTTTATTTATTGCATCATTTTTCTGAATGTGCCTGCTGCTGTAGGAAGACAAAGTGACAACATGTGCATGAAATTGTGAAAGGATGCATGTATCAATTCCGAGGACTTCCTGTCTGTTTGACTGTACGGCCAACAGATTGATTTTGTTTTCATATTAATTCTATTTTAATATTGGCGAGGTTGACAGAGGCTTTATATTGCAGTTTAGTTGAATTGCAAGTGCTAAATGACCCTTAATCTGTTTGTGCGTGTGTTTGTGTGTTTAAGTACATGCATGTACTGTATGAAAAGGGCAAAGCCCAGTGGATTGCACGACTGAAAATCCCAGGCTTCTGCCATGCAGCTCTTCTGTTCTGTTTTTAGGTATTTGTGGTCAAGGTGGGTTGAAAAAATACGCTGCCCACGCATGCAGTATATTTTTTTTCAATCCAAGCTTTTATCCAGAGCCCAGCGTCCACTGCGAATCACAGCGAAACCCACCAATCCGGCAATACTCTATAGCACTAGTTCAGCTGTTTATGATCAGAACTCACTCACTTTCCATAACCGCTTAGTTGTACCCAGGGTCACTGGGTGCAGGGTGAAATATTGGGTCCATTTGGTCTTCTTTCCATGTCAGAAACTTTCCCATGAAGACCACTTTTGACCAGACCGTAGATGGGTTTATCAGGGTCCCACTGGTTTATACTGGTTCTGAGCTGGTGATATTGTGATGTGGTCTTCATCTGGCTGACCATTGTGGCTACGATCTTCAGCATTGGCTGTTTCTTTGTGCTTCTTCCGAAGAGTTCGAACAGCACATCTCGACAACACAGTCTGCCTTGAAATTTTGTCTTTAAAAGACCTTGCTGATGCAGTGTAACTACCTTTTGTCTTTTTGCTGTGTTCAGTGCTGCCATGTTATATGGTCTGTTTAGATTTTTGAAAGCATTCTCAGTTTACAGCATTTTTTCACACGTTTTGCACTGTACTGTACATGGGCCTCATTTATCAAGGGTGTATATGGCAAAAAAAAAAAACAAAAAAAAAAAAAAACGGTTGTACAATAATTTCTACATGACTGTAAGATACACAGAACTCCACAACTTCTCTCAGATTGCATACATACTTCCTGTCATTGCAGAGGAAATCAAGCTGTGGCAGAGGAGAAATTACATCATAGCTAGTTCTGAATTTTGGATTTCATGTGATGTTTGCTATGGGTTACATATGCTTAGTTAACTTTTTTTATCAACCTATCTGTAATGGGGGCATGAAGATGACAGGACAGCTAAGCGGGGAAGATGACGCAGTGGATGACAAAGTGGCTGCCAATCAGAGGCGGACTCCATTTATTAAATAATATTTCAACAAACACGTCATTAAATTCAGTTTTAAAAAATATAAAAATTACTTCTCAACTTCTCTCATTTGTCTAATGTCTCTTTTCCTGACTTAAAACTTCCAGCCTTTATAGTCCTGGACCAAACCATTTATCTGAACAGGCAATAATCAATTATCTTAACAAAATCATTTCCAACAGTTCATAATAATCAAATTGCCCATTCATCACATAATAAACAAATATGCACAATACATACTCACATTAATTTATAACTCATTTTACCCAGTTACCAATCCTCCTCTGAATCAGCACCATTTGGTAAACGCTTATATGGTTGTTAAGAGTGCTTAAACTGGTAGGCACTGTCTCTGTTACACTGTCTAACTGTGAGATTATAGGCAGGTTATTACGGATATTCCTATGGCTACCATTATTTTTGACATATTTTATGTCATTATATTTCACTCACAAGTACCTACCCTTTATTGACATCTTTTTTAGTTTAGCGCACGAATGGTTATGTATAATGGATATTGGTCAAATAATGATTAAAATAGGAATATCAGGTGTCAAACAAGAATAAGAAGAGAGGGTGCTGATATATGACACTATTCTATTTGGTTAAATGGTAGATTTTGTAAATGTTTTTATATATGCACATCCTTCATGTATGCTCTCCATCACGCATACACAAAGATTTAAGTCTGTTTGTATGTTTCTTTAATCATAACAGAGTAATCTCTGCAACTGTGTACCATTTATTGTTTAAGCAAAAACATAATTAATATTCTACTATCCTAAAACAACATGCATGGTGTGGATGTTACGTGTTGGATATTCAGATTTACACCCAAAGCAGTTTTGAATTTTCTTTTTGAATTTTTCTAAAATTAATTTTTCCCTACATTTTTTGGGTTCTGGATAAGGGCATCTGATAAATGTTGTAAATATGAATGTAGAAGGGGGATGGTTTTGACTGATTTATTTCAGGGGGATGACATCCCCCCTCATCTCAAGCACCAATTGTTCCCAAAGGCAATTTAAAAGGATCATTTTAAATCAAGTTTATTTAATGATTGCTTGCTGTTTTGTACTCAGTCTTTGCTTGTGTGTGAGAGGCAGGTGTTCGGGTCACATCCTGCAGAGTTAGCTGACCAGTGCAGCGCCTGCAAAAAACAGATGGCACTTGAGGTCTGGCTACCTGTGTGAGTAATCTGTAAGAAGGAAGAAGCATGGGAGGAAGTGCAGTGACATTTGGGAACATTTTTCTATAGAACGCTGGCCCTTTTTCTTCATGATTGGAGCATGCGTGTGTGAGAAAGAAAGCGAAAATCTGTGTGGGCTTTCAAAAGTTAGCTTAATTGTGTGTCTCCACCCTTCCTGACATTGACCTTGGAGGTGGAGAGGTGTTCAGAATGCGGAGCGAGTGAAAGCGAAAGCGCTACTGTCAGAGCAGATGTTTGCCACAGTGTGCAGGTGTCCTCCGTCACACCAGGGGGTGAATGTGGAGTTTGGGCTGGTGTGCGGATCAAAAGGTCTATCGATGTGCGTCAGGCTGCACGTCCTGCTGTGCGACAGCAGCCTATCCAAACATCTCCGCTGGGGTTCGAGCAGCTGACTTACTGGCTTCCCATGTAGGGCTTACGCTTGCTATTTACACTGGACTTACCGCTTCATAGCACATTCACTGGCCCACACTCCATTTGCCAATCATGCACCAAGGGTTAAAGTCGAAAGGTCATTGTCTGCCGGCGCAGACATCGACCTAATCACATTCCCGGAGAGGAGCATACCTGAAAAAATGCAATTTCCCAACAAACTTCTGTTTTTTTTGGCTCTCTTTCAATTTCCACCTCACACCAAGCCTGCTTAAATGGAGGGGCCGTTATTACCTTAATGGGATCTGTGTGTTAATGTTTATTAGTTTTTGCAGGAGAGGCCTGGCTGATGCTTTTTGTGTGGAATGAGAAGACCTCCCATGGCTGCTGACAGTGGCTCTTTCCACTCAGAACCTGGCTCTCATAACTGTTAATCTGATAGATCCGTCAGGCTCCTGCTCCCATTATTTTTATTGATGCAGGTCTGACATGCAGAACTATGAGTTGAATCTTGTGATATTCCAATTTCCGTCCCATGGCCTTGTTGGTAGAATGATATGAGCTAGAATATGAGATAGAATGATTGATGGGCTTTGTCCCAGGGCTGAAATTTGCCCATAATTGCTATGCATAAATAAATGTTCACACAAAGTGGTGACAGCTTGGTTTACAGTTTTGGGGGTCTGACAACAGGGAGAACAGCTTTAAAACAGCTGTCATTTGAATAGTTGTCATTGTGGGGTTTTTTTCCCTGCCCATACATACACGCACTGCTCAATATGCTTATCAAAACGTAACATGAGCCTGTGCTGCAAAGCAAACATGGCGATTGCATTTCAGTGTGATTTGGCACAATTTCATCATTAAATTGTGTAATTGTAAATTGTGATCCTCTCTAATTTCAAGGTGACATGGTTAGATTCCCCTGATAATTCATAAGAAGGCATTGTTAGTGATAAACAGCACTGACATGCAGAGCCTGGCTGCAGCACCTGCAGGTTTGGGGCTTCATATAAACAGGCGAACCTGACAGCTACTTGTGTCTCTATTCAAGCTCAGAAATTTGGCACGCAATCTATTTGAATGCAGGGCAATGGATCAACATTGTATATTTTACGAACCTGAACTATCCACCTCTGGTCTAATAGTCTAACCACTATTTTGCTAGCGGGCCTGAGGATATGCTATATTGAACCTGTGTGGTAAATTAACCCTGCAGTAAATTCCTCCACCTGTCTCAAACCCCGGGGCTTTTTGCTCCAGGTATTCCCCAAAAAGGATGGAAGGTGATAAAAGGCTCCATTTACAGTTCTCAGCGGTGGCCCTCCCTAGTCCTACACAAATCAATCTTTCTGTCAGTTTGTGTCTGAGTTCTGAGCTCCCTGAGATCTGCAGCTTAGAGATATTTTTGTGATTATTTTTTATAAGTCACGAATTACAGGCTTGTAATTGATAATGAAGGAACATGTACTGTACTGCCTACTATAGCGCTGATGTTTTAATAGGTCAAATAAATGCATGTATCTCCTGCAATTCATAAGTTATATGCACATGAATGAACATCTTAAGTTGAAATTATGAGTAATTTTGTCTGGACTTGTTAATGTATTGTAAAATTATGACAGACATTTACAGCCAAAATGGCAAAGGACCAAACCATTTAGTGCTGCAAATGTTAATTTTTCTTCAGCTGTCATTAAGTGGTCCAAACCAATACCCATTTCATTATTTCCAACACACAAACCAAGACTTAATTCCTTAACCATTGGGCAATCATAAAAGAAAGAAAAAAATATATGTATATACACTAAACTAAACTATACTAACTAAAACTAAAACTTAAATACTGTACAGACTATAAAGGGAAATTGTAAAACTTTCTGTACACTGAACAAGGACAAACAGGACAACATAATGTAAGATGCTTGTAAGCGGATATGGACACACAAGACAAGATAAGCATGTGCAAAATGGGCAGGATTTTATGAGGTGCATAAGGCTGGAAGTGTATTGTTGAGTTTAACAGTCTTTTGGTGATTGCAGTAAATTTGAGAGCTCTGACTGCTTGTGGGAATAAGCTCTTGCAGTGTCTGGCAGTTACAGTTCTGATACACGGAACCGTCTCCCAGATGGTAGGAGGGAGAACAGGGCATGTGAGGTGTGAGTCCTTCACAATGTTGCGAGCTCAACGGATAAGGTGTTTCTCGTAGAGCTGAGAGATGAGTGGAAGTGGAACCCTGATGATGCGCTCTGCTGTCTTTGCTATTGGCTGCAAGGCCTTTGGCTCAGCAACAGTACAGTTCCTGTACCAGACACTAATGCAGCAGCAGAGAACGCTCTCAATGGTACCCCAGTAGAATGATGAGCCGCCAAGGTGCCACTGAGGTGCCACTGAGAAAAGCAAAATGATTAGCCCCCCAAAAATTCAACTTTAACTTCTTCCCAATGTTTAGTAGCTTTTGGTACATTTTGTAATATAAAATACATTTCTAGTCTTGTTTTATATCAAATATAGTTAAAAAATTTGTAGCCCTGTGTTTGCTTTCAAAACACACAGACAGTAATTAACCAATCAGCTTTGAAACCACACTTGTCAAGTCAATTGGCTTTCAGTCAACATAAAAAGACTCATGAGGAACAGCACACTTGAACTCATTAGAGGGCCTACTGTTACTCATCATTCCAAAGACAAAGGATATCAGTCTGGAGCTCAGAAAGAAGAGAGAGTAGAGGCCAATGTTCCTTTCACTGCGTGCCATGCTGCTGTGTATCACAATGACAATCACTTACATTTACAGCATTTATCAGACGCCCTTATCCAGAGCGACTTACAATCAGTAGTTAAAGGGACAGTGCCCCTCTAGCAACTTAGGGTTAAGTATCTTGCTCAGGGACACAATGGTAGTAAGTGGGATTCGAACCCAGGTCTTCTGGTTCATAGGCGAGTGTGTTACCCACTAGGCAACTACCACCCTTCACTTTAATGCTAAGGGTCAAGGCTCCAAACACCTGACCCACTAGAGCTGAGACAAGGCAGCAGACAGACCAGCCTATTCAACTGTCTGCTTACAGCTTAGAGCCGTCTCATAGATCACATATATTATATATAATTAAATGTGTCATGATCTGGTCCAGCAGGGGGTTTCGTGTTACTCCTGTGTTATTATGTTTCCTGATTGTGTTCACCTGTGTATCAATGTATAAAGCTGCCCTGTTCGTCTCTGTTTGCCATCAGGTCATTGTTTGGTGATGTTTCCCTTGTCCTGTCCACCATGTATTAAACCCCTGTCTCGTGACGTTGTGCATATGCATCCTTCTTCCTCGCCATGTCCAGCCATCATGACAGAACGACCCAACCAGATTTGGACGCAGCTGACGGCGCCCCACTGAGATCCAAGGAGCCGTGGTTCGCCGTGAGGATGCCGCCAGCCCCTTTGTCCCTGGCCAGTGTTGGCTTCATGTTCCACGCTCGAGGCACATCGAGGACGCCTGCCCCATAGTCCCATGTCTGGTGGTGTTGAAGATTCCGTGTGTGGATTTCCCCTGACGCTGCCCCCTTTTCCGGGTTCATGCCATGTTTTTAACGTTTCCCCAAGCGAGACAGACTCTACCGTGGGGTCGAGAAGATCAGTCAAGCTGTCCATGTTTGCCCCCGGCGATTCCGGAGGCGGGTAGTACGGACGAATTAGTGCGGCCGCACCTCAACGACCTACATCATACTGTAGGGTCAAGGAGACCTGTCGCACAGTTCAGGTGATATTTCCGGTGATATCTGAGATGAGGAGAGTGGCAGACTACCTAGCGGGGTGTGCCAGAGATTGACCGGAGCGGCGGGCACCTGTAGACGTCCCCCACGGATGGGCCGTGCTTTGGCCTGGGCCTGAAGCCGTCAGTGCAGGACAGTCACCACTTGACCTGGACTTCTTTCTCCCTTTTCAACTGTTTTGGGTGGCATACCAGCAGTCGTGCCTAGGAGGGAGGGTAATGTCATGATCCAGTCCGGCTGTTGCTACTCTGGGTCCAGATTTCGGACTGGAGTTTCATGTTAATCCAGTTTTATTATGTTTCCTGATTGTGTTCACATGTGTAGGATTGTATAAAGCTGCCCTGTTTGTGTCTGTTCTCTGTTGGGTCATTGTTTGGTGATGTTTCCCTTGTCCTGTCCATCATGTATTAAACCCCTGTCTCTGACAAGGGTTTAATGGTCTAAATCCTGACTGGTAGGCTTCTAGTATGCGGTTCTCTTCCAGGAAATTCATGAGCTGTTGTGCTATAGCTTTATCTAGGACTGTCCCAATAAATGGTAGGTTAGAGATTGGTAATTTGACATTTCACTAATGTCAAGAGCAGGTGTTTTATTATAGGATGTATAGATGTTTGTTTAAGTAATGTAGGGTCATTGTGAAACACTGCAGCACAGCACATGGTGACACAACGAAATATGTCCTCTGCTTTTAACCATCAACCTTGGGGAGCAGTGGGCAGCCATGACAGGCACCAGGGGAGCAATGTGGGGGATGGGGCTTTGCTCAGTTTCTCCTTAGCCTCACCTTGTCGGACCGGGATTCAAACTGACAACCTTCTGATTAAGGGGCAGCTTCCTTAACTGCTAGGCTACCACTGCCCCAGTGCTGATTAGATCCAGGTTAAAAGCAGGTGGGTTTGGGATAAGATTTCTGCATAGCTCTCGGTCAGTCTAGGTATTGTGTTCAACAGAAATTTGCTGATGTTCTTGCTGTAAATGAGTCTTGATAGATATTCTGCTTGAGCAGATGCCATTTCTTTCCTGTATTTATGAAGACCTCATTCCAGGCAATCATTGCTGTTTTCACTTTGTATTTTCACCATTTTTGCTCCATGCTTCATGTAGCAAGCTTCAAAATATGAACAATATTCTGTTTAATTCCAACTCCAGAATTTAATTAAACACAGTTCTAAGATAATCATAATGATTCTCAATGTGTGTTTTGAAGTCACCAACGATGATTGCTTTGTCTGTAGATTGTCTGTAAATTTCTGATATGATATCTGTAAATTCTTTCAAGAACTCTGTGTATAATCCAGGTGGTCTGTAGATGATGGTCAAAGTAATAAGAGAAATGTGCTGCTTAAATGCCAGGGATCTTACATTTAATAAGATGAGATTCAGCTCACATTGCTAGAATCAGGTTGGGTTTCCAATAATTTTTGTTTTACAATTATTCATTATCCGGTCCGCAGGGGCTACTCCGGGTCCGGATTTCGGATCGGAGATTCATGTTATGATTGTATAAAGCTGCCCTGTTTGGTGATGTTTCCCTTGTCCTGTCCACCATTTATTAAACTCCTGTGTCGTGACGTCATGCCTATATATATCCTTCTTTCTCGCCATGTTCAACCATTGTGACAGGTTGGCTAAGAACATTTTAAATAGTACTATGCTTGTTCATGTTTTATCATGCAGTCTTGCTCAGGGACACAATGGTAGTAAGTGGGGTTTGATTCTGTGATTTTGTGGTGTTCTGGTTCATAGGCAAGTGTGTTGTCCACTACATTTACATTTATAGCATGTATCAGATGCCCTTATCCAGAGCCATTTACAATCAGTAGTTACAGGGACAGTCCCCCTGGGGCAACTTAGGATTAAGTGTCTTGCCCAGGGACACAATGGTAGTAAGTGGGATTTGAACCTGGGTCTTCTGGTTCATAGGCAAGGCTACAATTGGTTACAAACTTGACCAGTTGAAGGGGGAAGGAAGGGGGGGAAGGTAAAAATGAGGCAGCTGTAACAATACTATTTGTGCATGTTGTGTAATTATATGAGAGTGAGACATGATTTGTGTGTGCTTATCAAGTACATTGTCTGAGTTTTCTGTTATTAATACTAGGGCTATCGCTATGTTTGGCATGTTGTTTATGTGTTCTTTTTACACATTGGTACATGCTGGTGATGAACATGCCCCACATGCTAAATAAAGTCCTGCATGTATGAAAATGTGACCACACTGTGGTGCTATGGGTAACCTACTAAAGTATGTACTTTCCCAGCAGCTAACCAGTTAAGACCCAGTGGTGCTGATGGAGGACTGTTGTCTTGCCATAACTGATTCCCATAATTATGCTGCACTGGCTGGAAATCAGAAGCCCAGCTGTAGGACTGAGGGAGAGATACGGATCTGACCTGAACCCATATTTTCTCCCAGCGAGGCGTGGCAGCTCATGTCAGGGTGCTCATTAAGGCTGCAGGGTCTGTTTGAACAGAGACGCCGATGAAGCTTTAAATGCTCCTTTTATTGATTACAGCGGTCCAGCTGCGGTGGGTCTGTTAATGGAGCCAAGATAACTTTCAATTGCTGGCTTGTTGCAATTAAAGCAGAGGAATCAAATAAACGTGCTACAGTGGCAGCAAGCTGTTTCTGTTCGTTGATGTACTACAGTGTTTGTTCTTGCTTTAAATGAGAAACATATTTGCGTCGGTGAGGATTTCATCTGTCCACACCGGCGATGGCGGCTTCAGCTGGTAATGGTTCAGGTGTGGGGCACTGCTGGTGGGGGAGAGACGTGTGAGTAAGTGAGACGGGGATGCGGGTGGTCATGGGTAATGGGACAGCCGGAGGAGGGGTACGGCCGATCAATCCGCTCTGGCTGCTTTGCTTTCTCCACCAGCCGCACCTGCTCAGGCAAGCGTAGAGGGAGACGGGTGGAATCGTGACACTCATCTCAATGTGCCGCTGTGTGTTTACCGCACCGAGTGTGAAGGAGAGCTGCGCGAGAGAGGGAAGAATACACAGCAGATCTGCCAGAGCTCCTTATCCCCCCAATCTGACGGGCTCAGAGCACCTGCAATTGTGGATAGTGGGTGGAGGGAGGGAAGGCCCGGGTGAGTGGACAGGAGAAGGATTCGCAGGATGATGCCATGGGTCAGTTGCAGGAATAACCTGTTCGGAACCTCAGGGAAGCGCTGTGCAATATGGATGGTATGTGTCAACAGGCTGAAATGAGTTGACATGGCGCAGGTGAGCGGTAATGGCCCAATCATTTTGCATGGCGAGGGACAAGAGCAGGATGCTGGAATCGATTTTTTTACGCTGAATGGGTCGTTTGCAGCAACACCATCAAGAACAAGTGAATTCGCACGGTCAATTAATCCTTCACGTGCAAATTAGGGTCTAATTTTTTGTCCACTGGAGGAGGGACATGATTTAAAAATGAATAGTTAACACAACAGTTCTTGTGAACACCTCACAGCAGGAAAACTTCCCAGCACCATGCCTTGTTTCCTTCATCCATAATTTGTCTGATGCTGAAAGAGGCTTTTGTGTGTGTGTGTGTGTGTGTGTGTGTGTGTGTCCAGAGAAGATGAATGTTTATTCAAATATTTTCTTGGCCAACAAGATGAGTAAAATCAATTGTTTCGCTAGTTTAACCTTGCTAAACGGCATCGCACCGTGTCATTTCAGCCTCTTCACTATGCAATCTGATAGCATATTTTTACACAGACACCATTGGAATCATGCAGCCGCCCTTTTGCAGGGAGACTCATTTTCCATTTTTGCCATTTACCCAATGACATAGAGAAATGCAACAACTGCTCAATGCATAGCACTTGCCAAAGTACATGTTATTTAAAGTCAGGGCTGCTAACTTTTGAGATGAGGCTATATTAACCTTTTTTTTCCACACGACTTGCAGCTTGCAGCTAAATATAGACACAACTTGTGGATATTTCAGCTTCACAAATCTGTCACCCAGCAAGAGCTGAGATTTTCTGCTCTTCTCTTCCTCCACTGCTAATTTAAGTGTAAAATGCCTAAATGAGGAAATGGCTTATTAAAACCGAGGTTAACGTCTTGTAAAACGTCTTGTGCTATAAAAACGTTCGCTGCCCACAAATTTCGTGCTGTGTAGTACAAATGCAGCCGTGCACAGCTGATGGCATGACCGTCTCCATGCCTTGCAGAGATTGCGTGCCTGTCATGCTGCCCTTACCTGTGTTGGAAAGGCACACTATATCAGTAGAGCAGAACGATGATCTGATTTTCCTTGATGTGGCCCATCACTATTTATTGAACTGTTGGCCAGGATTTTTTCACAGAACAAATAGACAACAACTAGAAATAAAGAGAGGATTAAATTAAAAATAAGTTATCGAATTAATGTAGAATATATACATAATTGTCTGCTGAATAATGTTGCAGCTATGATGACCAATTATGTCGAAAGTTTTGAGAATGACACATATACTGGTTTTTGCTGCTTCAGTGTTTTTAGATCTTTTTTTTCAGTTGCTTCTGTGGTGTATTGAAGTATAATTACAAGTTTAATTACAAGTTATTGACAATTTTTGCAGTTTATGCAAAGAGTCAATATTTACAGTGTTGGCCCTTCTTTTTCAAGACTTCAGAAATTTGCCCTGTCATGCTGTCAATCAACTTTTGGGCCAAAACCTGACTGATGGCGACACATTCTTTCATAATCAGTGCTCTGAGTTTGTCGGAATTTGTGGGGTTTTGTTTGTCCACCCGCCTCTTGAGGATTGACCACAAGTTCTCAATTGAATTAAGGTCTGGGAGTCCACTCTCTTGGATGTGTGGCAGCCCCACACATGAATGGTCTCAGGATGCTTTACTGTTGGCTAGGGCTGCAACTAACGATTATTTTAATAATCGATTAATCTGTCTATTGTTTTTTTTTTTTTATTAATCGTAGAATTGGATTATAAAAAAAAAAAACATTCTATTCCAACCCTTTATTCAAAAACAGAACCAAAATCTTTAGAAAGTGCACAAACATGTTGCTCCTTGAGCTGTTATTATAATAATAAAATACAAATGGACTAACACAAAAAACATACACATGTATGCTTTACATCTGCCAAATATAGACTTTTTTTTTTTAAATAAAGTGCCACCTGAGCTGCCAGAACGATAAATAATTTATAAAAAAATAAAGAACAATACAAATCAGAAAATTCAACAGGATTTGTTTGAATGTCAGAACTTGTTCTCTACACTACACTGCACTCACAAACTCTCACACTGACACACACACACTGCAAAAAATGCTTTTCTAACTTAGTAGTTTTGTCCTGATTTCAGTCCAAATCTCTAAAAAATCTTAAATCAAGATACATTTACTAGACACATGAAATAGCATAAGAAATTATGTCTTGTTTTCTGATAAAACATCTCAAACTTAAGTGATTGTTTGTTTAAAACAAGCAAAATTATCTGCCAATGGGGTAAGAAAACTAATCTTAATGAGAAGTTTTAAGCATCACTAAATTTTCTCTTGTCTAGTAATCTTTTTTAGATATTTGGACTGGAAACGAGACAAAATTACTAGGTAAGAAAAGCTTTTTTTGTAGCTATACATGACAACAGATTGAAAAATGAATGGTCCAAAAAAGGCTAGTGAATAAAAACATGTCTTTAGTCTTTTAATGCAAAGTAACTATAGCACCCCTGCTTTACTACTCTTATTAACGAGCTAACACTAACTTGTCATGCCTGTCAAGCTGGATGACGGGTAAACATTTACATTTACAGCATTTATCAGACGCCCTTATCCAGTGTGACTTACAATCAGTAGTTACAGGGACAGTCCCCCTGGAGCAACTTAGGGTTAAGTGTCTTGCTCAGGGACACAATGGGCATCCATGCAGAGACGCAGAGAACAGTCCGAATGCTGTTTCATCCCCCCTCCACACCTGTAGGTGGCGCTGTAAGTCCCCGTCTAGTTCTCCTCCGCGGCGAGTTAAACACCAGCACCAGGGACATTACGTTCCTCACTACAAAACGGAACAAAAGTAGGATTCTGTAGCGACTTACTCTGCTGCTGAACTCCCTTCTTCCTCCTCAAACACTCCAACATGTTTGCGTTTCAGGTGCTGGATCATTGCCGTGGTGCTCCCGTGCCGTGCCATGTCGCTTTTGCATATTTTCGCGTCAGATTTCTCTACCTCCGCTTGTTTTTTTTTTTTCTTTTTTTGCTCCGCGCTGTCTATGAGGTGCCAAACTCTGCTAGCATTTGTGCGCGAGAGAGACCGAGTGTGTTCACTCCGCTCCGCGCTCAAATAAAGTTTTTTTTTTAATAATCAAACGTCTCCGCATCGCGCGACATAACGAATCGATTAGGAAATTCGTTGCCAACTCTTTTAGTAATCGATTTTTATCGATTCAATCGATTCGTTGTTGCAGCCCTACTGTTGGCACAAGACAGGTGGCTCTCACCTTTTCTTCTCTGGGCAATAATATTTTCAGATGCCCCAAACAATCAGAAAGGGGCTTAATAAGAAAATAACTTTACCCCAGGCCTCAGCAGTCCAATCCCTGTACAGAATATCAGTCCGTCCTTGATGCTCTTCTTGGAGAGAAGTGGCTTCTCTGCTGCCCTTCTTGACACCAAAAGTCTTGGCCTTACTGTGCATGCAGATGCACTCACACCGACCTGCTGCCATTCCTGAGCAAGCTCTGTACTGGTGGCACCCCGATCCCACAGCTGATCCTGGCGCTTGCTAGACTTTCCTGAGCACCCTGAAGCCTTCTTCACAACACTTGAACTTCTCTCCTTGAAGCTTTTGATAAATGGTTGATTTAGGTGCAATAGCAGCAATATCCTTACCTGTAAATCCCTTTTTATGGAACACAATGATCACTGTACGTGTTTCCTTGAAGGTAACCATGGCTAACAGAGGAAGAACAATGATTTTAAACATCAAAATCCTTTTAAAGCATCCAGTCTGCTATTCCAACTCAATCAGCATGACAGACTTGTTATCGTCTCTCACTTGTGTTAATGAGAGGATCACTGAAATTGTCTCAGCAGGTCCTTTTGTAGCAGGTTGGAAATGGGGGGTTGAGGTCATTTTCAAGGCAACGAGTGACTTTTTGTAGTTCACCTGATCCCTCTTCATAACTTTCTGGAGTATGTGCAAATTGCCATAGTAAAAATGTGTTCATGTGTGACTTTTTTGACTTGCTCAGACAGGCGCATATCAGTATAACAATGAACAAAACACCTGAATCACTGAATCACTGAATGAACTCAACCCTGAATCACTAAGGAGTCACTGTCCCCTCGTTGGCAGGCCATGACATGTTCATATGCTGGTTTCATTAGACCTCCAATTCAGTGTGGCACTGTTAACCTAACATTCTTGTTTGGCAGCCTCTTTGTGTTTTATTGCTTAGAGATAATGGGATGTGATCACCTCAGGCTCCATGGCTTTGTTTTGGGATTTGATGTGGCTAAGTTCATGTGGGGTGACGCTTTTGACTTGCTCAGACAGGCGCGTATCAATTAAATTTACGGCATTTATCATTTATGGTGATTATCACACACCCTTATCCAGAGCAACTTATTATCAGCAGTTAGGGTTAGGCAGACAAAGAGACACATAATTATACAGCTTATGGTTCACCTGCCCAAGGCAGGTAAGATGTGGACATTGGAATCAGGAAAGTTGACGAGCAACAGTCACTAGGCCAAAAAAATACAGAGGAGGTAAAAATCCAGTCCAGAGCCAATGGTCCTGGAACCAAAGCAAAATCCACAAAGCAATCCAACAGAGCTTAGAAAGGGCAACAGGGTCTGACTACAGGGTCTTGATGTGAGGGGAAGTCAGTGTTCATTGTTCTGCTGGGATATCATTGGTCCCATCACTGGAGTAGTGGTGGCCTAGAGGTTAAGGAAGTGGCCTCGTAATCAGAAGGTTGCCGGTTCGAATCCCGGTTCGCCAAGGTGCCACTGAGGTGCCACTGAGCAAAGCACCGTCCCAACACACTGCTCCCCGGGCGCTGGTCATGGCTGCCCACTGCTCACTCAGGGTGATGGGTTAAATGCAGAGGACAAATTTCACTGTGTGCACCGTGTGCTGTGCTGCTGTGTATCACATGTGACAATCACTTCACTTCATAGTGGTGGCCCCGTATTCGGACCCGTAAATGCTTGACAATGACAATCGCTTTGCAAGGGGCAGTGGTGGCCTAGTGGTTAAGGAAGTGGCCCCGTAATCCGAAGGTTGCTGGTTTGAATCCTGATCCGCCAAGGTGCCACTGAGGTGCCACCGTCCCCACACACTGCTCCCCGGGCACCTGTCACTGCTCCAAGGGAGATGGTTAAAAGCAGAGGACACATTTCATTGTGTCACCATGTTACTTCATGTTACTTGGACAGGTACATCCTACCTAAAGATTTTAGTGACCACTTTAATTAATGCATGGAAAACACTTGAGGAACATGAGAAAGGGATGATGATTTGGCCTCTAGTCTGACTGAATGCAGTACACAAGTTGTGTCTTTGAGTTAGAGGTCCAGTTTAACTCCATTATAAGTAAAAGCCCTCCCTTAAAAACTCCCCTTTAGTAATGTACTTAAGTTATTGTCTCCCTTTAGCTTATCCCGTTGGGGAAAAAAAAAAAAAAAAAATACACATATATAATACTGAACAGCACACAGTACTAATATTACTTTTGGTTAAACACTTTTGCGTACACCGGTGTACACACATATGTATATGAGCATGTTGTAAATTTATAATGTCTGTGTGTGGGGATCCACAGCCCCCCCCGCAGGATATGAAGATGACATCGTGGAGACCCAGGACTCTTAGACCCCCCAGGGTCCAGGAGTCCCAGGAGACAACCACAGGGACAATTGCTTGATTTCAGTCACGTTGTTATGATGACGTGCGAGGACAGGAAGTAAAAATGGAGAATACTGTCTATGGTGGATGGCGTTGCAGAGAGTCTGTATTGTGTGGATTTAGACCCGGTGTCTAGACCGCGATAACTCCCCTAGCCGTGCCTCTTCTATACATTTACAGCATATACTGAGAGATTATTGTATATATATATATATATATAGTACAAATACACGATACTGTGCATATGAGTGAAATTCTTGTGTGCAAAGCTTCTCACACATGAGTGGTGTTACAAAAACAATATGCATATACAATTTATCTAAATGCATAAATTATCTCTGCAACCAGAATGTCCACATAGAAATGATACATTTTTATATCCACGTATAGTGTTTAGATTCCTGTTTTCTGTTGGAGTTTAGCTTGAACATGATTCTCACGTTCTCTCTTTTATCCACTTGGTATACAAAATACAAAAAGACAATTAAAAAACAAACATTCGAGAGCTCTCGTCAGATCAGGTTTCATGTTCCCGTCTAGGGGTTAAGAGAAACATGGACTCCAATGTGAAGGAATGGATACCTGGGACTTAGACACACAAAAAACTGAAGGTGTGAAAACAGTGTGTTTATTTACAGAATCCACAACCGCCCCCAAATAGCGCTATAGGCAGTGGTGTCCTAACGGTTAAGGAAGCAGCACCTTAGTCAGAAGGTTGTCATGGCTGCCCACTGCCAATACACCTCCAGCCCACCAGAGAGCACCAGGCCAGACAGAGAGACGGCGACCCGGAAGCGGAAACGAGAGCGGGCAGCGAAGAGTATAAAAGTCAGGTAACCCCAAGGAGACGCTGCCCGCTCTTTGAGTTGAATTTACTTCCATAGACGCCAGCCTTATTTTCCCACGCCCAACTGATTGATATCCATGACCACGACCTTTGCCTGTCCCCGACCTAGAACTTTGCCTGCCCCTCTTGTGACGACGATCTCTAATCGGATTCCGCCATTGACCTTGAGTTTGCCTGCCCCCTTTAGCTACTACGATCTTCCCCGTTACCCCCCACGGAGCCAGAGTTCCCTCCCCGCCGCGGCGCTTCCACAGCCACGCTCCCATCCCAGCTCACCTCCGGCCGCCTTATCACTGGCTAAGCGCCTCCGGTCCTCCTCTCCCAGTACAACGACTACTCCACCCGCTCCAAGCATGCCTGCGAATGCGTCCCCGAACTCGGCCAGTGACAGTGATGGTTAAAAGCAGAGGACACATTTCGTTGTGTCACCGTGTGCTCTGCTGTGTATCACAATGACAGTCACTTCACTTTCACGTCACTTTCAATTATTCAACAAAACAACAGGCTCACATGAGGAATATATACAACAAGAGAGGACCTACCACTACAACACCAGACCAGGGCAGAATATCTACAGCAAACACATAAAGCAAACTCCCCCACACGGTTACACATTCTAACCACAACTGTCACCCTCCTCCAAACTCCTCCATGGCTCTCAGGCCCTGTCTTTAGGGGTCTTTTTAGAGTGTACGAGGTAACAATTCGAGCAGCTGTAAACTACACAAAACATGGGCATCTTTTCAGGCGGTGTCATTTGGCAGCCCCAGGAGACCATGCCGGTGCAGCCCGAGCTCTGGGTCCAGAGATCCAAGGGCCCCCCTAACCCCCAGCAGCGCCCAACTGAGCCAGGATGACCAAACCCTGCCAAGCAACAGGTGTGAGTGAGCCAGTTCTCACCCAAGCATCCAGCCCTGAAACAAAAACACACTGGCGACCACCACCCACTGGCAGGGAGTGTGACAGGGGGATTGCCTTAGACAAACAGATACACACACGACACACCTTCTTATTTTGTTCTCGTTTTGTTTTCTTTATTTTCATGACCATTTACGTCGGTAGATTCTCACTGAAGGCATCAAAACTATGAATGAACACATGTGGAGTTATGTACTTAACTTATTTCACTTAGGTGAAATAACTGAAAACATATTTTATATTCTAGTTTCTTCAAAATAGCCGCCCTTTGTTCTGATTACTGCTTTACACGCTCTTGGTATTCTCTCGATGAGCTTCAAGAGGTTGTCACCTGAAATGGTTTTCCAACAGTCTTGAAGGAGTTCCCAGAGGTGTTTAGCACTTGTTGGCCCCTTTTCCTTCACTCTGCGGTCCAGCTCACCCCAAATCATCTGGATTGGGTTCAGGTCCGGTGACTGTGGAGGCCAGGTCTCCACTTTTTTTTTGTTAATTACATAACTCCACGTGTTCATTCACAGTTTTGGTGCCTTCAGTGAGAATCTACCAATGTAAATGGTCATGAAAATAAAGATAAAAAAAACACATTGAATGAGAAGGTGTGTCCAAACTTTTGGCCTGTACTGTATACAGGGAGTGCAGAATTATTAGGCAAACGAGTATTTTGTCCACATCATCCTCTTCATGCATGTTGTCTTACTCCAAGCTGTATAGGCTCGAAAGCCTACTACCAATTAAGCATATGTGCATCTGTCAGGATTGCCTGCAGCTGGGCTCCACACCGGAATCCAATCCTGACACCCCATAAATGCCGGAAGTTTCCGCCCGTTCGGGGTCGCTGGCATTTTCGTGAACTTCAGTTGGTAACACTGTTTGTAATTTGAGTTCTGGCAATCGCCACACGCCTACGGGTTAGTTTTAGTTTGTCTGTATTTAAGTTAAATCGTTTTCGACCACCGCGCCCGTCTTTATTTGTGTTTATTGTTTATTTAATAATAAAACCCCCTTCCCAGAATGTCAGACCTCTGCGCTTCCTTCCCCCGTAAGTCTGTAGTCGTGACAGCATCTCTGTAATGAGAAGGGGTGTGGTCTAATGACATCCACACCCTATATCAGGTGTGCATAATTATTAGGCAACTTCCTTTCCTTTGGCATAATGGGTCAAAAGAAGGACTTGACAGGCTCAGAAAAGTCAAAAATAGTGAGATATCTTGCAGAGGGATGCAGCACTCTTAAAACTGCAAAGCTTCTGAAGCGTGATCATCGAACAATCAAGCGTTTCATTCAAAATAGTCATCAAGGTTGCAAGAAGCGTGTGGAAAAACCAAGGCGCAAAATAACTGCCCATGAACTGAGAAAAGTCAAGCGTGCAGCTGCCAAGATGCCACTTGCCACCAGTTTGGCCATATTTCAGAGCTGCAACATCACTGGAGTGCCCAAAAGCACAAGGTGTGCAATACTCAGAGACATGGCCAAGGTAAGAAAGGCTGAAAGACGACCACCACTGAACAAGACACACAAGCTGAAACGTCAAGACTGGGCCAAGAAATATCTCAAGACTGATTAATCTAAGGTTTTATGGACTGATGAAATGAGAGTGAGTCTTGATGGGCCAGATGGATGGGCCCGTGGCTGGATTGGTAAAGGGCAGAGAGCTCCAGTCCAACTCAGACGCCAGCAAGGTGGAGGTGGAGTACTGGTTTGGGCTGGTATCATCAAAGATGAGCTTGTGGGGCCTTTTCGGGTTGAGGATGGAGTCAAGCTCAACTCCCAGTCCTACTGCCAGTTTCTGGAAGACACCTTCTTCAAGCAGTGGTACAGGAAGTCTGCATCTTTCAAGAAAAACATGATTTTCATGCAGGACAATGCTCCACAACACGCGTCCAAGTACTCCACAGCGTGGCTGGCAAGAAAGGGTATAAAAGAAGAAAAACTAATGACATGGCCTCCTTGTTCACCTGATCTGACCCCCTGTGGTCCATCATCAAATGTGAGAGGAGGGAAAACAGTACACCTCTCTGAACAGTGTCTGGGAGGCTGTGGTTGCTGCTGCACGCAATGTTGATGGTGAACAGATCAAAACACTGACAGAATCCATGGATGGCAGGCTTTTGAGTGTCCTTGCAAAGAAAGGTGGCTATATTGGTCGCTGATTTGTTTTTGTTTTGTTTTTGAATGTCAGAAATGTATATTTGTGAATGTGGAGATGTTATATTGGTTTCACTGGTAAAAATAAATAATTGAAATGGGTATATATTTGTTTTTTGTTAAAGTGCCTAATAATTATGCACAGTAATAGTGACCTGCACACACAGATATCCCCCTAAAATAGCTAAAAATAAAAACAAACTAAAAACTACTTCCAAAAACATTCAGCTTTGATATTAATGAGTTTTTTGGGTTCATTGAGAACATGGTTGTTGTTCAATAATAAAATTATTCCTCAAAAATACAACTTGCATAATTATTCTGCACTCCCTGTACAGGCATGCATTCCCACCCTCGTGCACACATATACAAATATTCACACACTTGCCCAACATGGAGATACCCAGAAATAAATGCTAGACACACGCCCTGGTCCCTGGACGAGCAGGGAAGCCCACCAGTCTAGATTCTGAGCCAGCTCCTCCTCTCAGCCTCACCTTATTCCAAAATGCCTCACCTCACACGCTAAAATTTGGTTTTGGTGTGTGCTGTTCTATGTTGCGTTTATAATAGGGAAAAGGTATGGCACCTCTGTGAAACAGCCCCTCCCAACAACCCCTCAATGGCTGTGTCCGACCAAAATTTGAAAAGTGGGCATTGGCAGCAGAGGTAAGGCTGAATGAATAGACAGCCCTCTGGACACCATTTAATGTGGCCAGCCCCCAAGTATTTTCACAATAAAATCTGAGTGTCAGTGTTACACTTAAAGAGTTGATTTTAATTCCGTTTCAGAAGAGCGTCAAAATTAACAATGAAATGTGTAAATGTATTTAAGACTGTGGTTTATTCCCACTGTTAGAGTAATATGAATACACCTTATAGAGATATTTTTACTCCAGATTTAGTTTAATAATAACTCTATATAATTTCTATTTCTCTGTAGTATTTTTTACATATTCATCATATGATTCTATATTACTAAATGCCTGTGATTTTCATGACATGATATTGGGGCAGTGGTGTCCAAGCAGTTAAGGATGCGGCCTTATAATCAGAGGGTTGCTGGCGCAAAGGTGCAGTGAGGTGCCACTGAGCAAAGTACCGTCCGCACACACTGCTCCCCGGGCGCCTGTCATGGCTGCACACTGCTCACTCAGGGTGTGTCACCATGTGCTGTGCTGTAGGGTTTCACAATGACAATCAGTTCGCTTTCACATCGATGGGTAAATGCTGCCAACATGTCCTCACTTGCAGAGGTTGAAAGTAATTAATTATTTTTAATCACGTTACTGTAATTGAGTAGTTTTTGTGAGTAATTGTTTAAGTTGTTTTTGAAATAGGTAATTTTTGTACATTTTTACCCAAGTATTTTACTTTGTTACTGAGTACAAATTTATATGCAAAAAATTTTTTAAAAAATCCACCTGAACTGAAAGGAAATTTCACAGATGGCATATTTCAAGCACAGAATAAGTCATCTTTTGTTTTAATGTTATAACAAAATCACAACTTATTGGACACAATTTGCTGCTGTTAGAGAATGTTACACAGATAATTAATATCAAGAGTGTCTGTAGATTAAACCTTTACAGCCTGCAGCATGAAAGCATGTGGTAGTAAGCAGAATAGTCTATACAGTGCATCAAGAAGTATTTTTGTTATGTTAGAGCCTTATTCCAAAATGGATTAAATGCATTTTAAATGCTACACTCAACACCCCATTAAGACAACATGGCAAATTATTTTAAAATAAAAAAGAGAGAAATGACATGTATTCACAAGTATTCACAGTCTTTGCTCAAAACTTTGTTGATGCACCTTAAGCAGCAATTACAGCCTCAAGTATATTTGAATATGATACCAGAAGCTTGGCACACCTACCCTTGGTCAGATTGGCCCATCTTTGCAGCACCTCTCAAGCTCCATCAGGTTGGATGGGAAACGTCGGTGCACAGACATTTCAGGATCTCCTCCGAGATGTTCTATCAGATCCTGGGCTTAGTCTGGACTCTGGCTGGGCCACTGAGGCACATCCACAGAGTTCAAGAGTTTTCACCCAGGATGTCTCTGTACATTGAACCCTCACATGAACTGTCAACTGCAGGACCTTATATAGACGGTGTGTGTCTTTCCAAGTCACGTCCAATCAACTGTTATTTGCACAGGTGGACTCCAATTAAGCTGCAGAAACATCTCAAGGATGGTCAGGGGAAACAGGATGCACCAGAATGCAATTTTGAGCTTCATAGCAAAGGCTCAGTTTTTTTCTATTTTTAAAAAATAAATTTGCTCTTAGTTGTTAGTAAGGGGTGTTGTGTGTAGAATTCTGAGGGGAAATTAATTAAATCTAATTTGGAATAAGGCTGCGACATAACAAAATGTGGAAAAAGTGCATTACATTGCTCAAAATGAACAAGAGGTTTACAGTCTAATGCTTTAGTATTCTGTGGGTTATTTCATTTCATATTTCAGCAATCTTTTCTGACAAATTATATATTTTTGTTTGCTATAGAAAGAACTAAAAGCACAGTTTGTAAGGAATTGTTGAACATTTTTTACAGTTTTGGATACTGTTGAATTTATTTTCCCTTTTTTGTTGTAATGTTTAAGTTGGACCATACAATTCAGAATTTTGTGGCCAACTGTGCTTGGGGTGTTCTGAACATAGTTTGTACATTCTACCACCTAAAAGTTAAATAAAAACAACTAGTGCTGAATTGGATTCATGACTAGTTATTGAAAGTAACAAAAATTTACTCAAAGTAAATTTGAAACAAACTATTTTTTTTTCTTTTACTCAAGTAGATTTTTAGATCTTTACTTTTACTTGAGTAGAATTTAAGCAAAGTAAATATAAAATTCAGTTTGGAATTGGAAGAACAGGTCACGAGACTGGGTTGGGGCAAGTCCATTTTTACTTGAACCTCATAGGTGCTTACAAGACACAAGCAGACTGGATAACACTCACTTAAATGATCAATCCCCCTTGAGCCTCATCAATATACCCCATTGTGAATACCTGCTAATGCCCCTACTAAACTTGTTCCGATATTCATGCTGGTACTGGTTCACTTTTTTTTGCATTTCTGCAAAACTGATTTTAACTCTGCTGTTAGAGTTGGTTTACTCCTCATAGAGTTTTAAATACTCTATCTAGGTTAAAACAAGTTTACTCCATTATTAACACTAATTTACTAATTAACACTTTTACTAATTACATTAGCTGTCATTGCAATCATAACACTCCATTTTTAGTAATTACATTAGATGTCATTACAATCAATATCCTCACTTATAAAGCACTGTTAATATGGCTTATATTATACGTGGAGATGATAATATTAGTGTTGTTTTGATTGCACTTTTATACTTCTGCACTGAGGAGCTCAGTGGAAACACAGTGTTGTGTCTTTGCAACTTTAATAAAGAACCACGAGCGGACACGGACATCTGGGAAGCTCCTAGTTAATATACACATTAAAGACAGCCACAATAATGACATATCAATGTGCCTATACTACAAAAACACCTTAATGGTTGTTCAAGTTTGCTCTTTTTTGTAAAATAAATCCCAGTTTAATTTAATAAGTTGCGCGATCCCATCAACATTCAGCAAACAAAAAAGCGAGAGACTGATTTGGGACGGAGCTGCACAGATTCATAACACATTATGAAGTCGCCCAGGGGATTTTAGGATAGATTGGGGCAAAAAAGTATTTGGCAGCCACCGATTATGCAAGTTGTCCCAGTAAAAAGGTGAGAGAGTTCTGGGCTGTTTTCTCATTCTCAAGAACATTTGAACTCCATGAGATGAAGTCCTGCGTGGAGCCCCAGGTCGAGGGAGATTGTCAGTGATTGTCAGTGTTTTTTATACAGAAAACAAGTTCAAACGGGCCAGAAATACAGGTAACAAGTGAAGGATAGAAGAGCTTCTTAAAGAAGTAACAGATCTGTGAGGGCCAGAATTCCTGCTTGCTTGTCGGTGCTAAATAATGCACCATATTCAAATAAGTTAGATACAATGTGATTTCCTGGATTTTGTACATTTGTCTCTCATAGTTGAAATGTACCATTGATGAAAATTACAGACCTCTCTCATCTTTTTAAGTGGGACAGCTTGCTCAATTGGCAGCTGCCAAATGTGGACTTCAGAGCTGTTTCACTGACACAAGTGGGACCTACACAGTCTTAGGCACGTGGTATTTTATGGCAAAGACAGTTGGCTGCAATTTTGTACATTCAGTGCACTGAAGAAGTGTGATTAGTCTTTAATTAAGTTTGGACTGTATCTGTCATGTTGCGCACCATCTGCAATCAAAGAGGAGTCAGAGAAACAGAAGCAAAAGAAGTCAATAACACTGGTAAGTCAAGCATGTGTCAGGCCTCACTATTCTGGACTAAAATGGAGACCCCAGGTACTCTGACAATGCTGCCAGTGATAACATATTGGAAAGTGAAAGTGAAAAGTTGTCATGTGACACCGTAGCACCTAATGCATACAGTGAAATGTGGTCATTGCATTTAACCCATCCCATGAGAGAGTGATTAAATGTTAATTAAGTAAAATATTTGGAAAGGCTAGGTTCAGTTTCACCAGCCACACACATGTCTGATTACTACTGCTAGACCTGTTGAATCAAGAGATCATTTAAATAGAACCTGTCTGTCAAATAGCCTGACAAAAAGTTAGACAAGTGATTGAAAGAAATTCAGAAATAGATGAGAATAAAAGCAGAATTAGTATGCTTAATAAGCTATTTCTATAGCTTCGAGACTCTGTTGAGCTCAAGGATGAGAGCCAACATCCACAAATGGAGATACCAAGGAAAACTGGTGAACCTTACCAGGATTGTTTGGCTTACAAAAAAATTACCCACAAAATTACCTTGAGAGAACAGTAACAAGCCAGAACAAGAACTGCAGAACTTGCTTCAGTTAAGCTCAGTGCTCAATGGCTCAACCACAAGAAAGAGACTGCGCAAAAAAAAAGGAGACCACTGATGACCAAAGAGAACACAAAGTCGCATTCTAAATTTGTCAAAAAACATATTGATGACCTCCATGACTACACTGGAAAGATGATTCTGTGGACTGTTAAAACAAAAGTTGCACATTTTGGAAGGTGTGTGTCCCGTTATATATAGTTAAAGCATTTTTGAAAAAGAACATCATACCAACAGTCAAACATGGTAGTGGTAGTGTGATGGTCTAGGGCTGCTTTGCTGCTTCAGGACCTGGACTGTACTGTATATAGTGATAGGTTGTATTGGAGATGGCTTAAAAGTATGAACTGGGTGGCATGCCACAGTGCTGACGCAGATACCAGACATGATGTTAATAAGGTTAAATAAACTCAATATAAGTGAGATTTTTTATTATCTTTTTATGTCATAGATGTATGGCCGATACACTCAAGAGTTGGGGACGTATGCTAAGGAGGAAGCAGCGCGACTGCGAGAGGAGGGGGGTCTTCGGAGGTCAACCAGCGTGCGAAGCCAGACTGCAGACTTGCTGGAGGATGAGAAGGACCCATGTGCCAAATGCCAGAGTGAGTAACTAGTTCAGTTTTATGGCCCAGTAATGGCCGAAAATGTGAATGTCCCAATTTCCCACCAGCATTTAATTGGCTGTAGAAGTGACACCTTTCAAGACAATTAGCCATCTGTGGCTTACTAGAGTAAGAACATTGTAAGAACACATGGCACAATGCACAAGTGATTTATAGAAGCGAGATGTCAGATCATATTGACAAATGACACTGATTTGAATTATTATGTAATGCATAACAAAAAGTCGAGAGGAAGACACAGCTCCTGACTTTGAATGAGGTTGGGGATTGTAGGAGGTTAATATTGCATTTAACAATAATGAGTTCTAAGCATCACCCTCTGATTCAGTTCAGGCCTAGTCCAAAGACACTGGGACTTGGGTTGCCAGGTCTGTCGTTAGATGAAATCTGGCTATCCTGCATGTAAACAGGGCATCTGATAAATGTTATACATGAAAATGTAAATATATTCAATACCCCTCCCCATCATTAGCTCTTCATCAATCAGACTGTACTAAAAGAACCTTTTTACCCATCTTACACATATGCAGATGGGTGTTATTTATGTACTGTACTTATGTTCACCGGTCAAGGATTTCTCTGGGCCCGCAGCCATCACAGTGTCCTTGCTCTCTTCTCAGCTACTAGATGTAAGCAAGACTGTATTGGAGAGACTGTATTAGGTCACCTGGTCACCCTACCTGCTGGTGTTTATGGAGGTGCTGTGGTCTGGTCTTAAATGGCTGTTGGCTTTCAAATGAATCCACAGCCACCACAGATCGATTCAGTTTCATGTTTGGTGTTGGTAGAAATGTGTATGTAACCAGATGTTTGCATGTAACTGCATACATTATGACCAATAAGAGAGATTTCTTTAAAAAAAATGTATTATAATATAAAAAAACTTTTACTGGCAGTAATTAACACTTAGGTTATTGGAAAGGAAACTGCATCTGATTATGTTGTGTCTATAATCTTGATGATTAAATGCCTTGTTGCAGGTTTATTAAGGAGCTGCAGTGTGTGTGTGTGTGTGTGTGTGTGTCTGTAATACTTTTATTATGCCAGCAGGGTGCATAATCAGCCTTGTGATTGAAGAGAGCAATATAGAAGATGCTCCTTGATAATAAGTTTGTGTGTGTGTGTGCACGCGCGCATGTGGGCACCAGCAAACAGACAGGACTTTGCAGTGCCTCTTGGTATTTTTTAATTAATCATCATCCAATCTCTGAACAATCGCTTAAAACTCCTGCAAAGAGGCTCACGTTCTTCCTGACCTCCAGCCTCTGGCCTGATTTCTAGAAGATTCTTTTCCCTTTGGACACCGCAGACTACAAATAAAAAAACGCACATGCTTCGGTGCTTTCCTGTTGAGTTGTCTGCACCTTGCGAATGGCGTCATGCTCTCCCTGGCGGCTTCTTCTGTGCCAGATGTCCTCTGAACCTCCACTGATGGGGTCTGGAAGCTTGTCAGCGCAGCGAGCTCCCGCCTACGCCACGGGCCCAAGATCTGCTCCACAAATGCGAAATTCCCTCCATTCCCTCACTCTCCCTCCTCTGTCCTTGTTTATATCCTTCCTTCCCCTCACACATCCTTCTCTAATGATTAATAATCTATTAATCCTCTGAGACTCAGGGGTCTCTTGGGGGGCCGGTGACAGGTTAGATCAACAAAGTGCCATCGGCCTCTGGGTTAATTTAATAAAGCACTGCGCCTGCTGCAGCCTGCACAAATTAATAATGATTCTACACCATGATGTGGAAAGACCTGGCCTTTGGCAGGAGACCATTGCTTTGCTCTTGAAGGAGAGCTCTGTCTGTCTCCGGGGAGGACTGGTGACAGGGGCTTGACATTAGCTTGTCATACAGAAGAAAAAAATAAAAAATAAAAAAAGTGATCTTCGCACCTCCCCGAAGGGAAAAAAACCCCGACCTCCAGCAGAAGGGCTAGTTAAAAATAGAGTGCTGCTCCTTCGCATGCATGCTGCAGGTTGCTAGATTATGCAAGCAGCTCCACACGCGAGGTGTCGGTGTTGACGCGAAGCACACCAGCTCCCCCTCCTCCCCTCACAATTCCCCAGCATTCTCCACCTCTGATTGAGGGGGCTAGCAGTTAACTTGGCATGACTAGTTCATCAGCGTCGCTGAAATCCCCGCGTTTGGGCTGAAACGGGTGCCAGAGCTTCTCACTGCTGCATTTTCATGTGTCAAAAAGAAACACGCCTCTCAGCACTCCCCAGCCCGGCTCTCGGAGATAAGCCCAGGAGCCTCAAAACCCCGTCCCAGACGTCGTCAAGTGGCAGGCGTTTTAAAGAAATAAATGAGAATGTAAAACGCTAATAGAGAGTCTTTTGGTTCTAAAAGGAGCAGGCTATTTTAGGTTGATTATATTTTTAGCTTCGCAGATATCTGTTGCCATGCTGCATTTGGCCGACTGCGGATGTTCTGGGCTGAGGGCCACTCAGCAGGTGCCAGGGCTGGCCATCAGCTGGCTCTGTCACGGAAGTGCACTGTCCCTGTACCCACTGTGTCCCTTGTCTGCTCTTCATTAGCTCTTCGTCTTAAAATAAGTGTCCACTCTATATTTGCATGCCGCATTGTTCTGGACCTGTTGCTACTGCCACTCATCACCATTTCATGGTTAGGCCACTGTTATTTTTGTGGATGACAAATGTAGAGGACAAAATGTGTGTTAAAAGTGCAACACAAATACAACACATTTGTGCAGGGTTGTTAGTTGCAGAGGTAAAAACTTGTATTAATTCCTATAAACGCAGAAGTGCTTGGTCACTAACGGATATTACAGGATGTAGCCCGTGGCAAGTATCCTGAATCGTGAACTAGTGTATGTGACATTAGTGAACAGATACCACATGCTACATTGTGCATCCTGCTGTCTTGATTGCTGCTGTTAGAATACAGCTTTTTATATTGATTAATTAATCAATAGTTTTTTACAATGTACATTGACACAAAGTGCCTCACATTAAAGGTCCTGTGACAGTGCTTTTATATCGGTCTTAGTGATCTCCTGATACTGTATCTGAAGCCTCTTTCCAAAATTCAGTCAAAGTGCAGAATCACAGTCACTCTGAGCCAGTCACATAATGAGATTTCTCCAGGATGCGCCATTTCTGTGTCTGTACCTGTAAATGACAATGAGGGGTGAGGGGTGGGGTGGGACCAGCTTGCAGCCACGGTACTATGCGCTTTGTTTGCACTGTATACCAATGGCTCATAGACTAAGGAATTCCATAATAGACATGCAGCCCATCAACGTATTGTCACTGATAAAGGTTAAAAATCAAAACATCACACACACAGTTATATCCTATATTCCCCTGCAATTGATTCCTGAAGTTAAGATTTGCCTCATGGGACCCAACATGTTCAACCCCAACACTTGCCATTCCGCTCAATGTGGCTCCCAGCTAGATCATTAGCGTTGGATAAATTACATCGTCATGTTTATTAATCTGTTGTTTATTAACCTGGCCCGGTATGTTAGGATTCGAACATTTTTCTGGGTGGGCAAAGCAAGACTAAGGGGAGGTAACCTTTCCCCTTTCCATCATAAGGGGCCAAATTCCACATCCGGGCTGCCACTCTCTGAATGGTGGAGCAGAACTTTCACCATTTCTAGCCACTGCAGGAGTATAGTCAGGCTAGGGGACCTCGTATTAATTAATCTCACAGAGTGAAATGGGGCCTTTAAAAAAGTGCTCAAGGCCGCTAGTAAACAAGCCAAAGACAACAGGCCCCAGGAACAGCTCCCTGCAAAAAAATAGGAAGAAAGCTTGAATCAGATGTCCTCAGCGGGAGTGTAGATGGTGTTTAAGGTGGTGCTCTAACATCCTGTCTCCTGCAGTGTGCACCTCGCGCTGTCAGAAGTTCCTGATCTCACGCGTCGGAGAGGACTGGATCTTCCTCATCCTCCTTGGCCTCCTCATGGCCCTCGTTAGCTGGGTCATGGACTACACCATCGCCTTTTGTCAGCAAGGTGGGTGCAGGAGGATTAATTTTGTTTGCCTCACATGGATGGGGCAGTGCTCGTTCAAACATGCTGACAGATGCTTTCCATATATATATATATATATTTTTTTTTTTTTTACACACAGTATTGTGCTTACTTGCTGAACATCTTTATCTGAGTTCTTGCTTTACTTTGTTTTAGTAGCCCCACCTAATATTTGTTCAGAGAAATTGATTATCGATGTAGGTTTGGAAAAAGGAAATAGAAGATTTTTAACTGGGTGAAGAAAATGGAAGAGCCTGTTCCATCATTAAAGAGCTGTGAACCTGCTTTGTGTCTGCAGCACAGAAGTGGATGTATGGGGGGCTGGACAGCAACATGCTGCTGCAGTACCTGGCCTGGGTCACCTACCCAGTGGTACTCATCACGTTCTCCGCTGGGTTCACCCAGATACTGGCACCGCAGGCAGTGGGTGAGACGAGACATTTCGAGACTCAAGAGCCTTGATTTCATAACAGCATTACAAGCAGTGGTGCCATGATTCATGTCATTTTTTTAGGTTACCTCACCAAGGAAATTTCTGATCCAACTGTTCAGATGTGTCAGATGTGTCCGAATTGTATTGTTGTCTTGTCAGAGTATTGTTGTCTAACTATGGTATAATTGGGTTTAACAAACACTGCAGACTACAAGAGTTGTTTTCATACCACTATAAATAGGCTTGTGTTATATACTGATCATAATTTAATATATATTACAAGTATGGTGTTATTGCATAGATGCAACCCCAATTCCTAAACAGCAGCATGCCTGTCCCGGGGTTTTTCCACATTTGCTGCTGGGTTCACCCAGATACTGGCTCTGCAGCCAGTGGGCTGATTCCTTAAAACTTGGAATTCACTGTGCAATTCCTAGAAATTTGATAAAAGCTTATATTATTAGAAAATATAACAAATGTTGAAACGTAGCATTGTAAGAACGCATCATATCTGGAAGAACATGTTCATCCTAAATGTCTGGGATCAGTTGCTGGAGTTTTGGGGAGATGAATGTTGCCCCACCATTCCTTTCTCGATGTGCAAAAGTCCTGTGTCTTCTCTCTGTCTTCTTATCTTATATCTTCATTATTTCAGTTGGCAAAAGAACTGTCGACTGGCCAGTTTCTACCACATGCTTCACTAATAGATGCCGAAATCTAAAACTATTACTTGCATTTGCAGATTAGTGCTCATCTTTACTCCTGAGAGACTCTTGCTTCTGCAAGATGTTATTTTCTTGTTGTCATTTAGCTCACTTAATTCCTGTGGTTGTTTCTTTTCAGTACACCTATTTTTGCAGCCTATTCTCCCCCATTGAGACTTGTTACTGCCATCATCATTGTGTTCTATTGTGAATGAAATATGAGATTACAGCTTTCGGTTTTATTTAGCATCCCAACTGTGCATTATTATGCACTTTTTACACAACTTCCTCCACTGTACAAGTGCAATGTGTGATTTATCACTGTGCTGGTCAAATGATCAGAATACTGCTATTTTATTTAATTAAACGAATCAAATCATTTGTTATACTGTTTACCGAGCATAATACCCAACTCTACCAAAAAAAAATAGCACGGCAGCTTAAAAAGATGCCTTCAGTCTGTTGTTCTGTGGTAGGCTCCGGGATCCCAGAGATGAAGACCATCCTGCGGGGCGTGGTGCTGAAGGAATACCTCACCTTCAAAACATTCGTGGCCAAGGTCATCGGGTTGACCTGTGCCCTCGGCAGTGGCATGCCTCTTGGCAAGGAGGTCAGATACGTTCATCGCTGTACCTCTGTGTGTTTAAAGCTCCTCTGCACTTACACGCCACCCCTCTCCCTCTCTCCATAGGGTCCATTTGTTCATGTCGCCAGCCTGTGTGCGGCCCTGTTGAGCAAGTTCATGGCGCTGTTTGGAGGCATTTATATGGTAAGCTCCATTAGGACGCCTGGCTGAGAGCAGTCTGCCATTGCCCCTTCCCTTCCCCACCCTTTAATTATGATCTAACCAGTGACCTTCCTCATGATGACCTCATCTCCTTGCTACTCAAATCACACGTGTGTCACACCTTAGCCATTTCAGTGTCACCACTCCCTCCACCACACCAGGTTCGGCATCTAACAGAGGACTGGTAACCCCATGCAGCTTATGGAGCCAGGCATTTTTTTTGGGGGGGGGGGGCTATGAATTTTTCCTCTTTCTGTCTGCCACACGTGGGACCCTGGCCCACTTCCTCTCTCATTCTGCCCTGTCATTCTCCCTAGATAGTAAAGAGTAGGAGACAAGGACTCCTATCATGTTGTGCTCTGCATTACAGGGAGCTCTGCCCCAAGCAGATTGTTTCTATAACAATGCTGCAGGTATTTCAGTTGCTTGGTCATTGTTACACTGTACGTCGTGTATAACAATACGAGACATCACACTGTTTGGAGTTTCAATTCTGATCCTGTGTTGTTTCATATCCGTGCCAGACGTGTAGAAGTGTGTAGCGTAAGTCGAGTCCATTGCCTCAAAAATGTTGTAACGGCTGCACGGCCTGCGGGTATTTCTGACAGCTGATGTCCGATTGACTGTTAGTGAGTAGCCAGCAGCGGGATGGGAATGGAAAAAGCTGTCAAGAGAGCTGAAAGGCGTAGCCTTTGAAGGCAGGCAGGGCAGTGTGACGGACAGGTCACCACATGAAGGTGTTCACTCCTATCCCTGTCTGTTTTCACTTACTGCTGAAGGAAGAACCCTTTGAGGCCAACAAGGTAAGAGTGTGTGTGCACAGAGTGACTGAGTTCATGGGATAAGTTAAACATGTTCTTAAAAAGTCTGTGTATTCATTTCTCAATGAATATGGAACCCCCTGCCATTTTATTTCATTTTGACTCTTTCTCTCTCTCTCTCTCTCTCTGTCGAAATAGTGGTGTATGAAATGGTTGCTATCCACAGCATTAGACGAGTCACTTCACCGTAGTCCATTTCATCATCCCATCCCATATTTCTATCGGCTCTTGTCATTTAATTCTCACCCATTGCCCAGTATTTGCTCTATCCTGTTACTTCACCTTTTTGTGTGTTTCCTTATTTCCGAGTGTGTGAGCTTGTTTCGGCTTGGTCTCACAGTGTTAGCTGTCCATGTTTGTGCGTCTCTGTGCGTTACGTGATGCGTTGTTTTACAGAACGAGCTGCGCAACACTGAGATGCTGTCTGCGGCCTGTGCGGTCGGGGTGGGCTGCTGCTTTGCTGCTCCTATCGGAGGTGAGACTGCAGCACTGTTGAATTAACCTGCACTGCAGTTACCAGGCTTCACCTTCAGTAGGTACAATACACTCTGTTTAATCTAATGACATTTTACCGCAGGTAAAGTTCTCACCTCACATTGTGGGTGGCTGAGAGGCTTTATTGGATTTATTCCAAGAATTTAACATCATAATGTTAGAATTTTTTCCAGAATTAAGTTTCAAAAGACGTATACTTCTTTTTTTCTTCTTTTATTACAGGCGTCCTCTTCAGCATTGAGGTAACATCAACGTTTTTTGCTGTGAGGAACTACTGGCGGGGATTCTTTGCTGCTACTTTCAGTGCCTTCATCTTCAGAGTGCTGGCTGTGTGGAACCAGGATGAGGGTGAGGGGGGAAACCCGCTGCTGTGTTTGGGACTGTATAGAAACCAGGTCATATATTTTTTGAATTAGCTGCATTTCTCTCACGCCTTCCATCATGTTCACAGAAACGATCACTGCCCTTTTTAAAACTCGCTTCCGCCTCGACTTCCCCTTTGACCTGCAGGAGCTCCCAGCCTTTGCTGTTCTTGGGTACGTCCTGCACCACACCTGATAACAGTTGTGTTGCTCTTACCCGGTGCTTTTTATATGAACACAAAGTGCTTTTGACTGAATGGGGACATTTCACCCATGTGTTCACAAATAAAAACCAACATTTTTTGCACCTTTTGCATTTTCTGATGACACTTCAGAGTTATGAAATGACAAGTTATGTGCTCCTGTTCTGTCTGCATGTGATTCTGGTCTGGGCTCTGCGTGGATTTTGAATTGAATGTGATGATATGAATTTATTATGGGCTTGTGTATGAACTGAGCCAGTGGATTTGTGTACCCTTGCAGTGTAAAAACATCTTAAAATCTGATGGCTTTTAAATTCTGTTTAATAGCCTCTGTTCTGCCTCCTGTCTGAATTCTCAGTCTTGGGAGTTAAGTGAGTCCAACAGAAGCTGTTTTACATGAAAGGAGCATTTGATTTGTAAAGAGATCTCTAATGGAATATGTAAATATTAAATTACACAACTTTATTTCCCCTTCTGTAGAATCGCCAGTGGCTTTGCCGGGGCTCTGTTTGTATATCTGAATCGACTTATCGTTGAATCCATGAGGAAACAAAAGACCATCAATAAGTTTTTACTGAAAAAGTAAGTGTTAGACATGAAGGGGTTAAAAGATCCCAACCGGGATGCCAAAATGCATTCTGTATTGTTGCTCTCCTGATGACCCTGTCTCCCCACAGGAGGCTGGTATACCCTGCGCTGGTCACTCTGCTGGTTTCTACACTGACCTTTCCTCCAGGCTTTGGGCAGTTCATGGCTGGCCAGGTTTCTCTGCTCAGTTTCAGTGTTTCAGTCATACTGTATGTTGTCGGTCACTGGGTTGTGTGCCACTATTGCATTTGATAATTTTGCTGAAGCCCTGAAAGGGTGATGGATTCTTAAACGAACACTCAAACAGTTCACATCAATGGTTTTTATACATGCATAATCAGAACATTTAAATAGAATATCTAAATTCAGCTTATTATTATGTAAATAGGTTGTGGGGTGATCAATGTAGCATATAGAATATAGACACTTTGTGGTCTCCAAAAGTAATTGTTCCAGACTACATTACACAAAAAGCCTGATAAGTGAAAATCCACAATTATTGTCTTCATTGAATGTCAAAATAAATTAACAAATACTTGACAAATAACATGATAATCAGTAACCAATATATGAATATTTTATTTACATTTACAGCACTTATCAGACACCCTTATCCAGAGCGACTAACAATCAGTAGTTACAGGGACAGTCCCCCCATGGAGCAACTTAGGGTTAAGTGTCTTGCTCAGGGACACAATGGTAGTACGTGGGATTTGAACCTGGGTCTTCTGGTTCATAGGCGAGTGTGTGTTAACCACTAGGCTACTACCACCCTGTACATCCCTGGTTGAAATCTCTTGATTCTTTTTAAAGAACCAGTACATTTTTCCCTTAATTTAAGCCTTTTCCTTCAAATACTGCACAGAGTATTTAATTTGTATGTATGAGAGTTAAGAAATACATGAGCACACCAGTGCAACTCTGAATACATGTTTTTCTGTGTTCTCTTAAGCTAACCCAGCATGAGTCTCTGGTGGCGTTATTTGATAACCGGACATGGTATAAACAGGGGGTATCTGAAGATTTTGATTACTTGAGCCAACCACAAGCCTGGAACCATCCACACGTCAGCGTCTTCATCACTCTCCTCCTCTTCATTGTCATGAAAGTATGCAACTTCTTATAGGCTGCAAGTCTTAGTACTTAGTAAATTGTTTAATAGTTACACTTAAAGACTATTCATATCAGTGTAACACTGAGTCAGGTAGTATTGTGTTCATCTGCAGTATTAGTTGCTGCACTCAAACCATTCTCTTGCCACAGTTTTGGATGTCTGCTGTAGCCACGACGATGCCTGTTCCTTGTGGGGCATTCATGCCAGTCTTCCTTATTGGTGAGAGTTCATTTTGTATTTATGAGTATACTGTTGTGTGTTGGTGTGTGTCTGTGGCACAACAATTAAATAATAATGAAAGACATACAGAGATACAGTATATAGGACCACACAGTAGCATGGCAATTAGTGAAGTGCCACCAATGCTGGAGTGTGAATCCTGTCTCAGACCTTGTGTGTGTGGAGTTTGCATGCTTTTGCCATGTTGTCACAGGTTTCCTCCAGGTTCTCCAGTTTCCTTTAGCCCTCCAAAGTCATGCACAGTGGGTGGATTGGTGAATTGATTGCAAGTCTGAGTGAGTGAGTGAGTTAATGGTGAGTGTGTGTGCCTTGCAATGGGCTGGCACCTCACACTGGGTAAGTCTGGGCTCTGGTTGTCATGACACTGAGTAGTGAGTGAGTGAGAGAGAGATACAGATAGATCCAGTTTATAATATAAAGCTATCAGAGCAGTTTCTACCATTTTTTGTATGTGTGTGTGTGTGTGTGTGTGTGTGTGTGTGTGTGTGTGTGTAATCAGCATAATATTCATGAACATGTCTCATGACATCACAGACTATGGTCATTTTATGATTTGAGAACTCAGAATCTGCAATCTGGCAGCATCTTCATGCAGTTGGAACAGGTGTCCAGAAGCTCAACATCTCCTCTTTATTTCAGTTTCTGTCTGTGTCATCATGTTTAATGTGTTACTGATAGTTTTGTTTAATCTGTGCCATTCTTTTCTCCATATCTCATATTCATCCGTGTGTGACTGGCAAACTGCATCCCGTGCTGTATGACTTGTTGCTCATGGGAAAGTCTGCCAATCCGATTACAGAGGAAGTGAGTATCTCTATGCAGGCTCTCTGATGTTTGTGCTTGTGTGGAGTGACTGGATCCAGTCTGTAGCGGACAGTTTCTTAATGCATTAATTCTTTGTTTTTTGCAACAACATATTTTGTGGATGTGTGTGTTCAGGTGCTGCGTTTGGACGTCTCGTGGGTGAGAGCATGGCTGCAGTGTTCCCTGATGGCATACATGCAGATGGAACTGTTTATCCCATAGTTCCTGGGGGCTACGCGGTTGTTGGTCAGTGCACCTGCTCATTGTCCCTGGTTATTTTGTATCAGTACCATGATTGTTATTGTACGGCCATTTGATTAACTCCTGTAACGTGTGTGTGTGTGTGTGCGTGTGTGTGTGTGCGTTCGTGCACGCATGCGTGTCCGAGACTCTTACATTTTTTATCAGCTGACTGGTTGGCAAAAGAAATCTGAGGGAGAGGGACACCACACTTATTGTGTGCTGTGCATTGGTTTCAGAGGCACAATGAAGAATCAGATGTCATCCTGACACTAGCGCAGGGCGCAGCAATGTGATACGTGTGTGTATGTGAGCGTGGGGCTGTGGTATGCTTTTTAGGCAACTTTGTCGAAAGCAGCACCTAGATCCAACAATATAAGAACTACTTCTGTGTAGTACAATATCAGTGTTGTCCATTAATGCCCTTCACTTCAGTTCCTATGAGTGTGTTTGTACGAATGATGTGTTTGTGGGGAGTTCATGTGTCCATGTTGCATGTGTTGTTCTCCTCAGGTGCTGCAGCTCTCTCTGGTGCGGTCACCCATACCGTGTCGACTGCAGTCATTGTTTTTGAGCTGACAGGGCAGATCTCCCACATTCTGCCAGTGATGATCGCTGTCATCCTGGCCAATGCTGTGGCCCAGAGTCTCCAGCCGTCCCTCTATGATTCCATCATCAGGATCCAGAAACTTCCATACCTCCCTGAGCTGGGCTGGGGACAGGAGTGAGTATCTGGCTTATCCACTCTTCTTTTGTCTTTTTAGACTGGCTCTTGCGTCACTGTATTAGTATTCTGATTTCTTCTCGTTTATTTGTGCTTGTCTGGACCCTAGGAAGTATAACATCCGTGTGGAAGACATTATGGTGCGAGATGTTAGCCACATCACGCTGACCTCGTCCTACAGGGAGCTGCAGGAGGCTCTAATGTCCGGGCAGCTGAAGACTCTGGCCCTGGTGGAGTCCTCAGGTGGGAACCACAGCTGCCACCGCTGCCTGTCAGCAAATTCACACATTACACACACACACACACTCACACCTGCGCTCAGAACATGCATGCTTGTGTGTGACTTGTACATGCACAAATAGACAGACTAGAAATTTATAAACAAAAACCTTTTATAACACAGAGACACTTTTATACTCACACTCACACACCTCCACTCATGTGTTACATCACTTCACCATGCCCTTTTATATCTCCTGTCCTCTGTTTTGTTGTGGAACACCTTTCCTTTCAGTGTTTTTTTTAGTCTCTCTCCCTCCTACGTTCTCTTTCTCTCCCTCTGGCTTCAGACTCCATGATCCTGCTGGGCTCCATTGAACGTTCTCAGCTGCAGTGTCTCATCGCCCAGCAGCTGGGTCGCAGTCGGAGGCTGGAGTACCTGCGGGAACGAGCCCAGGACAACGGAACCCACCTGCCCACCCTCAGCCAGGACACGCCTCCTAAATCTGGCCGCGGGGTCCGTTTCCTGGTGAGCACCATGGCATTGGAGAGGGGTTCAGAGTTCAGCTTGAGAGTGGATTTTCAGTGTCTGTGCTGTGCCCCACCATATGTGTCCCATTATATCCAATTCACACATTTTTTTCAGTTTTGTGACATACTCCATGTATTAAAATATGAATTCACTTCATATAATGTCAGCGCCTATGCCTGGTATTTGATGAATGAATTATCTAGCAGCAGAAGCATCATGTCGCTTTACATTTCGTAAGTGTGCGTCTTTAAAGTGGAGAGTGCTGTGTTTTGCCGTGTTGTTGACATTTATTTAAACTGGACCTATTTCGTCATCCCTATGCTGCATCTAGCTTGCTTGAGTGCGTAGCACTTCCAGCAAGTGCAAGAATATGGCCCGGAATACCTAATTAAACCTGTGGTGGCATTTAAATAAGAAATTTTGAGCGTGTTGTCAGGAGTGTTCTGGTTCAAACAATGCATTGATGTCAGATTTGATTTGTGCTTCCAGCTTTAGTTCTCACGCAGGTTTAATAAAAATGAAATAAATCATTAATCAGTAAATGCTCTGGCTAATTGGCTTGTGTTTGGGCACCTGCAGGACAGGCTGTCGGGATGTAGGTGTGAGTTAAACAGACGCAGTACAGGCTGTCTAACCAACTGATCTCTGTAGATCTCCACAGAGGAGTCATCCTACAGCCCATCTGTCTCCAACTCTCAGATCCCACTGAAGTCTGCGCTGAAAACGGTGTCTGCCATCAGCAACACAGACACCCCGAACAGTATGTGCTCATACATACTGTGCACTGTATACACAAGCTACATTCACCTTTAAAGATAGGTAGCCAATTAATAAAGCCATATGTAGTCAAGACTGTGTAACTGCCTCTTTAAATCTTCTAAAGAATGTGACGCTAATGTTGTTTTAAAGAATTCTGCCCTGATACTATGAGCTACTATTTAATTCATGTTGTGCTCTATTTCCTGCTCTGATCAAATCCAGGGTTTCCCTGGTGTAAATGAGAACTGGCACGGTCATTGCACAGATTGTATGACCCGCATATATTACTGACCGATGCTTTCATAATCGTTATGAGACCCAAATTTGCCATTTTTGACTGAAGTCAGCTCAGAATGTGACTCTTATCTGAAATCTCCTGTTCTGCAGGTTCTCAGACCCTGTCCTGCTGTGACCCAGAGAAAGAGCTGGTGGAGGTGGGACCCAAAACTCACATATGCACGCACACACATTGTTATACACAGAGAAATAAGACAGAACCTCATTAATTTAATTTACTTCAGTTTCATTTGTGTCCAAATTCCTAAGGCGTGCAATTTAATGCAATTAAACCTTAATAACATAGGCAGATTTTTATTGATTATTATGTCCAGCACTGCAGCACTAAGGCCCGATTGGAATTGTGGTTCATTCAATGTTTTTGAATAACGTTTAAATGGGTGTTTGAATGAATGAATTAATGAGTGACAGTGAGTGGCTCTCTAATAAATCTTATTTTTCACTATGCCAAAGTGTTATCGGTGTCAACATTACAGGCAACAAGCCCACAGAGGATCCACCATTTTTGCCCATGAATGCAGGTCTCCACACAAAAACATATGTCTTTACCTCTATAATCCACCTCCCCTGTAACTGAAAATCTGCTCCACGGGGGGCAAGACCAGATGAGACAGTGATCCAGCAGACAATCGTTACCATAAAACCTCAACCCTAGAATTACAGCGACCTTCTGTCTCTGTTGTCTGTTTTTTTTCTGGAAGAGCAACGCTGGGTCCATGACTCCTAAGCGGAGGAGGCCCAAGCGTGTGCGGATAACCATGGCGGTAAGACCACCGCTTTGAGCCCACCTTTTGTCTTATTGCAAAATGCTCAGTGCACGATACACCAGGAGAGACTCACACCAGAGAACTACCCTGAAAAAAAGAGCTTCTGAGTGCTTTTCTGATTGGTCAAGGAGGTCATTTGACATTAGATTCATGATAGCACTAGTGAATGGTGAATGTATAGGTCAGTAGGGGTAATATGCATTATCTTTTTAAAGAAGAATGGAAAAACGTTTTGTGAAACTTTATGTTCCTGAAGAAAAGCTGACATTTGGCAGTCTTGACAATCTGCATAGATCATGCATAGAGCATGAGTCTTTATATTGCAGTAACATATGCCATAAATAATAAATGAAGAATATAAAATGATTAATATGTTTAACTGCTGTTTTATGTCAGCATAATCCATAATCACTTCTGTTTGTTTTGCCTTATATTGCAGTTTGAGTGCTGCGATATAGTGGTTACAATATTTTTTAATTGTTGTGCCTGTATTTATATTGTAAAAATCTACATTTTTACAATGTAGACACACATGCCTTCTCTCATTCATTATATCATTTTATCCTCATTTTCCTGTGCTTTCCCTGCCTGCTATATACATTGAAGTAATGTTTCATGTTTGTATTGTGGGATGTAGAGACTTGTGGGATGTTGTGGGAATCAAGCAATACTTCTCTCTGTTTCAGGAAAACCCAGATGTAGAGGATGACATGACTACAGTCGAGGTGTGTCTACACCCCAGCACCCCATTTCATGCCCACTTTATCCTTGTGAGCGGTGAGTGATGAACTTAAATGAATCGTAACTCTGCAGATTGCTGAGTGGGAGGAGCATCAGCTTGATGAGCCGGTCAATTTCAACAACTGCAAGATAGACCCTGCCCCTTTCCAGCTGGTGGAGCGCACGTCCTTGCACAAGGTCTGTCTAATACGTCACTATGTATTACTAATTTAATAACACATCACCAGTGTGTTCCCGGTACTTCTACAGTGATGTATATATCATAGCGATGTATATATTCTCGCTGTAATTCGCTGTAATTTTGTCATAGACCCACACAATCTTTTCACTGCTGGGGCTAGACCACACGTACGTCACTAGCACAGGTCGGCTGGTTGGTGTGGTGTCTTTGAAGGAGGTGAGTGTGGTATTGTAAGGATGTTTCAGACTAGTGTGAGCTACTCCACTGATGTGTGTCCCCTGTGTCAGCTTCGGAAGGCCATAGAGGGGTCTGTGACTGTAACAGGTGTGAAAGTGCGCCCTCCGCTGGCCAGTTTCCGTGACAGTGGCACCAGCACCAGCGTTTCGGAGGTGACCGAGTTGCACAAGCTGTGGAATCGGCACAGAAGCATGTCGTTGCCAAGGGAACCTAACCCGCCCAACCACAAAACCCAGTCAGAGCTGCCCCTTGAAGGCAGCCCAGTGCTCATCAAGGACCAAACAGAGCCAACCAATCAGAACAGCCACCCACACTCAGACACCGAATCAGAGCTGCTGCATGAAGTCAGCCAATCAGACACAGAGCACCAGTCAGAGGTGCAGGGTGACTGTGAGCCCTCCCACCTCGGTGAGGGCACTGCGGGGTTGTCAGAAGAGGAGAGCCCCGCCCACTGCGAGGAGGCACCAGAGAGTTCTTGTGAAGCAGCTCCACCCGACAAGCAGGAGGTGGCAGAATGAGGATGACTACTCCCCTCTCCCCTTCTCTCTCTTTCTCTCTGTCCATCCACTCACACAACCACCTGAGGCAGCAGTCTGACTACCAGGGGGGTCTATAAAGGGGTGTGGCCCTTCAGACCCTGTTTTTTTTTTTTTTTCTTGAACTTTGTACATGGAATTGAAGGTTGGGAGTTCAATAGAATGTGTGTGTACATTTAAGTGACAGCATGGAAACGTGTGTGTGAGACAATGTGAGCGTGTCTCACAGTGTGTGTAAGTGTACATGTCAGCATGGGATCGTGTGTGAGTCTCAGCTGCACCTTCCCCACGCACCCATCTGGTGCTGACACTTTTAATCTAAATAAGATTGTCTCTGAGAGCGAAACTACAATTTCTCTCTAAAAATAGCTCCTAATAACCCAAACTGAAAGGGAGAGGGAGGGAGAACAAGAGTGGGGGACTAGAGGAGATGGAGAGAAAAATGGAATGACGCAAGAGGGCTAGCAGACAGAAGGAGAAGAGGGACGAAGCAAAGGAAGAAGAAAGAAGAGCAGCGTGGACGAAGCAGCGCTCCGTTACTGAGTCATAGGTGTTAAAGCACACTGTAATTAGCACTCCATTTGTAATTACCGCTCCGAACTTTGTTTAATAGAACCATGTTGTCCGGTGTTGATCGTTGGAGATTCGCTTGTTCAATGGGTGTTGTTGCGCGTTTGCCTATGTTAAATGTCCCAAGGCGATCTAGCCACCCCTGGAAACACTGTCAGCGTGCTGGGCCTGCGCTGCTGCAGTACGTGTCAGTGAGTAGCCCGTCCCTCTGGGATTATTAAACGTGCAAGTGCCAGTTCTCTAAACATCTGAGTCACACATCTGCAGATGGAGTCGGAGCGAGACGAGTAACAGGCCCCTGTGGTACACACACTGACACAATTGCATATATATAAGCAATGAACATTTCAAAGGCGATCTTTAGACCCCTATTAGGAATGGTCAGTGATGTCATTAGCTATAATGTAGATACTTTGTACAGTAGAGATTGTAGTTTTTTAAGATGGTTTAGAACAAGAAAAAAAAAATTCACTGGTTGAAAATGGTGTCTATGTGGTGAGAAGGAATACACCAACCTGCCACAACATTAAAACCACCTGGCTAATATTGTTTCTATTCCCTTGGAGCCATTGAGGCATGAACTTCAGTAGACCTCTGCAGACACAATGTGGTATCTGTTAATCAGGACATTCGCATTATCCTATACATTGCATGACGGTGCTGCTATGGACCTGTTTTGTATTTCCAACACATCTCACAGATAATTTATTGGACTGAAATCTTTGGAATTCGGAGGCCAAGTCTTCAAATTTATAATGTTGGGTTCCAATGTCATTTCACCAAGGTCTTGATTGAAACTGAGAGGATATTTAAAGTGCACCCTAACCAGTAAAATAACTCATTCAAATTAATAATATGCATCATTGATTAATCTTCCTTGGTTACTTTTTGGTAACCACTGTATAGCAGGAAGTTCCCACAAGACCTGAGGTTTTGAAATGTTCTGCAGTTGTTTAGAACCCCAATTTGGTCCTTGACAAAGTCACTCGGGTCTTTACTCTTGTCCATTTTCCTGCTTCCATCACATCAGCTGACAGTCAACTCATCTTATATATTCATTCCATGACCAGTGAAGATAATGTCATTCACCTTACCTCTCAGTGGACTTAATGTTACGGCAGATTGGTATAAATGTAAGTTTCTCTTTAGATTTTGGTTTCCTCTTGGCTGTATCCAATCATCAAGTGGGTGTTATATATGTTTCCATTAGCCTTAGTGCAGCTACTGAGCATGTGCCAGCCGCAGATGTTCACAGATCTGACCTTCACGGCATCTGATGAACCTCTGTCATTGTGACTCATTTGCTTCCTGTTCAGTTCTGTTTTAATGGCTAAGACACATGCAATAATTAATGTCTAATTTATGAATGTATTGCTCGCCCTGAAAGAAAAAGAAATTGTTACCTTTACTGTAGAATGTATAGCGTGCACATGCATTAGAGATAAGCAATAAGACTGCACACATTGCCCTGAATGACCTTTGTAATCCCATTGCCTGTACAAAAAAAAAAAAAAAAGTGTATGGAATGATCGCTGTACATAGGAAAATATGCATATGAAATCAATTATTGCCATTATTTTTCAGAGACTATGAACTTGTTTTGTACATCAGTAAAATATTAAATTTAAACATTTTGGGGTTTTTTTTATGATGCACTTAGTAACCATGAGAATTGCAAATAGCCAATATTTTCTTACATTAATATTTATTCAAATATGTTTTTTTTTTTTTAGTAGTTATAACACTAGTGCATCAAAAATAAATTTGTTTTGGTTATTAATACAAAAAGGTAAACATTCAAGTTTTCAGCCCAAACCACATACTGACTGATAAATAAAGATACTTTTCAGATATTCAGAATCCTTTTTTCATTGATCGTAGGTAATAATGAGATAAACTGGATTAAATTAAACTAAAAACTAAACATTATTTTACTTTTTTGCATTAAAATATTATGACAAATACTTGAATAATATTACATTTTTTCAGATGTGCTAGAAATGATTTATACTTTTATCATTTATTTTTTGCTCCAGAGGTTCTGACCATGCAATTAGTGATGAGCAGATAATAAGTGAATAAAAGTAAGAGTTATGAAATTAGGGTGGTAGTAGCCTAGTGGCTAACACACTCGCCTATGAACCAGAAGACCCACTTACTACCATTGTGTCCCTGAGCAAGACACTTAACCCTAAGTTGCTCCAGGGGGGGACTGTTCCTGTAACTACTGATTGTAAGTCGCTCTGGATAAGGGCGTCTGATAATTGCTGTAAATGTAAATGTAAATTTCCCTTTGGGAAACTGCTGACAGAACCTGAAAACACAAAGGATAGGATATGTTGGCCACAGTTGGTTTACCAAATTACATCCATAACTTTAATTTAAGCCCAAAAAATGTAAATAAAATAAAAACAAATAAATAAACAAGAGCAGTAATTTGCAGCAACAGGTTGTAGCTGCAGGTTTTACAAACATTTGACATTTTCTCAGGTTAAAAAATAAAGCACAAGATTTGTTTTTTCCAGAGTCTGAGGTTCATGTTCTGACATGTTGATCACCTACAGGAGCACAGTGATGCGACAGGTCCATATTCACTTGTTCAGGAGGAGAAGGAAACCATGGCAGAGAGAAGGAGAAGCACAGTTGCACAGAATGCACAGAATGCAATTCACCGAACCTCTTTGGAGAACCTACTTTTTTAAAAATAACATTTAATTTTGTTTTCATCACTGGCATCCTTTAGCAGGTGGAATGACCAAGAGAATGCTGAGACAGTTGAGATTGTTGGTACACCAACTAAATGCACAGCCATTCATAGCAACAGAGAAAATGGACAGCAGAGGTTGGAAGAAAAAGCAAAGAAAAGACACCGTAATTTCACATTTTCTTCAATTTCCCAGAATACATCACACAGTGATTATAAGAGAGTAATGGACACATTCCACTTACAGCAATGACAGCCCATTCAACCAGACTTTGCTCTGATTTGAGTGAGAGCAAATAGAGAAAAATAGACAAGAGTACAACATTCCACCCTCAAATACCCTCACTTTTCCTTTGAAAAATACTGTATCTTTAGCTTAACTACAGTCCTGAGGTGTCCAGTCCAGAGCAATCTACCTATTTCAAAAGGAGTATAGGGACAGCATTCCTAATTCTCAGCCCTCAGCTAGTATTCTCACGGGACACATAAGTAGAATACACCACTTTTGTACATACCAGAACAGCGGACACATCGTCACAGGAAAGTAGAGAACTGGACTGGAGAAGGACACTGCATCCTTGCCACTGACTCCGTAGACATGCGAGGGGTGGGTCTGCATTGCGTCCATTTAGACGGGGAAGGGACGGGGCGGGTGCTGACCATTCACAGTACGGCATGCCCTCACCAGAAAAAGTCCAACATTGAGAGCAGGAGCCGATTCGAAAATAAAAATGAAATCACCCTGAACTGTCACTCACCTCAGTTACACACACTCTCTCCATGCTGAGTTGTCTTTAAACCCTCCCACTCACAAAAGGAGAGGAGACAAACAGAAGAGGGTGAAGGAGAGGGAGGGAGGGAGGGAGGTAGAGGAAGAAAGGAGAACAAAGGAGAGCATCTGAAAGAGCTGGGGGGGGGCACTAAATTAAAAGGTCAAAGAACAGGAGGTCTCGCATGTCACTGCTTCAAACGCTCCCTCTCCTCCATCTCCTCCTCCTCGAAGGACACCACCCCCGAGGTGTCAGAGAAGCTCCTGCAGTGGCTGTAGCACTGGGGTGGCAGCGCCTCCCGAAACACGTTGTCTTCCCCTTCTTCCCCCTCCTGCTCCTCCTCCTCCTCAGGAGAGAGGCCAGACTCGGAGTAGGAGTTGGTGGAGTAGTAGCACGAGTCTCCCCCGCTCCACAGGGACCTCCGGCTGGGCTTGGCTGGGACGGAGGCTGCCCCGTCTGCCTCCTGGATCGGGCCTGGCAGCTGCTGCTCTTCCTCCCTCCCCAGGAGGCCGAGCTCTGGGACACTGGTGGGTTCCAGAAGGCTGACCTGGCTGCAGACCAGCGTGCTGGGCCAGGCGGCTTCGGCGCTGTCCGTCTCAGCCTGGCGCGGCAGCGTGGCGTCTGGGGGAGGAGCAAAGAGTCAGAACACCTAAAGGACAGAGAGAAAGACAGAGAAAAAAAGAAGACAAAGAGGACAGGATCAGACAGAGAGAGCGGAACAGAGGGAAGAGATGGGAAGAGAGAAGGACAGAAGAATATGAAGCCAAGAAAAAAAGAAGAAAAAAGGGAATTGGGGAGACGGATGAGTGGGAGGAGCTTGTATACGCACCGGTCAGCGAGGGCTCGTTGTTGTTGTCCTCGTCGCACGACTCTTCGTCGCAGTCCTCCTCCTCATCAACAGATGTCCACGCACGGAGCTTCGCCTCTGCTATAGCAAACTGCTCCGCCACTCCTGGGGACACGGCAACACAGACGTTCTACAGTCAAGGACGGAAACGGTGTGCTGAAGAGCCTGGGGAAAGGAGGGGAGGGGAGGGGGACAGACGGACGGACGGACGGACGGATGGACTGATGCGCAGAGAGCAGCAGGTGCGACTCTGTGCCACTGCAGCCTAATTGAACACCATCTGTTTGACTCTCGGTAGCCGCCCCGTCGGAGGGGAGGGCGGAAAAGGCTGCGGTTTGATGGATAATGGCACCGCGGCGCGCAAGGGTGCACGATCGGGGGGAGGGCTGCCATTTAGCGAAAGGGAAAAGAAAGCCATCAGCGGCGGCTCAAACGGCACTGAAAGCCCTGGACCTGTCTGGGCGGACGGGGGAGAGGTCGGCGCCACGCACCTGCGGCGAAGCGCGCCTCCTGTTCCCCTTCCGTCAGGTGCGAGTAGGAGCTGAAGTGGGACTGCAGCGTGGCCGAGTTGGGCTCCAGCGGCTTGGACCAGCCTTTCCACTCGATTAGGTGGGCCACCCGGCCTTGGGCCATGGCCGTGGGCTTGGTCACATGGTCTTTCACCACCTGGGAGATTCCTGCAAAGGGATGAATGTAAGCATCTTTGCAGCGGGACCGACTAAACGGCATCACGTGCGAGGGCGCCGACGCGCTTTACCGTTAAACGATGATCTGGCGAGAGCGGCAATCTCCTGGATACTGAGGGCTTTCCTGGACTTCGGAAGCATGTCAGTTGGGTCCTCAACCTGGTGGAGCAAATCACCAAATCAACTTAATCAGCACCTTCCATTTTACTAAGAGATGGGAAGACTGACAGAATTCGGAAATTTTGAAGCCTTATTATCATGAATCTGATTCTTACATGTTTTCCTGTATTAAGGATGCACTGCCAACCTGTTGCTGATGTCATGACATGGACTGCAGTGGTCTTGATGCCATTTAAAAATGGTGTATTGTGGTCAAGGGTATGACCAGATTTGAGAGCAGTACTGCCGCAGGGCGGGTGTTTTCAGACACTCGAGCAATCAGCAAGGGATGAGTAGGCGCACCGTGCCGTTCCCGAAAAAGGCAGGACGCAACCTTTCAACAGCTCTCGGCTGTATGACATTAAGCGCTCTCCCCTCCCTCCATTTAAACAGGAACGGAACAAACGCAGCGAAGGGAAAGTGAATTTTAAAAGGCAGGCAGGCAGTTGTAAACATTGGGTTATTTATTGACGGGGTCTTTGTCTTGTCTGCAGCAGTCACTCATCATCCTTAAGCATCGTCACACTCATCATTTTGCACAATAATTACTGCGAAAAGCATTTTGCAAAAGCTGTCATGTTCTGCTATCATCATAGATCAGCCTCGCGCTGTGCCGCTCGTACGGCAAATAACCCTGGCCATCGTTTTTTGTGAAATCATTTCAGCTCACACTGCCAAACAGTTGATTAGACGAAGATATTTTTGGTTTTTTAGGCTCACCTGTCCGGTTCTAAGTTGCATTGTTCCTCTGGTCCTCAGAAGCATTGCGAGAACACTACAGACCTGATGGGTTCTTTGCTGCTTCGTTACCTGCTCTATCACAGTCTGCTCCAGCTCCGTTCCTTCTTAGTAGGTACTAAGGCCCTAAGCCCCCATAAGCTGCTTGGCCATTCGCTTGCTTAGATGCTTAAGCAGAGGCTATCCAGCTCATAATTAAACATATGGCTTTCACCCTGCCAGCCTAATAAACGCTGGGTAAACTATCCACGGGTACTTCATTACAACCAGCCTCCCTGCCTGCCCCCGAACAACGACCTAACCTACTCACCATCTGGAATCTGGCAAATATGCCATCAATAATGAAAAGTAATTTAAAAAGGCAGAGACTTCAGCATTTGTGAATTGTACTTATTAATTGAACTTTGAATGCTAGCTGATGGTGGACAGCAACTCAGCATGTGCGTAGATCTTGACTGAAGTGGCACTCGGCCACCTGTGGAATCCAGGTAAGCGGTTCTGTCCTGGGCACGTGCCAGACCTGGCCGACCTGAAGCCAGACATCTTAGATTAAGTCTTTATCATCAAGCTGCTTCTCGGTCAAACCCCAGGTAACCTGAATTCCGTGAGGAACACGTGGAGGGCTCCACAGTGGTGGGGCAGTGGTGGCCTAGCAGGTAAAGAAACAGACCTGTAATCTGAAGGTTGCCGGTTCGCATCCCGAGCCGCCATGGTACCACTGAGCAAAGCACCGTCCCGACACACTGCTCCCCGGGCGCCTGTCATGGCTGCCCACTGCTCACCAAGGGTGATGGTTAAAAGCAGAGGACACATTTCGTTGTGTCACCGTGTGCTGTGCTGCAGTGTTTCACAATGACAAAACACTTCACTTTCAGATTCAAATAGTTCTGCCTTTAAGGTAATTTCATCATCTGAACAACTGTTTACACTTATTTATTTGAAACCAACATCCTGTGCTGGTGTTAGAACAGGTCTTCACATATTTGTGAAATTCGGAACTGCAGGCATTTGACATTTTTTTTATCCATATATTCATTTCCTTTAGGGATTTTATTTTCAAGGTTATTGGAATGATTCGCATCAAACAGTTTCCCACGCAGTGGACATTCGTGGTTGACCTTGGCATGTCTTCCACATTAGTTTTCCAGACGCTTCTCCGAAGAAGAGAACGTTTTTTTTCCCTCTGCGCCCCTAGAACGAGACCCATTTACACAATAACTCGCAGACCACGAAATGGGTCACCTATTTCTCTTCATCAAATAAGTAGCCCACATGCAGGAGCCGCGGCCGCCGACATGGCCCGGGTCCTGGTCTCGGCGCACCATCTTCCCGCTCACGGTGAGCGGCGCGGTGCATTTTAAAATGGTGCAGCAGCAACAAGTAGCCAGTCAGACACGACACGCGTGGAAGTGTGCGTGTGTATCTGCGCGTTTTCTGAGAGAAACGTGTCGCTCTGGGTTCCAGCGGCGAGCACAACAACAGTTTGACGCAGTGAACGCGCTCCCTGGGCTCGGTCGTCATGGTAACGGCAGCCACCTCACCCGCCGCTGTCGCCTGGCGTGGACGGGCGTCCCTCGAACCGGCGACGCGTCGCCTTGAAAGTTGCCGGGAGCGCGATAATTATCTCGGGGGGAATATAATATTTTTTTAAAAAGTTGCCGCCGCCCGCCTGTGGGGATTCGCGGCGGGTCGGAGCCTCCGGTCCATTTTTTTTTAGATTCACATCTCTCGCCTCGTCGGAGGTGTAATGATGTCACGCGTCTGGTTATCGTATCGGCGGCGGATGAATCACCGGGCGGAGACGGACGGGGCGATTTTCGGGTTTTTTGGCCCCGAACGGCAGCACGACGGCGAGCGCGGAGCCGGCGCGTCTCCTGGCAACAGGAAACCACTGCCGCATATCAATTGACTATTCATTGTTACGTGATGGCGTAGATGTCGTGTCGCTCTCGCCCACATTCTCAGTCACGGACAGGGGAAAAAAAGGGCTACGTTTCAGCAACGAAAATCAGCAGCGCCGCCCATGCAGTAAATAAATAAATGAAATAAATAAAACCCATAAAGAACCCACCTTTATATTCAACTGGGGCAGCGCCGTCAGGAGCATCGCACATGGATCCGGCGTCGACTAGGCAGAAGAAAAGAGGTTGAAGAAGACGCGGGCGCCTCCTCGGATGAAAATGTCCCTGGCGCTGTCCTACCGACGGCGTCATCGGCGCAGCGGCAGCTCCCGGAGAGCCACATGCGCGGTCCGTCTTAAAGCTGCAGCCTCCCTCCCTCTCTCCCTCCCTCTCCGGGGTGATTTAGGCGAATTAAGTTTTTTTACCTGGACGGGTCGAGCAAAGCCACCAATCTTTGCCAAAGGGACGGCAATCATTCTTCATGTTTCAGAACATGGGCTACTTCAGGAGGATTAATAATAATAATAGTAATAAAATATAGTTAAAGAAACGCAAGGATAATGTGAAATGTGATTTACGTTACATAATTAGTTTTTTTAGTGCACAAACCTATATAGCATATTTGCAATAAAAAGTTGTATAAAGGGGTGGGGTGAAAAGAATATTGTGCCATTTTATCCATTATGCGCAATCAAGGAAACGTCCAGCGTTGAGATCTCAGTAATGTATTCCCATCATTTATGATCAACTACGGATTTGTTTCAAATTTTCATGATTGCATCATACAATTGCAGCATCAGTAGTCAGACATTATCCAGTAAAAAGCAAATATAGAATCGCACAGCAGTATTAAACACTGCATATACAATACTTCGAATGCAAATACATGCTGTGTAATTACAGGTTGCAAACACTAAGCATGATTTTGCTTTCTAGGTACTTCCAAATGTACACGAGGGCTCATTTAAAGGGATTGATGGTAAAATGTACCACACCCCCCCCCCCCCCCGCCCCCCCCAAACTGTTTCAAATTAGCAAGCAGTGTGGCTCCATCTGCTGGGTATCATTCTCTACCTCAAGGACAGATCCAAAGTCTTGGTAGAAAGACAGTTGTGGGACATTTGAATCAAAATTTGTGCAGATTATGAAATCAAGGAAGTGGTAAATTAAGAGGCTACAATAAATCCTCAAATGACTTTAAATTTTAAGACTGGGCAAAGTAGCACGTGAGATACTTTCCGACGCTGCTGTCTGCATTTAACCAGTCACATGCACTGTTAGGCTACCAACAAATCACCAGAGACTAATTAAAGCAAGGTCTGTAAAGGAAAATATCCTGGACCATACGCCAGGAGAACTAAGGAATACAAGAAAAGGCCAAGGAGAAGATCAAACTTCAGCAATGCTCATTTCCAGGGTGTAGAAACATTCAGTGGTTGTGCAGTGAAGGGCAGTTGATGCCATTTGGAGAAGCATACTGAAACTCTCATGGCGATTCCTTCAACTATATTCTTGATAAACCAGAATTAGACGCTTCCATAAGGGCGAAGGCACGCACTCTGCTCAGCAACTTGATAGTCTTTTTATTTGCAACATTGTTTCTCCAGCTTTTCCAGTTTCTGATGTGAAAGCATTAATTCCTTAAATAATAAAGAAAGCAAAATATATTTACAAAATTTTCAATAAAACTGTAATCAATGAATCATTATAAGCACCTCTCACCAGCTGGAGGGAAAAATACATGGCAATACAGATTTTGTCATTTCTCAAAAAAAAAAAAAAAGAAAAAAAAAATTTATGTACAGAACGCTCCTAAAATGAGTTTCCACTTAAGAGTAGAAAAGGCTTTAGGATCATTACTGTGTCCATTCATCAAGTTAATTTCTCTATGCTTCAAGTTTTAACTATAATTTTCATCTTAAAATCCACTGCAGGCTTGCTCACAAGGGTTGTTAAAAACCCAACAGTTCTTAAATGCAGGAGGAGAGGTGAAACCGTGCCAAGGTGGTAAGGGGAGAAGATGGCTTATAAAGGAAGCATGGTGACCTAGTCCAGTAGTCAAGGTCCAAACAAAAGGTCAAAGTCCATCCCTCTTCCTGGTTTTGCAGGTCCCACACTGGTAAACAAGAAGCCAAAAGAGGAAGGGATGTGGGGGGCTTTGCTCAAGGAGGAGGGAAGAAGAAAAAAAAAAAAATTTCAGCATCTCCGCACCTTTAAAACAGAACACTTCAGCTCCCCTGCACATCACTCTCGCTAACCTTAAGAGCTTAAAGTTTGATCGGAAGTCACACGCACGCATCAGGGCATGTCCCCATGTCATGCCTCGTGAACATAAAATGACCATTTCTTTTAAAAACTCTATACTTGCATGTAATACACTATGTTGCATCTATATTTATATTAACATAAGAGCAGCGTTGGTTTGTATCGTCTTTTCAGGAATTATTGTCTCATAAAAAATGTAAATGACTTGATGTTAACATATTTAAGAACTGCAATTTTTTTTTTTTTTTTTGCAATTTTATTTCATTAAGTGGCCACAAGGGGATGAGAAAAAGAACGGGACAAAAACTGATTGTAGTTTGTATCAATATTGATACGATTGGCTTAACGAGGATAATGTTCATGTCTGAAATCCTCCCATCAGCATCTTTCCCTTTATGCACCCTCTGCTGTGCCAAGGTGATGTGGGCGGTGCCTAGCTGTTGTCTGACTCCTCTTCTGCTTCACGAAGCCAGGTGAAAAAGGCTGTCACTGACTTCAGGGCCACACCCTTTCCCTGCTGCTCAGCAGGATCCTTGCTGGACTCCCATTTGTAGAAGGCCTCCTCCTTAATCACATCCTCATCGTAGAGTGTGTCAAAAAACATGCGTAGCAAGTCTGATGAAAGACATGCAATTATTTTGATTAATCCATGGTTCAAAATTCATACCACTGAGTACTTAACAAATTAACCAAAAAAAAAAAAAAAAAAAAGTAAAAAAAAAACACAGAGCTTGGCTCATTGTGTAGACAAAATAGAACAGATACTTACTAGCAGGTTGCTCCATCTGCACCATGAGTGCCTGGAGAGCATAAAGTGCCTGCAGTTCCTTCTGGTCATCACTCAGGTACTTCTGGAGGAGTTTGGCCCTTTGAGTAATTTGCTCCACATTCACTTTGTATGGGTTTTCATCTTGAAAGACAGAAGAACGAACATTGATTTGGGTGGCAGGAAGGAGGGTTTATTTAAAAAAAAAAAAAAAAAAAAAAAAAAAAAAAGGCTGCTCCAGGAATGTACTTACAAATAATGGCCGACTGACAGACAGAAGTCATGAGCGATCTCACAAACTGACTAGAGATCTGGTGCTCATCCAAATTAGCCTGAAGACAGGGAATTAATAACATTGACTTGTACATTCATTTATTCATAAAAGCACAGCAATCATATCTTAGAGAGAATTTTAAACTCAAGCGTTCTAATATTTCATAAAACACCTGAAGATACAATTTAACCAGTGAATCAAGTTATGAGCAAACGTACTTCCACCCAGTCATGGATCCTCTGGTTGCTAGCTTTGTCCTGGATGAGTTTGTCCAGCTGCTTGATCAAATCCTCCATAGTAAGCTCCTTTTTAGTAGGTTGATCTGACTCTTCCCTAAGAGTAAACTCCACATTCTACAGACAGGAGGGGATGGGTGTAAGCTTTAAGAAAAGATTGCCTAAAAAGGAATCTGATGCTTTAAAAAGATACATACCTGTTCTGTGACAAACTGGTTGACATCTTCATCCTCTGGCAAAAAGTCCTTCCAATTGAGCCCAGCCTCAACCCAAAGTGCTCCAGCCTTTTTATGGCTCTGGAAATTCAATAAAGTTAAAGTTTTAATATGGGCAGTGATAATCATGGAATCACTTCTGATTTAAAAGCATACATACAAGTCCTTTGCACAACAGATTAAGAATCTGCACCAGGAGGACCGCAGCTTTTCCAATAGGCAGCAGTGGTTTTGAAATTTCTCTGATTTAAAAAAATAAAAAATAAATAAAAATTAAATAATTTTAGCAAGACCGTATGTCATAAGTTTTGAAAAGCCATTCCAACACCAAAGTACAAAAGACGCATACTTGAAGAGTTGTCCCATGGGAATTCCACCCTCCTGAAGCATGGGGGTGATTATCTCAGCCAGGTATAGCCATATGTGGGGAATGTCTATGGCCATGTCATCTGCCAATTCCAGAGTTTCATGCAGTCTGGAGTAAACAAAAAAAAAAAAAAAAAAATGGAGTTAAAGCAATCTGTAAAGAGGAGAGTTTATGCATTTACAGAAAGCTGACAAGCCAAGGACTCTTTAAATAGCATTGTGCAACCAGAAGGACAACACTCATCTGTGCTTTTAAATTCACTGCTCAAAAAATAAAAGGAAACACTTCCTTTTAAAAAAAACACACAAATGTAACTCAGTCACACTTCTGTGAAAAACTGTCCACTTAGGAAACACTGAATTTCACTTGCTGTTGTGCAAATGGAATAAACAGGTAAAAATTATAGGCAATTAGCTAGACATCCCCAATAAAGGTGTGGTTCTGCAAGTGGTAACCACAGACCACTTAGTTCCTATGCTTTGGTCACTTTTGAATGCGGGTGGTAACATGAGACGGAATCTACAACCCACACAAGTGGATCAGGTAGTGCAGCTCATCCAGGATGGCACATCAATGCGAGCTGCGGCAAGAAGGTTTGAAGAGTATGCTCTGGACACCATGCTGGCAGAGAGACACTTCCAGGAGACAGGCCACACGTCCACAGGTTGTCGGGCCCTTGTACATATAGCCCAACACCATGCATCCCTCAGGAGACCACCCACCACCTCATCAGGAGCATGTCCACGCATTGTTAGGAGGTCATGCAGGCACGTGGAGGCCATACACACTACTGAGCCTTGTGTTGACTCTTTTTACAACAAATTTTGGATTGCATTACATAAATTTTACATTATATCAAAGTTGAATCAGCCTGTAAAGAGTCTTTCCATGTTTCATTTTGAGAGTGACTACAAATCCAGAACAAAATGGACTGAATTTGTGTGTTAGCAGTTTCAACTATCAATGGAAATGAAATTTTATATGCAGAAGTTTTATTAACTCAGATCTAGGATGTCACTGGTTTTCCCTTTAATTTTTGAGCAATGTCTGTATTCTGGCATTTTAAAAAAAGAAAAGAAAAAAAAAAATAAAAGAAAAAAAAAAGAAAGAAAGGAGGCTTCCTAGGCAAATGTGTAATATAATATAATATACAATACACAAACACCCACCCTTTGTAGAACTGCTCTGGAGGTAGTACACCCTTAGTGACGAGTTGGTGAGCCAAGAGGCCCATGTGCTCCCTGGCAATTGTGCTGCGCTCCAGTGTGGACTCCACACCATTCCGCACAAAGACGAAGAGCAGAGATGTGCTGTTCAGCTCCTGCACACACTGCAGTGCCTCCTACGAAAATAATAAATAAACAAAAAAAAAGTTACCAAAAGCACAGATAGCTTTCACATTAATATTAAAGCATTCAATGGCTCCTCAGTTCCTCAATCCCATCACTTCAGTTCAGTGGCCCAGACACATGGCTCAAAATAGAGGTCATCAGTAGAGTTATTTGCTTTAGGTCTCTAGTTAAAGATGTGTTTGTGAAGGGACAAGCACACACTGACCTTCATGTCATTGATGTGCAGGTACTCCTCAACAATAGCCTTAGACTTCTTATCCACCTCGTCCTCACTGAGGGCTGGCTTGGCTGTAGCTGTGGGTGGGGTGGGTTCACACTTCACTGCGGAGGGGAAAGGGACCTTGTCAAGCGGTGTTTAAGAGGACAATTTCAGACAGGGTTTGAACCAAATATGAATCAGATGAAGTGTTTGTGGGGAGTAGTGATTGAAAGTTCAGCCATTTTCAGAAATCCGGCCCTTGTGGCACAGCTCACAATAAAGGGGCGGCACTTAAGTTATTTTAAATCTGGAGCCTCATATTTTTCATGTGTAAGAGCTGGTGCCCAAGCTTCCAAATCACTAGGGCGAAGGTTTTTGGAGGATCAACAAAATAATTGTTGTAGTCTCTGAATTGCCCCTCCTGCCCCATCAAATCAATGCTCACCGCTCTCCTTGCTCCTGTCCCTGGAACCACGTCCTGATCGGTCATCAGTCATACTAGCAACACGACGCACAGCTTCTCCACGGCCATCCGCTCCATGGCTACGCTCCTCACTCTCTTTGCTAAAGCTGCGCTTGGTCACAGTTGGACGATTCCTGTCTGCACTACGGTCATCCCGGCTATCACGCCTCTCAAACCGGTCAAAACGATTACGATCGCCACGCTCCCGGTCCACACGATCCCGGTCACTACGATCTCGACTGGAGCTGCTCCTGTGGATTATAGTAAAGATTAGATGCACACAGAATCCAGTGAAGTATTTAAAAAAAATAAAATAAAAAAAGCCAGAAAGACAGGACTCACCTGTGTGGCACTCGTCTGTCAGAGTCCATGGAGGAAGACGAGGAAGTGGACGAGACTCCCGGCTGCTGCAGAGCTGAAAAGCGATTTAGGGTGCTGGTGGCCGGACGGCCAGACTCTGCTGTGGCAGAAGCACCCACAGTCACTATTTTTGAAATCAAGACCGATACTAAACATGATCAAGTCGGTTCTGTGTGGCCATTGTTTTACCTGACTCACTGGGTTTGGCCCCACTGCCTCCACTGCTGCCCTTGCCCCAGCTGCCCCAAGTGCCCTTTCCTCCAGGGGCTAGGAGCTGGTTGTTAAAGTCCAAGGCTCCAGGCTGAGGAGGAAATGCCACAGATTAAAGAAACGTCCCTGGCAGACAGAGCAAAGTCCCTCCATTTAAAACAGAGCAAGGATCTAGAGAAACCCCCTTGATGTTTCAGTTCACAGGCAGACCATGATATGGGAACCTGCTTTTTTCCACGGACACACTTTGGTTAAAAACAAATTCCTTCTAAACCTTGAGACTAAAAATGTGGGAGGCAGCATCGGCCTCCAGCATATTTATGCTACTAGGAAACTAATCAGGTGTAGTCTGCCACAGACCTTAGTGATCTTGCTGAGGCGGCTGGTATCAATGGGTCTGTTCTTGCTGATCGGGACAGTATTCCAGCCCTCATCTTGTGGCTGACTGCCACGACCCCCAGACCCATGAGGTCCTCCTCGGGTGGGTCTTGGTGTGTCTTTCTTGGACATGAGCTGCTGCTGTACTTTGATCTGCTCTCTGTGCTCTTCCATTTCTGCTTCTTTGTGGATCTGGTCAATGGTCTTGGGCCCCTGGTCTACTACTCTTCTGGGCACCCAGTTGCTCTGTAGGCAGAAGATTATACAATATCAGCACTGTGCCTCAATCAAGTCCCTGTCAAATGTAAGGTCTATTCACAAATTAGCTTTACCCTTCTTAAGTCCAGAACATCCTGAAGCATGAAACGAATTCTAGATGATGTTTTCCTCTCCTTGATTATCTTCTCCATCTGGTTGAAGTACTGGTCCATACGTGGCTGTGGCAGTGTAGAAGTGTTTCAACATGTCAAACAACAAGTATCAAGTAAAACAGTCCTTTGACAAGACTGAGCTCATTCCCAGTGTTTATCAGTGGGACAGACATGTGGCTCAAATGGAAGGGAAATGACAGGATGATAAATTAACATTAAAGTTTGATTATTTGTATACCCAAAAAAGTAAAACCTTGGGTGAGTTTATTAAAAAGGGTAGGAGTGCCCCTCACCTTGGCTTTCTCAAAGTCCAGGTCCTTGCCAATAGTTGACAGGAGGCGGCACAAACACTCCAGGCTTTCCTCATCATGGTTTTTCAGCAGCTTGACTATGCAGTCATGCATAATGGGCTCTGTCAACATCTTGAGCTTAAACAGTTCTCCAATGAATTTGATGTTGCCAAGAGACCGCCGCCGAGCTTTGTCCTTGGACTCCTCAAGCTCAACACTCAGTCGTTGCTTCTCTTCCTCCTGCAGAACCCAATTTTTAAAAATTGCCACCCAGATTACAGGATGCAGTGAAGCACTTAATTTCTGAGATTGCGATCAGTGCTGATATATCAAATCATTTTTCCCCACAATTAGCAGGATTGGAGTGGTACAAGCCGCTGTGCGTGACTTACATCAGCAGCAGCATCCAATTCTTTCTGCTTTTGCTCAAGGATCTCATCATCGTCCTTGTCCTTCTCAAACTCCTTCTGACAACGGTTAAGCAGCAGCTTGCGAAAATTCACAGTGACTCCAGGCTTATCTGATGTGGGGACTTTCAGCTGAAGGTAAACAAATGTCACAGTAAGTATTTGTTTAAAATAAAGACACTCAGATACTCAAGATTTTAAAAGTCCCCTATTTTGAAAATTTCCCTCTGAGATGTATTAATATTAATACAAGTTCCCCTAGCATGTCTTCGGTCATGCAGTGGCTAGAAATGGTGAAAGAGAAGGGATAGTCATACAATGTAGTACAGCACACAGTGACAATAAAATCACCCAATCATGACAGGCGCATGGGGAGCAGTGTGTGGGTTTGCTCAGTGGCAACTTAGCGGATCAGGATCAGCAACCTTCTGCTTCCTTAACCGCTAGGCCACCAATGCCCCATAAAGTGTCCTTTGAATCACCCTTGGTGAGCAGCCATGAAAGGTGCCCACTGTGCTTTGACCATTTTGCGCCGCCATTCAGAGAGCGGCAGCTAGTTCAAATCTGGAATGTCTCCCCTTGTCCTAAGGGGAAAGGTTACCTCCCCGTTCTCATGCTTTTTCTGCCCAGATAATTTTCCCCACTCCTCCACTGAGCAACATGGCATCCAAACGTGCTAAGCATTCCAATTACTCTGTGATTGGATGTGAAAATTAGCATAAATGTGTTTCAGTTCAATCACGTGAGACTCTGTAGAAATAGTGGGTTAGTCATTTTTTTTTGGAAAAAATGCAGAAATATTGGTTTTCACGTCATATCGGCAAATGCCCACTCACTTCTATAGGCCGCCCTTCCAAAAAAAAAAAAAAAAAAAAAAAAGAAAAGAAAATGATACTCACCCCCATAAGGCAGCGGCACATGTTGGCATAAGCTACAGAGAAGTTGGGTTCAGAAATGGCTTTCTCAAAGATCAGGTCAATAACACCCTTGAGCCTCTCTTCTGTGTCAATGGTAAACTCAGACACCTGTTTCATCAGCTGCTGGAACATCTGAGGTGTGAGTTTATTCAAAATGCTCCTCACACGGCGAAACAGATCCTGTGTTTTGGCGCCCTCAGAGTCATCTTCAGGGTCCTCTTCTGCAGCACGACTGCGGGTCTGCTTCTTGACTGCAGGTTTCCATGCTTTCTCTGCCTTATTCAGCTGTATGTCATCATTGAGCGACACACTGGCGATGATCTTCCGTGGTTCCTTCCTTGGACCCTGCTGAGACCGCCGTGGGCCAGGGGGCTTTAGGTTAAGTTTGAGGAAAGTTAGTTAAGGTCAGAGTACAAATAAAAAATGAAGCGTTACGTTTTAAACAAAAAAAAAAAAAAACTTACAGGGCCTCTGCCACTGGAGGACTGTCTGCCAAGGTTGGCAAAGGACGGGGTGAAATCTGGGCCACAGTTTATCAGACGGCTTGGGTCCAAAGGACGCAATGGCGTCTTATTAGCCTAAGCATAATAAAAAGACAACATTACACACAGAAGAGAAGGAACCCCAAGGTGTGGTAGAATAGTATAAGGCAAGCCATCCAAAACAGAAACATGACACTTGGCCAGTTAAAGGCCCTGACCTTGTCAAGCACAACGTCGCTGATCTGTGGCAAACCCTCAGGCTTGTTCATGCTGGCACCAATAAACTGGAAGCCCAACAAGAACTCACGATCATACCTCTTCTTCTCTTCTGGGTTAATGGGCTTCCATTGATCTGCAAGGAAGCAGCAGTTATTTACTGATAGCGGACAAAAGCTGATAAACAGCGCATTAGCAAGGACATACCTTCTTTGTACTGATACTTCTGCTCAACTTTTGGTGCATCTGGTTCAATGTTTTCAGCATCAAGCTTATCCTCCTTCTCCTCCCATGTCTCCTCAGAGTCATCAGGAGTAATTACTGGGGGCGTAGCAGTGCGTGGCTCTGCCAACTCAACCTTCGGGGGCACGGGTTCAGGGACTGGTTCTACCTCGGGCTTTAAAATAAAAAAAAAAAGGGGTGGTTGACTTCAGGAAGTAGTATGTTGTGACTGCTGTAATTCCATAACGCTCCATTAATTTTGATTACACTGGGAGGGGAGATATGATGAGAACATACTTGATGTAACAATATATAATAAAAAGGCACAAACCTCTTTAAAGGCATCCAAGACATCACCAACATTCTTTCGGTCAAGATCTTTCAATCTTTTCTTCTTCTTTAAAACAGGCACAGCAGCTGGAAAAGTTTAGAAAGTGGAGCTTACTCATGGCTGGCTGGGTACAGCATTACCCCACCCAATCAGATATAATGCCTTTGATACCTTGCATAGTGGTGTCATCAGCAATGGCGCTGTCTGTGGATGAGGGAGTCTCCTCTGGAATCTCAGTCTCCTCTTCTACAGGGGTAGCATCAACCAAAGGCGTACACTCAAGCTCTTCGGAAATCTTAGGTTCAGTAATGGCCAAAGGGACGCTTTCAAGCTTCTCCTCGTGTGGCTCCTCAGCGTCCTGAGAGACACCGTTAGGTAGGCAAACTTCATCTGGTTTGTTTACTGTAGACTCCATATCAGGCTGAGGCGGCATCAAGGGGGCAGGGGAGGGCTCAACTTCCTTCACAGGTTCAGCACTACCATTGGCCATGGATGGAGCTGGAGTAGCCTCAACATTAAGTTCGACTGTGACGAGGGCAGGCTCTGTTATCGGATCCAAGATTGGCTCTGGCTGCATGTCCAGAGACTCTTGTTTTTCTTCATGGACCTCTTGTTCCACCTCATCATCCTGAATAGGGGACTGGCCCACTGTAGCCAGGCTAATATGGAGTTCATCCTGAGCTGAAGGGGCTTCAGGAGGCACTGGCCCATCAATGCAGTCAGATACGTGAAGCTCTGGTGGGGGAGAAGTTGGAGCTGGAGGTGGTGAGGGAGATGCAGCAGCAATTGCCTTTGGGTCCTCACCAGGGGGAATGGGGACTAGATCGCCACATGGGACAGTTTCAACCTCAGGGACAGGGCTGGCATTGGTAGAAGTGGGCACTTCCGGCTGCTCGGAAGAGGGCTGCTCAGTGGTCTGTGTAGGAGGTGGTGGGGTGGAGGTAGCTGGAGCATTAACAGGATTCACTTGCTCCTCTGAGATTTCACAAACAGAAGTCATTTGAACAAGTCAGTGATAAAATCCGAAAAGGTCGCACACTAAGCATTCATAAAAACATACTAACCTGCTCTGTTCACAACTGCAGGAGGCGGCAACACATCACCATTAGTTTGAATGGCAATCATTTCAGGAGCCTAGAATATTTGCACAAGAAAATTTTTGATCTAGGCTAATTACAAAATCATGGTGTGCAAGGACTTAATGGGGGGAGGGAAAAAAAAAAAAAAAAAAAAAAAAAAAAACACACACAACATGCATAGCTGAAGGAAGAATACATTTTACATTTACAGAATTTATCAGACGCCCTTATCCAGAGCAACGTACAATCAGTAGTTACAGGGACAGCCCCCCCCCGGAGCAACTTAGGGATACGTGTCTTGCTCAGGGACACAATGGTAGTAAGTGGGATTTGAACCTGGGTCTTCTGGTTCATAGGTGAGTGTGTTAACCACTACGCTACTACCACCCTACAGAATAACAATCAGCTGATTAAACCACCCATGTCTGTACCATAGAAAATGTTAGGCCAGCATTTTACCTGAGGAGGAGTGGGTGTCGACGTGGTTCTTCCACCGGACATGATTTCTTCAGTTATGTCACGTCCTCCCTGGTTAGGATCTCGTATTCTGATCTGCAAGAGGTGAATTTGGTTCCTAGCTTATTTATATGGAACATTTCTTCCTAATACAAGATGTCAGTGCAAACAACAAGATTGGTGTCAGAATGAAACACATTGCTGCTTTGACTAAGATGAGAATTGAGAAAGATGTACCTGCTTGCGCTCCCTTTTAGACAAGCCTTGCTGTTGGGGTGGAGGCTGTTGTGGTGGAGGTGGTGGCTGTTGAGCAGGGTTCAACATGACCGGCTGGGCTGGCACAGAGGGAGGGTACTGAGGCTGGGCAGGGTAATATGCTCCTGCTGTAAAAGGGTAAAAAAAAAAGGCAGAGAAATAAATCACCTCACTTTAACACAATAAAAAAAAAAATGGACATGCACATTGCATGCACCAACAGCAAAGCACAACAGCAGGCCACCTGTGAATGTCTTAAGTAAATTGGTATTTTAATTAACTTGCAAAATCTGTTTTCCCAACATGCTTCAGTTCAGAGTGCGCAGCCTCAAAAGCACAGGACTAACACTGCACTTACGTTGTTCCGGCATAGCATTGCTGTTTAATGCTGACCCACATTAACTGAGCAAGTTTAAACTGGTCAAGACTACATGAACAGAACTGGCTAAAATGAAGACAAAATGAGGGTTTATTCTTCTTTGATTCTCTCAGATAATTAGCACCAGATTTAATGCATATAAACAGTCTATTACTAGGCAGCGTTACTGATTGTGACACCGGAACAACGTAAAGCCACAGATGGGATGGATAGCCATCTGTAAACACCATGCCAGTGAGCATCCAAATCAGAGTGCATGTGCCCTTTAATCTGTCAGTGTACACCATTCACAAACCAGTTCACACGCATGGAGACACCAGCAAGCCCTTCACTTTCTACTCACCAGGGTAGCGCTGGGAGGTGAGGGGAGCGCCGTGGAGAGACAGACGCCCGTTCTCCCGCCCAGCTGACCTCCCCCCACCCCCCCGCCTCTCTCTCACAGAAAGAGAGGACTCTGAACTCAGGGGGAGAGGAGTGGGGAAAGACAGCAAAGGTAGGAGAGAAGGGAACAGAAAGAAAGGGACAACTGTGAACGACAGGCGTCAACAAAGAGCAGAAACTAATCGCTGGAGGACCACTGGACTCAGAAAGGTTAGAGGAAGAAACAGAAAATGAGAAATAAAGAAAAGGGACAAGGAAAGGTGAAATACCATGTACAGACAGCACCACCATTGTTAAAATCGGGCCAGGATATAGAGCTGACTTCACATTGGCCACAAGAGCAGTGAAGACCAATAGCACAAGCAACATCCCGAACAGGAAGTAGCCCTGGTGCATTAGTTAGTGAGATAGGCACGAGCCTAGACCAGGGGTTGGCAACCTATAACATTCAAAGAGCCATTTGAGTCCGGTTTCCACAAAAGAGAACACACCAGGAGCTCCCCCCACCTCCCAGCGCTACCCTGGTGATTGTAAAATGTAGGTAACTCAGCATTAAAAGTAATATGCTATGTATTAAAAAACCTAGGCTAGTGTGTTGCTTGGGTAATTTTGTTTATGCCAAGAAAATAGGGGTGGTGAACAGTTTTTACTACTTGAAGTCAACATATGCAAATCATTAAACACTAAATATCGCAAATGCCAGTTTACTCAGCCTATGAGGTGACTAAACTGATTAACAGCGCTCATGGGGTGGTGGGCATATATGGCCTTTGTGATTCAAATATTGGGAAAGAGGAGAAAAAAATTTATCTTCAAAATTTCAGGGGAGGGAAAAACACTTAGTGAGTTGCCAACCCCTGGCCTAGAGCTTTTTCAACATTGGTTCTTTAAAAGGCCTGAAGCAGCATTACTTACCATATGTACTATATTCAGCTGGATTGGTATTAGGGTAAAACCCAGTTGTTCCACTTGGCACAGAATACTGTTGCGTCTGCGCCATGTACGGTGTGCGGAACTGTCAAGAGAGTACGTAATTTAGAGCACAATTTAGACCATGTCTCCATACTGTGTTTGAATACAAGAAGCTAAGAAAGGCAGTACCTGGCCTGACTGGATGAAATAGGCGCCTTGAGAATTGGCAAACTGCAGCTGCTGCTGGGGGATCATCATCATCTGAGAGCCAGACTGGTAGACATGGGGAGGCGCCACAGCCCGCGGAGTGCTGCTCGGCGGGACCCGGGGGGCATTGCCGGGCAGACTGGGCCGGTTTGGATAAAACTGGAGATGAAAATGAAAATGGTTTCACTTCTACATCAAAACACAAAAATAGCAGAAGAGGGAGCTTGGTAACATTGAGAGAATGATGCATGATATGAATGAAGCAAATAACACTAATAAATGACAGTGCAGAAACCACTGCAAATAGATTTTTGTTCACAATTGTGCAGTCGTAAATACATTTTTTTTTTAAATATAAAAGGCATTGCATCTCAGTGAAGCTTCAGCAAATTGGGCATAATTTATTTTTATTAAAGGGCTTAATAGCTGACAGTTTCCATAAAAAAAAAAAAAAAAAAAAAAATACAAAATACACAAAAAGGTATTTGAACCATCAAAGTTGATACAGTTCAATAATTGGGGTGAAACCAGTTTTCCATTTACATTTATTGATTAGCTAATAATACCATTTAGTCAGGCAGTTGACAAGTTAAAATTTCTATATATAAAGAACTTCCCCATTACATTCAAGACCTTATCTCAGGTGAGAAGGAAAGAGAAACAATTACCTGCAGTGACCTGAATCCACCCTTCAGTCCCATAACACACCAGAGGTGACAAGAGTGGCAAGAGACAGAAAGGCCAAGCGCAGGAAAGACAGAGGTGGAGGAAAAAAAAAAAGAGGCAAGAAGCAGTATAACTGTTAGCTTAGAGCACACACACACTGGTGAGGACAGACAGGCGACAGACAGCGCAACTCCAATATTCTCTACCACTGAGCTAAAAAGAGTTAAGGAATGCAGGTCCTGCTGAGGCAGACCAAACATTTTTAAAAGATTAAATCCAATACAACTCCAAGTACTTTTCCCCATTGTCATTTAAAACCAACTACGTCATGGAGATTGTGGAGGAGGCGAAATTACACGGATTTGACCATGGAAATCCATTTCCTAATTAATTCACTTTTCTACCTGTTTAAAATCTGCTCATTACCAGCTTTCAGAATTAAGTTAGTGTCAAAAGGTAAATTCAACATGTGCAAACTCAGAAGACTGTGAAACACTCAGCAACCTAAGATTTCTATGTGAAATGTTTTAAATTTTCTGGGTATGTTGCCATGGTCACAGAAGAATGTTTTAATCAGTTCTTTTGATATGCTCAAGCAACATTGATGTATTATGGTCTATGACACTGGATGAAAGTCATTACTCCATAATACAACAATTGAGAATACTAGTAAACTAAGGTTTGTGCTCATTCGCACAAGCTACAACCTACTAAAGGATCAGTAAATGTTAGTACCTGTTGGTGTAAAGCACGTGGCCCTGGAGCAAACTAGGAGAGCAGGAGAGAGCAAAGAGGTCAAAAGTTCAGCACACAGAGAAACTGACCCTGGATGGACATGCAGAGATTTCTCTACTCACACAGATATGAAAAGACAAAGCAGGCACACTCGCACACACTAGACAGACATAAGCAGCATGGCCATGACACTAGAAACATGTGTTGTAGGGATAGTGTACCTGTCTGGGCTGCGGGGCAGTGTTCATCTGTGGAGTATAGACAACAGTTTGAGGCTGGCCGGCAGGAAAGGGAGGCTAAAAGAGAGGGGGGAAAAAGGAGCCCTAGTTTACTTGCTGCACAACTATGTACCCGTGATTTGTGATTTTTTTTTTTACTGAGAAGTAAGCTAACAAAGCTAGAAGACCATAAAGGCACAGACAACACTTATCTTTTTCCTAAAATGCCATAAATCCCAACCAGGTATGGAAAAAATACTGACTAGTTCAAAGTCACTGTGCCGTTTACATGTACATATACAACAATCAAAAGCTTGGACATCTTCTCTATAGCAGTTATAAAGACTAAGATGGAGGCCACCTTGAATGATGTTATTTCAGAGTGGACTACCTTCATAAGGTTTGTTCACTAGTCGTCAAGTGTCACTTAATGAGATGTTCATACACGAGTGAATGATAAGAAGACTCATCTGTAGACTCATCTGAGTCTTGCATAAGAAAATGCAAGACTCAGATGAGTAGGAGTTTCTATACTTTTGACAGGTAGTGTATTTGCTGTGTTAAAGGGGGGAAAAAAAAAAACGTGTAAATTATTTTCATTTACGCTTGTGACATCTTACACATGTAACTAGGAACATTTAGACCATTCATAGAAATTTGCACATTGCGCATTAGACCTCAGACTAAGATACAGGACATGCATCTTGCACTACATCAACTTCAGACACTAACCTGGGTCAACCCTGGGGATGGGGCAGGGAGGGGGACTGAAGGGGGTCCTGTTATAGGCTGCGGTGGTTTATTCATTTCATGTGGTTCTGCATCAGGGGGGCCTCGGACCTGACAACCAAACTGCAACAAGGCAATGGAAATGGAATCAGCCATGGACCGACAAAGCACACTAAATGAGTAAATAAAAAGATAAAGACCTCTGAAATAATCCTGTGAAATAAAAGATCACTGTCTTTTGTCTCCAGCAGTCAACCTAGAAAGAGAAAGTGGTACAGTGGGTAAAATGGAAACAAGCATGTACAGCAACATATCAACTAGATATGGGGTCGGCATCCTTTTAGACTCAAAGAACCATTTGGATCTAGTTTCCAAAGGAGAAAAAGCCTCGGGAGACTGTAAAATGAAGATAAACGTTATTTAAAAGTTTATGCTATGTATAAAAGTATGCTAGTGTGTTGCTTGGGAAATTCAATATTTGTGAAACGGTGGGGTTTCACCCGTCTAAAACCCAGCTGGACGGGGGGGGGGGATAAATAAATAATAATAAATAAAAGGTCACCCTAACTTAGCGGCGCTAACTCTACATAACTTGCTTACCAGCATCAAGTCAACATATGCAAACCATTAAACACTAAATATTGCAAACAACTGTTTACTCAGCCCAAGATGAGTCCGATTTTGAAACGCTACTTTAATTGAACAAACTGATTAACAGCTCTGGTGGGGGTTGCAAGCATATCTGCATATAGGGCATTTGTGATGCATATTTTGAGCAAAAAAAAAAAAAAATTGCACCCATAGCATGTGACAAAAAAACTTCTGAATTTGAGAGAGAGGGAAAAAAAAAAACAAAAAAAAAACACGTATTCTCCAAAGTTGCAGTGTAAAGATGACAGTGCGGCATGCGGCCCCAGAGCCAAGGTTTTCAGACCCCTGAATTAGATGAAAATCTATGGGACATCATTGTGGAAGGGGGAAGAAAAACTATATATACACACTCATGTTCGACAAGAGTATTTTGGGTGGGGTAGCGTCGTGTCAGTAAACTGATAACAGTACACCACCCACCCCGGCGTCACATACAGGCATCCTGACATACACACTCTTGCTCACTCACCTTCCCTGCAGTTTTAAAAAAAGAAGGTGAAAACTGAGTACAATAGGACCCATTTCTCAAACATAATATAAACTCAGTAACATGATCAAAATGCCTGGACTTCAATCCAGTTGAATTAAACTAATCAATAATCCTGTAAATGTGATCAGACAACAGTTTAATGAAAATTGTGTCTTTTTACAAACGTTATTGTTTGTATGTATTGGTACAGATTTGAATATTTTCATTGTTTACAATGTGGGCTTTGTGAGAAACACTGAGCAAAAACTATGTATTGGGACCTTGAAAAATGTACACAAGCTTTGAAATCTTATCACTCAGTATTGTTGAGAATTTGCCACACCCAAAATTTCTCCAGTATATATGTTCTGCCATTAGCCCAAGAAAGCCTAGGGCAACCCCTATAGAGCAGGTCGTAGCGCATAGAGTCGGTGTCCCAATTAAGGATTGGGCTTTGTCCTAGACCAAAAGAGAACACTGACGTTCTTGAAAAGGAAAACCACTTTTAGTCTAGAACTTGGCTTAATCCATAAACAAGAAGCTGACCAATTCAGCAAAATTCACCTAACCTGCAGTCCCTCAACCTGATCAGCATTAAACCACCCCACAATTCAATTCCACGTGATGTGTGAGTGATAATTTAGCAGAACTTCCAAAAGGCCACGGATAAAATGGCAATAAAATGCATATTACAATATTCCTTTTTAAAAAAGCATGTAAAACATTTCAGTTCAGGTAAACTCATTGTATTTAGTGCAACACCTCAATTGACAAACACAAAAGAACCAAAGGCATTATAGGCTGTGTGGGGATTACTAGCCACCTAAAATATGATGCAAAGTTTGAACTACTAACTAGAAGACTGCTGGGCCGGTGACAGGACCAGTTAAGACCAGACAATTCTGTCATTTGCCTTTGAGATCCTTCCAGAACAGGTCTATGAGAGGGGTCTCCAGAGGTTGGGGGTAAGCGGGACATCAGAGGCCTCGTTGTGGGCCAGATCCCCGCTGTCATGAGGCTGAGCGGTGACGCCGCGTCGACCTCCGTCCAGCACATTTCGCCAAATCCGTAACGTGATTAAAACCGGCAGGCCGAGTCCAGAAACTCCGAACCACGCCGATCATTTGACCAAATTAAAAAGAGAGACAGCTGCAGCGAGGACGCGCGTTTGACACGGAACGAGAGACTCTTTTCCTTTAAATGGGAAGGCGAGAGGAAATATGGAGAAATAAGGACGTGTCACATCGGCCTTAGCAGTGATAGCTTTAGCCGCTGCTCTGCCATATGGCCTCCGTTATTCGGCGCGATAGACGAGGACAAATCGCCGCTCTCTTAAAACGAAGCGGCAGGTTTAACACGAAAAGGGGTGAAAATCGCGGGGCCACGGAAAACTTTAGCAGCAAAATTGAGTTTTTTTTTTTTTTTTTTTTAAGAGAAAAGGAAAAAAAAAAAAGTGCACCGCGGCCTGCTAGCCAACTTAGCCAAGGGGGTAATTAACACGGGGCTTTCGGCCTGCGCTCACCTCAAGGCTTCCCACGTCAAATTCATTTCTAGAACACTCAGGAAAGTCTCATTTGTGTCCCACGTCGACAGGCCGACTGCGTGTTAGTTAACACAGGCCGGTCTGTGGAAAATTGGCTCGTTTTTAAGAGTGGGCCGGTCCGTTTTTTAGGGGTACTTCACAGGCCCGGAATCCCTGAAAAACGACAGCGAGGACAAAATCCGACTAATTCCGACACGTACAAAAGAAACGCCGGTTTAAAACTCAAAATATAAAACACGCAGAGCCGACTGAACGAATGAAATTAAGCAAGTCCAAACACACAACTAGAGCAATACTCTACAAATAGGAGAGGAAACACGCGTTATTTGTTTTAAAATGACAAAACCAACGCGGTTAATGTGCGTGGAAGTCATCAAATTTACACGAGGGAATCGTTCTGGTCTCCTCTCGACGCAAAGCGGGATTATTCTATTGTCACTGTTCGAAGTCCCAGTCAGATGACCGATTACCTGTTAGTCGAAGGATAAATGGTCTGAAAGCCTGCGAATGGTTCGCCGCAAAAAAAAAATAAAAAAATACAACCAAAAATCCTCCCGAGTCCTCTAAACACCAATAAAACCCCATTAAAAACCACGCGGCGACATGTGCAAAAAAAAAAACGCGTGTTCTGGACACGGCGAGCGGTGCGGCGTTCCAGCGTGGAACCACCCGGCGAGCGGTGCTATTTAGCCAGGCGGCCGGCTAGTCGGTGGAGGGAAAACGTGGACGCGAGGAGCCGCAGGCCCGTGTCGCACACGCCGGGAGAACTTACCTAAAGTCGGGAGCAGCGACGGGGTCAGGAGTGAAGGGCGACTCGGCGCCGGGTTTCAAGCTCTCCAAAGTTGGTTCGGGGTTATTTTCTCTCTTCAAGTCAAACAAGCAAAGCGAGAAGAAGAAATAAATAAAACCAGAATACACATCGGGTCCCAGGCGAGAGCGGCGCCAGCCGGGCGATGCCCGCCAGCGACTGTCACTTAATATATTGAAAAAAAAAACCCGGCAGCGTGCGAAGGGCATAAGAAAAGTGTTCCGACGGCCCAATACAGAATTCAGAAGTTATTACTAACAACTTATTTGCGTCCAGGACAAGCCTTTCCACCGGAGGTCCATGTTTAAGGCGCGGATGGTGACGGATTGCCGGTACGTTGTCCACACGACTCTGGGGAAGCCCGCTTTTACAACAGAGCCATAGTGCAATGCCTTCCTCTCCTTGAGTCCGCGGAGCCGGACGGGGCGCTCGGTGAGCCGCGCGTCTGCTTCCGGGTTATTCGCGCCTGCCGCCGCCCACGTCACGTGACACGGGGGGGGGAGAGAAAGCCGCTCTTCACTGAAATGGTGCGGCCGGGAAAAGTGTCGTGGGGAAAATTTCCACATTCAAAAGGGAAACAGGAAATATGTTTAGGGATGCATAACGGGGCCAGCAAATGTCTAGTCTACCGGGCCTTTAGAACGGCAGAGTCTGCACGAAACGGCACGTCGTGATTTAAGGACACCGTGCTCACGTTTTTATATATATTCATATATATATTTAGAAAATAAGCCAACACAGAAGAGTGTACACTTTTGTATAATATTGAAAGAATATTTAAATGTTTGACGTGAAACAGGAACAAACAGTGACCTTCAAAAAGCAGCTTTGTTCAAGCTAAGAAGATAATGGCTTCAAACATTTCACCATGCCTACTTATGCATCCACGGAAGACACAGGCGGAAATTCGTTAAAATGACTTTTAGGACTTTTGAGTCCGATTTACCCTTGACCCCGGCGTGTAGTAATTGTAAGTACCAGAAGAGGGCCCAGTGAGCTCAACATTTCCTGCAGTTGGCACGTGGTTAAAAATGACTTTAACTTTCACAAACTCATCACCAAAATGCAAACACAGTCAAGACGTCACGTTTATAAATATTTTACGCAAGATTGCATCTGTATTTTTATCATTTAAATATAAAATGAACACTAAAAAATCGGTACTGAAGCAAACTTATTTGAAAACTCACATTTCCAATGTCACCATTTTTAATACTTTTTGTGTTTGCATTGAGTTTGGTGCAGAACTCCTTACCCTAATTCTTCCAAAGCATAGAGGTGTGTGTGTGTGTGTGCGTGCGTGCGCGTGCGTGCGTGTGCGTGCGTGTGCATGTGATGGGCTTGTGACCTGCCCTGGGTGAGATCTTGTCAGGTCCAGTATTCCACAATGGCCTCCAGAGACGTCAATATGATGCATATTGACTGGAATCCAAACACACCTTTATACATTGTGACTTTAAAGCTCTCTTTCTACCGGACAAAAACCATCATGCATAAAACCTTTGGAATATCAGTCCAAATGGATTTGGGAATTTGTACCTAAAGTTGCATACATTCTGAATCATCTGTCATGGTGTCCTAGGTGGTGGAATGAACTTCCCCTAGATTTTGGAACAGCTGAATCACTACTGATTTAGCCAAAAGCCATCCTTTTAGGGGCTCATATATATAAAGTTGGGTCCTGAGTTATTAAACTACTGGAATTTGCCGCTTGGGCCCTACTGAAATGAGGGATTACAAAAATAGTGATCTTAAAGCACTAATGTAAATTCACTCCGGTTAAGAGCAACTGCCAAATACTGTAAATATCTTTGGAATTAGGTACATTTAGGAATAATTGGGCACAACAATACTGTTGCAAAAATTAAGCCATCTGAAAATGACCAACTAAACATTATTGTGTAGCATTTTTCATGTTAAAAAAATCAGAGGTGGTTGAGCATAGACCAAATATTTGTTGTGTCAGAATGACTCAGGTTTTTCTTGCTTTTCCATAATGGTGAAGGAACTGAACCCCATAATTGAAAGATGACTTTGAGCAAGGTACTGTCCTAACACACTCACAAAAAGTGATGGGTTAAATGCAGAGGACACACTTCACCGTGTGCTGTGCAATAATATGATCAAACATTCACCTTTATTTGAAGGTATCATTTATTGTAGATTTTCAGAATGATAAGAAGTTGTTTATAGAGGTGGTTGTGGAGATTTGAGGATCAAGCAATAGCTTAACATCCTTATTCTTGTTTAAAAATGTGTTTTTATCAAAAAGCAAAGATGGCATTATGACTCTGATTTCTCTTAACATTTTTACAGAGGAAAAATATTTCTTAAAAAAATTCTTAGACAAAAATCTAAGGGGATTGTCAAAGACCTTTATTATTAGTCAAACCAGATCTGGATGGGAAATTTTCCAAATGCAACCTGAAAATGCGTCACTCTACTTTTGACACAACATTGCAGAGTAACAGGTAAATATAGTGGTGGCCTTGTAGTTGGGTTCTCCTATGGCTGTTGTGGAGATCACATGGGGGGCAGAGGGTCACCAGCCAGCTATAATTTTTGCTGGCACGTATGGAATGTGCAAGCCTGTTCCAGTTCTAAAGAAGAGATGGACAAGGGAAAAACACAATTAGACTATATTTACTACTCTTGTATGTACTTTGCACAATGAAACTGCCTGTTGAGATTATACCTGATTCGCTGTTGGGACATTTCCTGAGAGAGTTCATGGCATTCATATACTCGCTCCCTAGGAAGTCCTGGTAGCTCTTGCCAGATGGAATTGTCTGGAGACATTTTGTGGAGTCCTTAAAGAGAAGGTTCTTTCCATCACTTGACTGAAACATTTTGAATGAAGCTTGGACACTGGAGCCGAACTTATTCTGAAAGGGAACAAAGAGTAGCCAATGTGTTAAGAAAAAAAAAGAATAATCAATACCTACTGTAGTTTGAATGTACTCACCTGCTGCTGTTTGAGGATGTCAACCACATCATTTTGTTTCTCTGGACGAGTGACCACAGCATGGGCAGGCACTTTGGCCAGATGGCAGTCGCTGTACTGAGAGATGTCACGGGTTTGGCCTTTACAGATCAGCTTAAATTCAGAAGACTTGAAGCCTTTAGCCCAAGAAGGACCATTACCTGGACAGAAAAAGGGAGAATCAGTTAAATGAAAAGCATATGAACCCTGGTATGAGATGATGAGTTCAGTGCATTCTCTCACCATCTGTGTTCTCTGTCACAGTGCTGTGTTTTATGAAGGCCACATCACCCTTTCCTTCTGCTAGACACCTAAGTGAAGAACAAAACAATTTGCTCCAACCTCTGAGAATTTACATATCAACTTGCAAGTTAAATGTCACCTGCCATCTACCTGAAGGCACCAGCATAGCCATAGAACTTCTCTTCTGCACTTGCTTTGCACTTGTGATCCTGTCCCACTGCATCCCCTTCTTTTCCTTCACAAAGGGCACAAAGATTGGAGCCTGCTGGGGAACCGGGGGCACAGCTCTCACTGAAGAATTTGGCTGGTGAGCAAATAAACAGCGCATAAGTGATTGCAGAAACACAATGACTTCATAATCACAAATAATACAAAAAAGATGAACACTTCCACAAACATAGACACTTACAGAAGTCACACTCTTTAGTGTCCTGGTGCAGGAGACCCATGGGTACGTTCCAGCCAGCTGTGCGACCCAGGCCTGTGTGACAGGACTTCTTATCCCTGAGGTTTTCCCAAGTAACACCTGAGGCCGCCTTTACAACTGCCACAGCATAGTAGGACGAGGCTGCCTCTGAAGGGGTTGGAGAACGATGCAGACACAGCGAGAATGATTTTATGTACATGGTTTGTGTTTTTTTGTATGTGTGTGTGTGTGTGTGTGTGTGTGTGAGTGAGTGGGTTAAAGAAGAGCAAATATGTTCATTTTTTGACAACAACAAAATGCTGGTAAAACTTACCAGGGCTATCGGCCTTGCAGGATGCTGTGAAGAGGCCAAGGGATGTTTGTTATTGTAAAAACCTTAATTACATGTTAGTAGACCATTTCATATACCATTAACTGACCATGTATATTTCTGACAATTAAATAATTAATAACTATTACATCAATTTAAAAAATATGCGTACCATCCTCATACTGCTCTACCATTACAGGGACCAGTCCACATTTTCCTGCAGAGTAAACCTCTCCTCCATCAATGGCCATGGCATCTGCTTCTTTACGCTTTAAGGAATTGAGGGATAATGAAGGGTAAATGGAGATTTATATTATATACTCCCACATGAGGTTTTTGGTGCTTACCATGATCTTCTTCAGGCATTCATCCACTGATGCTGCAGTCTCACACTCGATCCGAGAGCTCTCACCATCCACACTGTTGACGCTCCAGATGTCACATTTTTTCTTTTCCGCTTGACCCACAGCACACCACTTAATGGCCTGAGAGCTGCTGTCAGATGTCCTTTCTGGTGAAAAAGGACATTCATGTTAAATATCTTTAAGCCTACCCAAAGGTCATCAACCCTGGCATGAAGATATTGAAGAATAAATTCTACATCACCTTCCTTCAGGGACCGAATGATGCTCATGTATTCTGCTCCCAAGTACAGGAAAGAGTCAGAGGTCTTGGGCAGTTGTACCAGTTTTACAGTGGAGTCCTTGAACATCAGGTTCTTGCTTCCATAGTTTTCAGACGAGAAAAGATTGAAGTCCTAAAATATACCAAAAAACATAAATTCAATGAATCTTTTTAAATTTGTATTAATTATAAACATTAGTCCTATGGTTAGATGTGTCAGCATCATGGAAGGCATTGTTTTTCACATTTAGTACATTTAGTATTCATTTTTAAACATACAATGTGTGTAAATGAGTGTGTAAAGGGTATAGAAAGCATTGGTTGTTTACCTTGATTGCTGTCAGGCTGGTGAATATGCGATTGGCCATATCAGGGTCCTTACGACTGACCACAGCGTGTGCTGGTACTTTGGCCAGGTGACAGGTTTTGTACTCATCAATGCTCTTTGTGGTGCCATCTTTGCATAGCAGCTTGTAGTCCTGTTTCTCTCCCTCTACAGAGCAAAAAAAAAGTTGATTCAGAAAAAGAATAAATTCTAGAGGTTCATCTGAGGTCATTCCAAAACCTTAAGACACACTTACGAGGTATGGTCAAGTGTTTTACAAATGCTACATCACCCTTCCCGTCCTTCAGACACCTTAAACACATTAAATATTATTGTGAGCAAATAAGCAAAGGATTCAGCCAAAGTAGTAACTGCTTTTGAAACAACCGCAGAGCAAATGCCCTTCTTAGCTTACTGGAAGGCCCCATGGTAGTCATAATAAGGCTCCTTGTGGGATCTGGAGCAGTCTCCTTTGCAAAGGCTGCACAGTTTGGAGTTCTTATCTGCGCCTGGGACACAGCTGTTGGAGAAGAAACCTTCCACGGCTGCAACACAATCATCCGAGCATGACGTTAGGTCCACTATTTTTAATAACAACAAAACCATGTATCTGTAGACCTACCAGACATTTGTACCAATGAAACCACTTACCTTTCTCTATAGGCTTGTCGTCAGTTCCAGCCCACTGAATTTCTTTTTGCGCTACCAGTGTTCCGATTGGAATGTTCCAACCAGCTGACTTTCCCAAGCCTGTGTGACATGACTTTGTCCCTCGAAGTGTCTTGAAAGTGACATCACTGTCTTTCTTTGCCACTGCAACAGCGTAGTAGCATGTGACTGAACCTAAGCAGAATGAAAAGGGGTGTGGATAGGGAGTTGTGACAACTTGGATGTCCTGTAGGCTGTTGAGACAAACCATGAACAGTTATATTGACCGTTCAGACAACAGATAGTACCTTCACCATAATCCTCTGCAATGATAGGATGGAGATCATAGTTTTTAAGGCCAGCTGTGTAAATATCACCACCATCAAGGGTTATGGCATCTGCTTCACCATTCTAAGACATAAGTAAAGACAATTTGAGACAATGATCAGCAATTATAAAGAACAGGTAATATTTTCAACCAAAGGCAGGCTAGCCTTAGGATTATTCCTTAAACTACCATGTAGACTTTGATCTGTGAATTATGCAGCATTAGCCAACTTAAAAAAGTCTCAAGGATCATAACAGAAGTATACAGTAATAGTTAATATCTTACCTTAATAGCTTTAATGCAGGCATCTGAATTGTCTAGTTTGATGCACTGAAAATCTTGTGATTTTTGTACCATGTCTGAACATTTGCGGAACTCTTGGTCTGACTTGGTGCACCACTTGATTTTAGGTTCAGAGGGTGCTGCCAAGGCTGAAGCTGAAAAAAGACAAAAGTAAAATCATGCATGCCATCTGAATCACATCACATTTTCCTTTCAGCAAATCTAAACATTGGAGGATTGTTGTATTCTTATTGACGTGTTCATCGAATATTTACCCAGGCATCCTAGAAACGTGCAAATAAGGGCCGTGTTCATGGTGGTAGAGCTGCAATCCCACAAGTGTCTCCAAGGGTGTGCGTCTCCAGACACACTGAGCAGACCGAACTCAGTGCGATGCAAGCTTTTATAGAGCACAGAGTGTGTGGGTGGGGTTATGTGAAAAGGGGACATATACAGTTTGCTCAGGGTTCTTCTAATGAATACTGCATAACAAGATAGTGTACCCAGAAGTTTTCTTTTTGACTTTTTTTTATAAGTAAAATACAATTCGATTTTTAAAATTGATTGCATAGTAGTTTTAATAGATTGTTACTTTTCACAGTGTACCCTGCATCAGCATTTATGGCACATTATGCACATACATATAAACTGGTACAGGTACATCAACCCTACATGATTGCATGATTAAAACAAATAATCAGGTCATAATTCGAGCCCTCATTTAAAATTATTTAAAATATTCCAAACCCTAATGTATAACTGAACAAAAGTATAACTTGCAATCTTTTAATTTAAATTTACAATTTTAACATTATGCTTAACATTATGCTCATTACAATGAATGCTATTCTTTTGGAATGTGTCCAACTATGCCAGATAAGAGGTAGATTGACCCATATGAGTCTTGTTTACAGAGTCAATATTACTCAATTCCAGACAGTTAAAATAGTTAAAGTACAACCTATCATTAAAATTGGATCCTTGTATATTTTAAAAACATTTAGCAGAATAATAATCTGGTTTGATAGGTTTGTAATAATAAAAATTTATCACGTTATGGTTTTCAAGCCATGCAATTGCCAACTGGTGGAAATGACAAATTTGAACAGTCTGACCCTCAGAATAAACTGGACTTTAAACCCTGTCTCACTCAATGAAATCAGCATCAAGTAGCAACCCAGTTATGCCTCCAGCTTGCAAAGGTGCACAGACAACTCTGTGAGACAACTCAAAAACAATTACATATACAATTACTTAATCACTTGTTTGTAGTCACTGAGCAGTTGCAAAAGAACAGGCTTTCTCTTTTCTCTGTTTGGATATGTTATAATTTTTGTTCCCAAGGTGTGTTTTCACTGGATCTAAAGGTTGACAACATTTACATGATACAGTGCTACTAATGAACATTGCACTGGACAATGCACCTAAGGAGTGGCAGAAATCCTCACGCTTCTCTTGTGGACCCCTAGCTCTGTTGCTTTGTGGGAAAGAACTACTCTCACAGTTGATGTGATCTCCTCAGGTTACTGTGCTGTTAGCACCAGCGGCAGTTCTCAGTACTGTACAGTGGGGTCCCCTGGAGCAACTTTCAGCCCACACAATGTTTAACAGGCTTCTGAGAACAGCAATGGGTATGAGGACAACAGATGTTTCTTGATTTACATCACTAGCAGTCTGTAAACAACAAATGAGCAAATTACTAATTACATTGTCATATATTAATGGCATAACAGATGAGAAAAATAATCTTAGTGTTGAAGATTAGTAGTTGTAGCAAAATTTCTTGCCTCTGTCAACTTTAGAAGGATTTGTCCATTGCTATCATCACAGGTTACACAGATGCTTGTTCAATCTTTAGACATCTCCAAGATGGACTACTGTAGCTTACTTCTGGCTCTAAGTGCTACTTGATCTCTCCAGCTAATCCAGAGCGTTGCAGCACGACTTGTTTTCAACCGTCCCAAATTCTCGCACACCACTCCAGCGCTATGTTTCCTCCACTGGATTCCTATATCTGCCAGCATCAGATTCCAAATAATTATACTTGCCTAAAAATCCAAGGAAGGGTCAGCACCCCATCACTCCTCGTGCTGTTCCTCGATCTCTCCAATCCTGCAGCACTGGTTGACTGGTACCAGGAAAGCATCCATCTTGACTCTTCTCTAGATGTTTGAGCAACTGGGTCAAAAAATATCTTTAAACTAATTTTTAAGAAATACATGGATTAAACAGGGCATTTATGTGTGTGTATAAATATGGTGTTTGTCGAACAGGTTCATGTGAAACAAATAACAACATTTATTTCTTATTTTGCCCCAAATCACAAGTAGTATGTCTAAATGGCTTTGTTGACCATCACACATACACACATTTGACCCTTTCTGCACAAAATGTAGAACTCCAAAAAAAAAAAAAAAACCTTGGGAAGGAGTAAAACAGAAAGGATAAAGTGAGCGTGCAATAGGTGTCAGAGCAGGGTTGGTATTTATTTTTGGATATTTATCCGGAAACAGCCCAATGGGTGATTGGGGCAGTGGTGGCCTAGCAGGTAAGGAAGTGGACCCATAATCTGAAGGTAGCCGGTTTGAATCCTGAACCGCCAGAGAGCCACTGAACACCGTCCCCACACACTGCTCCCGGGACACCTTTCATGGCTGCCCACTGCTCACCAAGGCTGATGGGTTAAATGCAGAGGACACGTTTCCTGGTGCTTGCCGTCTATCGCAATGGCAATCCATTCACTTTCAGTAAGGCTGGAATTATTTAGTCCAACTTGGAGAAGTGGTCTTTCCATGTTTGAAGGTAAAAACGAGCAGTTTCAATGATATTTCAATGATATACAGCATTTAGCATATGCTAAATGCTGTATATCATTGAAATATCATTGAAACTGCTCGTTTTTACCTTCAAAAGGCCATTCAATGTGTAAGGACAATATTTATCACTCTAAAGCAGAGTAAATGAAATGTATCTTTTTATACAAGGGTCAATGGCCTTTCTGTTAGGGCAGCTGAAATGCGTACTCTGTCCATTAACCAACTTTCACATTGCATAATCGAGACCATTTTATCTGGCCACTAGTACTGTGTGTCTGAAAAAAGGAATCAATATGGTCATGGGATCAGCAGGGTTCAACGTTCTAGACTTCATCTTCAGGGATCCAAATTTTTCTTTTGATCTCAGTTTCTACCTGCACAAATCAATATTTTACTATTCAGATACTTAGGAATGAGACCTAGACTCTCAGATAAGCAGAAAAAAACTGCTTTACAAATATCTTAAGAAAATCCAAAGATTTAAATTTTTCACCATATTTCTACAGGAGGATTTAAATTCCCTATTTTATCTTTCAATAAGTTATTTGTCCAGCAGTCAGTAATTCTAACAGGTGTACATTTTCAAGTTTCTCCAGGAGTGTCAAGAGTCCTGTCAAGATTGTCCTATGATATTTGTCAGCCCCTAGCTCCATATGATTAATCTATGAGCTGTTTGCACAATGGTTGCATCGTCTCAAACTGATATATCAGACACTGCAAAACAGTAATATGGAACCCAGGAATACATATGAAGGGTGAAGTTGCTGCTGTGGTTTGTAGCCAATTTGGCCTAGCACTGGCTTGAAATGAATATAGTCAAAAAACAAACATTTTCATTCATGACCGACGTTAGCGTTGCAGCCATCAGCCTGGATATGCAGTGTGTTTGCTTAACTTTATAGACTGTATTAAGTAATCGCTGGTAGTCTGGAACAAACAAAAGCACACAAATAACAGTAATGATCTTAAAGGCAAGGAAACACAAAAAAAAGACAAAAAAACAATTGTTTTGAGGATTATATTTCAGAATCGACATATTTTTATTATGCAGCATATAAAAAAGAAAAAGAAAGACCGAAACTAAGTATGACTAAATGTCAATTCTCTACACCATCCCTGTACAGTGCAGGTTTTGAAATTGAGGATTCCACCTCCCAATTCCTGTGAATCCACATCCAAGCACATCAGTCTCCAACCTCAGCCAGGTCACGGCAGGAACTGTAGGATCTGCAAATCCGTAGTCTGGATTTTCTTCCATTTGCATCCTTTAGGACTTCCCGAGCAGATACATTACTAAAAAGGGCCTTGTTCTAAATGTACTTCCCTCTGACAGGCTCATTTTGTAAATAGTGCTTCTGATCCAATCAGAGCAAAGGGCATTAAAAGAAAGTAATTATATCAGTCGAGAAGTGCTACACTCCTGGAATCCACATTCAGGTTGGGCACTCAACATTTTTTTTCTGCAGGCTTAAGGTGGAGGGGTCTGTCTGCTCAGTCTAATGTGCTGTAGGTGAGAGGGTATGGGCATTTTAATAGAGACAGAGAGGCGCTAGTTCCTCTCCTGCACAAATACAGTCTCCTGCGGACACAAACCAGCTTCTTGCAGTGTGATGTCATAGTCCAAGTGGGCAAGTTTCCGTCGTGGGAAGTTGGTGACCAGCTCAAAGCGTTCGTTAGGATAACCCTTAGACTGAACGTGTCTCACCAGGGCCTGTGTGTTGGAGATACAACTCAAATGAGAAACACTAGGCATACACAGGTATATAGGATGAAGGAAAAAAAAGTTACAGGAAAAGGTAGATCACAAATATGTGGGCTCACCATTAGCTTGGCCTTACTAGACAAGGCAATCTGCTCCCTTTGTCCATCTGGATACCGTAGCATGAGTCTGGCCTTAGGACCTGCAATGACAATGGACTTGTAAATCAGCGTTTCTGCAGGTTTAAGGGAGCCCAATTTAAGCCCCTGTATCGGGGTTGTCAACTACATTTGTCCAAGCGTGCAGTTTCTATTGTTCCGTTTGCCGGGAGAAAGGCCTCCCTGTCATTGCTCGAATCCGAACCACTTGCCCGATCGGTTCCGTGCATGTGCAATGATTAAGGTTAGCGGAGCGGCATGTAATAACCACCTGGGTGGGGGGTTCTCGCCTCGGATCATTTCCATGTGCATAAAGTCAACCCGGACAGATTGAAGGCTTGTTTCATTTGATTAATTGAGTCTGCAATATGTGTAAACTGTGCATTTAAGGGTTACTAGTCATTTTTAATGATATTTAAGGCCTTAATTTTTTCGAAAATTTTTGGAAACCCTGTAAATGTACTATTCCAGTGGTAAGGACAGAAAATGTCACAATGATTGTCTTTCCATTCTGTTTAAAATTTAGGTAGGTGTTTTCAGTACCGTTCTCATCAGGTTCTGCAGTGCTGGTGTCAGCAGGCTGTGACGTCTGACACGGCGAAAGCTGTTTGCAATCCCCATGATGCTGATTTAAGCTTGACTGTGTTCTTGTTGGGCTGCTAGGTTCCAGGTGGTTCTTCTTGCTTTCTTCTTTCCTGTGACTGGATTTTTTGTGTGGACTGTGTCGGACAGGGCTGTCTGTTAGAGTAGGTGGTGCAGAGGGAGGGGCAGAAGACGTGGTTGGATGTCCATCCAATGAATCCTCACAGATGACTGCCTCATTGTCTGAACCGTCCACTGAGATGAGGCCTTCACTGTCTGAGAAGGGTTCAGCATCTGAGTCATCCTCAGACCGGGAGTCTGCTGGTGCCTCAGCAGAGTCATAGTGTGTTTCCTGGAGGGAAGCCCGTATCGCTGCTTCCAGCTGACTGTCCTCACTGGCATCAATCAAGCTCTCCTATGAAACAGGCATATAGACAAAAGTAAACGACTTTGCATTTAACAAATATTCTGATGACATTTGACTACTATTTACTAAATTAAGTGTTGCTCATCTTGTGATTTTGTGGGTCTGTTGGCTAATTAGCTACATGTAATCAGATTTAAGGTGGAAGCAAAAGGTGAAAAGCCAAGAGAAGATGGTTTACTGATCGGGCCCTTTTTGCAGGAGGTTGAGTGGAGAGCCCATCCAACTGTCCATGTTCAGCAAGGAACCCTGTTGCTAGGTCAAGGAATGAAGTCACATCCAGCTGGTTCCATTCAACCATCTTTTGACCTGCCAGTCCGACAAGTCAAAGGTTAATATACAGAGCAAGAGGGACAGAGTAGTAGGACATGACAGCAAAATCTCTCACTTCTAATAGGAAAACAGAAAACATACCAGTTCTAGGGTCCAATATGGAGATATAGGGGAACTTATTCAGCTTGTAAAACTGAATGTATCTCTGCCCTTCTTCACTGTCATGATACACCTATGTATTCAAATCACACATCGAGAAACGAGAAGAGTTTTCACAAACACATAGAAAGATGGGTTAAATGTCAATATGGTTCCTGACCAGCTTTGGCTCTTTACGCACATCTGTGATTTATCTGTATGTATGACATGAAGACAAAACATAGAATTGACTGCCATCTGCTCAGATGATGACGTAGGTAGTATATAATGTATACAGGAGTGTGTGAACTGAACTGTTCAACTGTTCAAAAAGAACAGTTGAACATTTGTGACTTATAATAATAAAATAAAAATAAATTTACAGTCATCGTTGATTGTTTTACTTAATTTCAGAGGTAACTGGGCCAATGATTGAAGTACTTTCCTAAGGACTGCATATGTCTGGATGAATCTTTACTTACCTGCCAGAATATGAAGTGCTCTCTGATGATGCCCTTGACTGTGTCATTGCTCCAGACGTCTCTGTTTAGACACTGACACGCAAAGTCCTGCACATTCTGTATGTTGATCATTAGCCATTTGTTTTCCATCTGTCCACTGTCTTTTGCCTGGAGCACATAACAAAACACACATACAGTTTAACATGATCCAGAAGCAAAGAGACATCCTTCATTACAAAATAAAAAGGATTAGATATTAAGAAATGAAGGTAGTCCTCGCCGTTTCAAAGCTGCCTTTGTGCATGAGCTCAATAGGGGGGCGAAAGAGGTCAGCCAAAGTGCTCAGCTTCTTGTCCATTGGGCTTCCATTTCTCAGCTCCTGCTCTTGTCTGACTGCAAAAAAATTAGGACACAGAACAAATCAATCATCAACCCTCAGAGACCGTTGGCACAGTGATTGGTGCAAAGATCCAGGTTCTTACTGGTTTCTGTCTGAAAGTCTCGAAAGCCATCGAATATGGATCGGGCTGGTCTTCGTCGCTTTGGTACTATACATGAAATGGGAAACCACAGAGAATGACCTTTAAAATCTAGTTGGCTTGAGCACATAAATGGAAGAGGACTTCATGAAATCTCCTGACAGTACCTCCAAATAACGGTTCTGGCTCCACCAGTATGTCTTGCTTCTGAGGAATGGGTGCCCGTACATCATCTCTACAAAAATGTACATATCTCTCTTTACAAAGCAAAAAATATCACCACAGCAACAAAACAAAATGAATAACAAATGTATGACGAAGTAAACCAGGTACGGATACAGGAAGGGATAGCTGTGCATTCACTCACTCTGTAGGGGGTCCTCTGCTGCTGGAAGCTCCTGCTGAACTGGAACTGGTACTGGGTTCCTCTGCAATGCCCCCTCCGTCCAGGAACATTGTCACTGCCATCTCTAAATTATTGTTACAGGCCTCCAGCATGTGCTTCCCCACGCTTTCTGTGGCCCCTACGAAGAGCAAGAAGGGGGGGGGGGGGGGGGGGGGGGGGGGACGCTTTTATTAATTTGTTTCATTTCCCAACGTTAATGTCACTGGTGTGATTGTTCACTTACGATTATAAAACTAACCATTCTCGGTTGTATGCATTAAAACATACGGAAAACTAGACAGCCGTTTAAGCTTGACTCAATTGCTTCATTTTTATTCATGAACTGGAATTTTATTTTTTAATTTTACTCCGTTTATATTTTGTTCATAATTACATAGTAATGTAAATACATAGTAATGTAAATATTAATAAAACATTGCACCATCATTTTTTTATTTTACTACGCAAGTGTAAAAATGTCCTAGCCGCTAAATAATCTTTGCATGGAAGTGGCTGCGCAGCGCGCATGCGCCGGACCCCTGACGTTTCACTCGGTGTCATCTACAGGCACATCTGTAGCGAAGCTTAAAGACCTCACGGTCCCACTTTACCCAAAAGTGAAAGTTGTCGGGAAATCGTATCCTTTACTACTGAAAAAGAAAACGGACGGGATAACTTTGCTCAACAGCCCCAACGTATGCTATCGCCACACGCTTTTACACTAAATCCCCATGTACTTTCAGAAGAATCACATACGAATGCGAACAAGCCCGACAAACCATGCAATACCTGCCTTAAACCGCCATGTTGGTAGTTAGCTGACTAGCCGAGCAAACGTTTAACAAACCCAACCAGCAGGTTGGGGAGCTTCAAAAGTTTAAATCTAGCCGCCTTTGTGTTGCGCTAAGTCTCATTCTGCAAGATCGCACACAAATTCAGTCAGCGGAGCACTTGCAACAATGCACATTCGGCGGCACAGGCACGGCGGCTGGCTCCATATTTATAGGAAGATGCAGCCAGCGACGTCAAATCCAGACAAGCCAATGCAGAGCACAAGGCTGTCGGGGGGAGTTTAAGAGTCACGGGCTGCTCACACACGTGCACCACACATAAAATAATGTTTCAAACGAGACGTGGCGCTTTTTATACGAACAAAAAGCCACCAAACAGATTATTGAAGCACGTTGGTAGCTTCTTGTCTCTGGCAGCTCTTATCCATTGCATGACTGAGGGGGCCGTAGGCACTGATGCGCCGCCGAAGTTAAGGCCACGTCCCGCACGCTCGCCGCAAAACATTGGACGCGCTACGCGAGAGACGAATTGCAAATAACAGCATATTTACCCGTTATGGCAGTGAACTGTTGTATTAACCCATTCAGCCCCGGCGCTGATGCATCTCCGAGCGTCGCCATCTTACCGCCACCGACAACAACACGGCACTGCGCATGCGCACTGGAACCCACCATTCAGAACAAGCCTCGCTTGTTCTACCTCAGATTTTAAAATTCGCCGGACGTCGGTTCCGCGTTCTTTGGTGTGAAATTTGGAGTAGCACAAGGTCAGATTGCCCCACGGCCGAGACTTGTCGCTTCCCGCTTGGCTCCCGCTTGTGCTGCAGGTACACCGGCTGACCGGAAGTTAAAGTACTTCTGCTTGATTTAGTTAGCTGGTGTATTTTCTTAGCCGACATTTCTTATTTCTGCGACGCTTCATCTAGACGCCGACTCTTGTGTCAGGATGTCAAACGCGAAGTAGTCGAATGGCGAAATGCAGCCAGAAGCGACGTGAACGGCGCGGCGTGTCGTGCGGTCGCGATGGGCAGCAGAAAAACGGTGGGCGCAATCATTCAGAAATGTTATATGGAATGGAGTGGCACATCGACTTTTATCATCACTCTGTAATTTCGTTTTATTTTGGGACCGTCTCTGTCACTGCGATTTTAGTAAATACCCTGAATGATATAAAGCCTACACCACGTTCCAAATACGAGTTGTATTTAAGTCTCAACGAAGAAATATATTGTTTTATACAATGAAACTCATGGTTTGTATTATGTGTGATGAAGCCAGCCTCGCACACCTGTGGTAATTAATTTGCCAGGTGAGCCCAATTAAAGAGAAACTACAGAAAAGGGTCGTTGCGCGTTATGAAGCAGACCACTGTGTTCCAGCAATACTGGAACGGGAAAAAAACAATGGTTCTGCTGACAAGAAGCGTATTAGACCTTCTCGTGAAGGTACTTCATGAAAGGCACAACGGGGAAGGTTTCTTCCAGACAAATGCGTTGGATTAAATGTAAAACCTCCGGAGGCTTGCAGTTATACATGACATCTTCTCCGGGCCAACCCTGACCAGTGCTCTCACAAGTGGAAATGGCTGAGGTGGGCCCAGAATACATGAAGACTTAAGCCCTGGATGGGTGGATGACTGCCATGTCCCAACAAGCCTGCGACATGAGTAAGCAGGTGGAGTCATGTTTTGGGCTGGAATCATGGGGGGAGAGATCTTGTTGGAGGCTTTATGAAAACTATGACTGACCACTTTCTTCCATGGTACAGAAAGAACTGTGTATTCCATGACTATCATGCTGCATGGAATACCTCTGCATTGTTGGCTGTGGAGGTATTCCATGTGGCCCCAATTCTCCCCTGACCTCATTCCTATAGAAGGCTATTCTGACATTCTGCAAAAATTCTCCAAAAAGGTTCAACAGATGCAAGAACTGTGAAGTTGCTATCAAAAGTTAAATGTTTTTGATTGGAATAGTTTTGGATTTGACTGCTTCAACAACCTGCATGCGGCAAATATTATTATAACAGAAATATATTAGTATTAATAAAGTATTTCACAGAATTAATAAGTACCATGCAATGTTCAATTATCAAAGACATTGATTAAATTGTTCAAATTAGGTTTTATGCATTACTTTTTAATATTATACATTCATTTCAGAACAGTCAAACACTTGTAAAACTAAATTAAAAAGCAGGCAAAAAAAAAAACATTTTTCAAACCATCAGGGAATAGAGCTCTGTCAAAGCAAGAGGCTTTCCAAAATACATATTCTGTTTCTGTTGTCGCTACCTGTTTTATACTGTTGTGTGGCATTACCATTAAATTCAGGTTGATTCAGCCAATATGCCAACAGTACTGGGGAAGGAAATACTAAGCACTTTACACTAAAGGCAGTAGTCCCTATAGTGCTAGTGTATTTCAAATACTTTGCTTCTGATTAAGAAAGGGGAAAAAAAAAGAGAAAAACATTTTTATTGGTTTGCAAAATGTCTACTCTGTTCATTGCCATACTGGTAAGATAAAAAAAAATACATCACAAATCAGGTAGAGTGCAAAAATTCTAAATTCTCCTCTAAGCCACAGGTGGGTAGAGTGCAGTCAACCCCCCCAAACATGCAGTGGGAAGATGACATTGCTGTAGCTCCTGAGCACAACTCCCGCTCACTGGGCTTCATGTGTTATTCACTGCAAGGATTCAGCAGGAAGCTGAAATGAATCAATAGCTCAAACACAACAGTACAGTAGAAGTCTGGGAGGGCGCTTACAAGTGTAAGAGTTTGTGTGTACTGGTGAGGAAGATTAAAGGAGGTACAGTGGATTTGGGACAGTGATGACTAAAAGCAAGGTGTACTAGTGTGACAAAATGATGAGGCAAAGGGTCTAGGCATAGGCTCATGTTGGTGGTGAGGATGTGAGACTGGCAATGGGAGACGGGTTGAGAGGTAGGCAATCAGAAGCGGATGAAAGTAGCGTCAATCTGCCGAACACTGGGGAGTGCCAGCATTATCTTGCGTCTGTACTGAGGGTCTTTCTGCAGCGGGTTCCTTTCCAAATATACAGTCTCCAAGCCTTTGGCATTCTTCAGCTCATCCAAATCAGACCAGTTGTCAATTTGATTATCGTTCATCTGGACAAGATCAAGAGACGGAAGATTAAAAACCATTTAAATATGAGAGGCTTTAATTAGAAGCAACATCCCCCCCCCCTCCGCTTCTCTCACCCAGAATTCTTGCAGATCTGTGAGGTGACTGATGTTTTCAATTTTCTTTACACGGTTTGCTGCGATGTCCAGAGTAGTCAGCTTTTTCTGAGGGAGTGAGGGATGAGAGTGTTCAAATGTTCAAAAGTACTATTTATGGAAATACTGTTTCACCTATTTGGCCCTGCTCGAGCTCATCCAACTCTGTTCAAAGTTTAATTGAAATCTTATGTGAATGATAGTAATAGACTTGTGAATAACACACACACCTATGTCACAGGTTCAAACCCCACTGATTACCATTGTGTCTCTGAGCGAGACACTTAATCCTGAGTGTCTCCAGGGTGACTGTCCCTGTCACTACGGATTGTAAGTCACTCTGGATAATTGGTGTCTGAAAATATAGCATTCAGTGCAATAGCTCATATAACGTCCTTTGGGAGATATCTGAAAATGGGCTGCTTCAATTAGAAACAAACATATTCCACCTCTATGGGTTCCAAGTGTAAAAGTCCTTAGATATAGCAGTGCTTTTGAGTTTTATTCAAACATGAGTACTCACATTGTTCTCCAGGCCTTCAATAACTTCAATGCCATTATGACTCAGGTAGAGCTCCTTCAAATTGACCAAATTCTGCAGACCTTCCATCTTAGTAATGCGATTGCTCTACAAAATAGAGCAAAAACAGATGTGATAATGTCTAGACACTTATCACATTAAAGAGCTAATACTACCATTAATACCTGAATACTAAGCACTGTCAAGTTGTGCAGACCATCAAGATTTTGTAACTGGGTGATTTTGTTGGTCCCCAGAAACAAACTTTGCACAGAGCTCAAGCTGTCCAGGTTCTCTATTACCTAGTACATAAAACAATCATACATTAACACACAGTGTTAACAGCTTATGCTTTAAGACATCTAAATGATCAAACTAACAAATATATCAAAACTACTCTTGTAATATGAGTGATTCATTCATGAATGTGTACATTAGTGAAATATGAAGCTAAGCTCTGCTCAAAGGAGAAAATTGATTTAAATATATCCATTTTATTTTGCTTTCAGTAAGGTGGGCTGTCTGTGAGATGAACAGATGGTTGCCTCCTCAGCTAGCATTCATATTAGCCGAATTTGGTAAATTACCTTTTAAAATACCTTTACCAATATCCTTACCCAGTCTACTATGTCCTATTCTTCATGAATTAAATTTCACTGTCAAGAACACTTTTCTGAATAGTCCAGCACTCACCCGAATACGATTAGAACCCAACTCCAATAACTCTAGTTCTTGCAGGTGATCCAAGTTTGCTATGCTGCTAATCTTGTTGTGAAGCAGGAAGAGCTTCTTAATCTTCATCAAATGCTCCAGACCCTCAATTTTCCTCAGGAGGTTGAAGGACACGTCCAACTGCCTGTTGATTAAAGACCAATTCAAATCCTGACTGGTTTGAGTGCAGTAAATTGTTACATAAAGACAGTTATTTGTGTACTCTCAAAGCTTTTGAACTTACTCCAGTTCAGTCATGGAATCCAGATTCTCTAGCTTGCGGATCTGGTTATCATAGAGGTCTAGTTCTCGCAGGGAGACCAAACTTTCAAGGTTCTCAATTTGCTTGATAAGGTTCTGCCTTAATGACAGTGTCTGACAGAAATGAATATGGTAGATTATGGAAGAGAATACAAAGGACTCACAATACAACTACTGAACTCAAACGTGTTCAAAATTAAATAAAGAAATATGACAATTAAATAAATAACCATACGAATAAACAGACTGATCTATAATATCAAAATGAAAGTGAAATAACTGAAATATACAGCTCATTATTAGGAAATATATAGCATTCTGCTATGTACATGGTCTTATTATTGTGAATTTCATGTTTCACTTATTATTTAATGTTTATTATTTTACCCAACAACATAGATTATTGCAACGGCCTTTTTTATTTTAATTTAATTTCAGCAGTGTTACATTCCTATGTATGTGGTGTGTGTCTGTGCTCTGTTCTGTGTGTGTGCGTGACTCCCATTTTCCTAAGAGGCCAGACTTTGTCAATCAGTACCAGTGGGTTGGACCTGCACACTATTGCACCTATTGGCTGATCCTTTATCATATATTAGTTTTCCTGGATGCATGCTGGCCAGACTGCTTGTATAGCTAGCAACAACGTGCTACTTAAAGTCATGGAGGATGGTGGACTGGCATGCACTTCATTCAGTTCTGCTTATTTTAGCAGATCAAATAAAGAGGGATAATTTACAGGTAGAGGCTGTTTTGTGTTGTTTAGACCATTGGTAGTCAACCTTTTTTCCCCCCTGAATCCCCCCTGTCTGTGTCCAACATGTCCTGGTGTGCTGTTTGACTGTATCTCAGAGAAAAAACAAAACAAAAAAAAACTGCTAAATTGCCATCGCAACAACTCACATACAGTGGGACATAGTACGTAACACATAGTGCATAAAACTTGCAGTTTGAAAAAAATGTGACTCATTGTAACATTTTGTGGTGCACGTTCAGTGTGAACAGATCACTCACTAAGCCCAATTTGGCAAGTAGACAGTTAAACAGCATACCATAGGACAGGATACTTAAAACATCATGAGAGTTTATTTTACAAAAGCCACAACACTCAGCTCAGGAAGTCTGAGTCCCAGGCTCCTCCTGCCAAACACTGAATGAATTGCTGATTCAGTGCACAAATCTTTTCTAAAGATTCAGTACATCATAAAGAATGGCCTTGCCCATCACTATCTGCAGCAGGACCGGGGAAGATGACGTAATTTTGCCAACTGCATAGTGCCGTGTGCACTTAAAGGAGTACTTCATATACAATTCCAAATCCGAAAAATTCGTGACAGTATGGAAAACGGAAAAGATTTATTCTAAATCAAGGGGCAGTGGTGGCCTAGCGGTTAAGGAAGCGGCCCCGTAATCAGAAGGTGCCACTGAGCAAAGCACCGTCCCCACACACTGCTCCCCGGGCGCTTGTCATGGCTGCCCACTGCTCACTCAGGGTGATTGGTTAAATGCAGAGGATAAATTTTACTGTGTGCACAGTGTGTATCACATGTGACAATCACTTCACACTTTAAATATACTCTGACAGAGTAGGAGTTTTCAGTTTGATTTTAATTTAACATACCATCCCAACTTTTTCTGATTTTGGGTTGTATAAACACTTTTTACTTTCCTGCCATCAGGCAAGAGACTCAGGACAATTCACACACGCACATCACGATTCAGAAACAGTTTCTACCCCAGTGCCATCAGGCTATACAACACATAGTATGCACTGCACTGTCACTTAAATTATGCACAATCACTTAGATATATTCACCCTTCTGTGACTTATTATTAATTGCTGCTACACTTTGTCTTCTATGTATCATGTTCTATGTTCTGTCTACGTGGGAGAGGTTTGTATGCTGTACTTTGTACATATGACAATAAACTTCAACCTCAACTGTTACACCTTGAAATGTACAGCTTTTCAAAAGCCCAGCTACAAGCACTAGACTTAAGATGGACAGGAAAAGAGAGGATCTGTTCCAGCTCTTCAGCATCCATTTTTCGTCTCGTGGCCTAGTGGATAACCGAACCGCCAAGGTGCCACTGAGCAATGCACCGTCCCTACACACTGCTTCCTGTCATGGCTGCCCACTGCTGACTGAGAGTGATGATTAAAAGCAGAGGACACATTTCGTTGTGTCACCATGTACTGTGCTGCAGTGTTTCACAATGACAATCACTAAACTTTCAAATGATATGGAAAGGATAGGTACTATAGCTGATTAACCACACAAGCTATAATTGACCTGACCAGACCCGAGCCCGATTAAATGATAGAAAATGCAAACCTGATCTGGCTGGGGACAGTTTTAGTCTATATAGCCTATAGAATTACACATGGTTTTGATTATCCTATTGGGTGTGTAATGAAGATTTTAAATTTTTTGTTTACAAATCTAATTGTGGTAACCTCAGTGCAGGACCCCCTGTGATCTCTACTGCCCCCATGGAGGTTGCGGACCCCAGGTTGGCATAAGCAACCTCTCTGACCTCTGCAATAACCTATGTTTTGGGGGGAAAATAATGACCATGAATTAATATTTCACAACAATAAGTACATTTATATAGCAGAACACAATTTAATTTTGATCAGTCGCTTATTAAATCATATGGTTATTTATTTAATTATGTCACATTTACTTAATTTTAAACATTTTAGAGTTCCATATACAACATGTTCTTTAAAAATTATAATGACTAACCTTTGCCTTCTTCAGAACCTCTAGTCCCTCAATCTTGCCAATTCGACAATGAACAAGATCTACATCCTGTAAGTGGAGAGATTTTTGGGACAGAAAACCACTATGAACAACTGTCATTTCCTCCTCTACTATAACAAACACACAGAGGTTGTCCACGGAAGCTCCTAAACCCGCATGTAGTGTACTAGTTCAGAAGATTGTCAAAATGTGAGGCACCCGTTATGTTATTAAACTATATAATGGTTACATATGAATAAAAGTACAGGCCAAACATTTGGACACACCTTCTCATTCAATGTGTTTTCTTTATTTTCCTGACCATTTACATTTGTAGATTCTCACTGAAGGCATCAAAACTATGGATGAACACATGTGGAGTTATGTACTTAACAAAAAAAGTTGAAATAACTGAAAACATGTTTTATATTCTAGTTTCTTCAAAATATCCGCCTTTGCTCTGATTACTGCTTTGCACACTCTTGGCATTCTCTCGATGAGCTTCAAGAGGTCGTCACCTGAAATAGTTTTCCAACAGTCTTGAAGGAGTTCCCAGAGGTGTTTAGCACTTGTTGGTCCCTTTGCCTTCACTCTACGGTCCAGCTCACCCCAAACCATCTCGATTGGGTTCAGGTCCAGTGACTGAGGAGGCCAGGTCTCCACTTTTTGTTAACTACATAACTCCTCATGTGTTCATTCATAGTTTTGATGACTTCTGTGAGAATCTACCAATGTAAATGCTCATGAAAATAAAGAACACACATTGAATAAGTGTGTCCATTTTGACCTGTACTGTATATTTAATGTTACAGCTCATTACACATACAGTAATTCATTATTATATTTGTATTGCATGAGTGTTAAGGCACCGACCTCCTCTTCGGGGTCAAGCGTTATGGTGTCCATATCCACAGGAGATTCCTCCTTTCCTGAAAATGAGAACGCATTGATTCACTTGCCTGTTTAAACAGCAGGTTCGTGCTTGTGGATTTATTCGGGGGAGCGTTCACCTGCTGTGGCGGGCTGCTGAGGGTCAACCTCTCCATTAATACTCCTCCTCTTCGTCTCATCGTCCCCGGACTCCTCCGACTCCCCCTTTCTGTCAACTACGCCAGGAAAGTGCTCTTCAGCGTCGCGGTGCACGTACAACTTGCTACAACACGCTGCTAATGTAGTTTACCTTGGCAGCCAAGGATGCTAGCTAGCTAGCAAAAATACGCGTTCGTGATGAAGACGGTGTCACGTCCAAAAATAAAAACAACACGACCGTGATATTTCATTTAAAACGGGTCTCGCCATTAGCTGAAGCTAGCTCATTTAGCTGTTAAATTAGAAAAACTTAAAAAGCTCTAACAAACCAGCAACGAATCAAGAATTTATATTAAAAAAAAGACAAAAACTGATATTTCGAATGAGTTTTGTAAGCGTCTACACTCACAGCTTTTTAAAAGAGTTTTAAAAAGCTGGGTCACAAACAGCATCCTTAAAGGAAAACAATCATCACTGCCTGCGAATGGATAACATGCATGCGGGGCTAATAAGCTAATGCTAATGCACAGAGAATACTAAAACGCGCACGACGAAATGACATGGAAGAGTAATACATTGAGTTATATTTTTACCTTAAGGCAAAAATATATACATGTACAATTTCAGATAAACACTCACCTTCCATTTCTTGGGGCTCGCCTACAGACAGGGTAGCCATCTTTTCCTAAGCCCCGCCCACAGTACGATGATTGACAGGGGACTGAGCCATTTGTGACGCAGCACTCAGTCACCCTGTTCGCGGTTTCATTTCTAAACATTCATGAGATAATGGCAGAATTTAGGCAAGAGATAAAATATCAATATCTTCCACCCATTATTCATTATTATTCATAACAATGAAGTGCCTGGAGAATCCATTCACTGCAGCACAGCACAAGGCGACATAAGGAAATGTGTCCTCTGCTTTTAATCCATCGCACTTGGTGAGCAGTGGGAATCCCTGACAGGCACCTGGGGAGCAGAGTGTGGGGAACTTTTTTGCTTGCTGTTTGTGATAATGTGATGTCTGTTGCAGAGTATAGGAAATTCCACGAGCGGATTAACTGAAACTTTTTCTTGCCCTGGGCAGGGACAGGGCTTTTGTAAACTTGCATATCCAGCAATTAATGAAGCCATTAAAAAGGAACAAGTCCTTCCAAAAAAAGATTTCAAGTCTTAGCCAGATGACCGGTGCATGGTATGGACCAAAAAAAAAAAAAAAAAAAAAAAAAAACACAACGGAATCTGACAAACAGAAAATAAAGTACTTTATTAACAGTTTTATTACTTAGTATTTGCTTACTAGAGTACAATTAAATGAACATAGTAGAATTTCCTTTTACAAGAACGTTTTTACTGTTCACATTTTACTTTTAAAACAGAAAGTACATCTATGACAGCTACCTGAATTCACTTTTCTGTGGAAAAACATGAAAGGGTCAGTTTCCCCTCATATACTTTTCACCCTGTATTGTATTAAATAATGGAATCATACACTGAACTCATCCTCATTGCATTCTGCAAATGAATTACAAATTTAAATATAATAATTCTTCACTTTTTGTTCCACTGCAGTTTACATTTGAACCCTATCAATTCTGCTTTAGCTGTACAGGTAACATGGACCTCCTGTGTTCTTCCTTTTAAATAACTCATGCCCAGGACAATGATATACCATCCAATTTCACAGCACAGAAATCAAGGCCTTCATAGTAACAGTGGTAAAACACTGTAAAAATCACATCATATTTGCAAGTAATCCGGTATTCCAGTGTATTTTAAGGTATTAACAGTTTGGATACTTGGATTACTGCAAACATTTTCAGTGTATGTCATTTCTGGTAAAAGTGTGATGAACATGTCTGGATCACAAACAATCTTCTTGCTAACAATCAGAAATTCACCCCACAGGACCAGGCGGAGAAGCAGGGTCTGTCTGTTCCAAGTGTCCTATATCATGGAGGTAGTGCTAAGATATGTGAAAACAGCAGGCTCAATATCCATGAAGTACAAAAAAGATCACAAAAGATCAGAAACTGCTGGTTGATTAAGAGCCTTCTTCATAAATGATCTTTTACCTCATGGTATTATTGCTTGTATTCGCTCGTTATGAACATCATCAAATCTGTTCTGCTGATATTCAATACACACAACCAACTGTGGAAACCTCTGATTACAAGGGCTAATCACATGTCCATTGCGCATCTTATGAATGATCAGTATGGCCTCTAGTTTTCAATTATTCCCAAATATAATTAATCAAACATTTCCCCTTAAAGATTGAGGGAGGTAAAAGGAGGATGAGGTGCATAACCATGGCTGGAGGTGCATAGCCATGGCTGATGTTCCTGGTACATTATAAACAACATTAGGATTTGTTGTACCAATGCATGGAGCGCTGCAAAGCCTTCTCCCAGCTCTGGAGGATGCTCTTGTACTGGTCCTTAACAGACCCAGTCTTGAACCGAGGTTGGAAGAGACACTCTGTGCTCTGCAGCTTTTTCAGGTCGTCCTTGCAAGTCCAAAAACCTGCAGAAAGATTCAAGATTTTAAAAGTGTAAAGTGATTGTCATTGTGATACACAGCAGCACACGGTGCACACAGTGAAATGTGTCCTCTGCATTTAACCCATTACCCTTAGTGAGCAGTGGGCAGCTATGACAGGCGTCCGGGGACCACTGTCACATGCATAGTTATCACAGTACAACACCACTCTGTTTTGACTGTGCATTGTTAAAGTAATAGTTATAAAAAATAGATAAAATAGAATAAGGGGGAAAACTCTTGTAAGTCGCTTTGGATAAAAGCATCTGCAAAGTAAAATAAATAAAATAGAATAAAAGAAGTATGAGGCCAGTAAAAAAAAAAAGTAAGCTAGCTATAATGCAAGTATATATTTATCATCATTGGGAAGTAGCTATGGATTCTGCTAACCATGCGCAATAACCAGAGTAACAGAGTGCAGTCAACAATGGTGAACATTCAGACGATCGGATTGAGAGATGTGGTGGTATGTCCTGGTTCAGCACCTTTAAAAAAAAAATCTCCAGAGTCTCTGTTCTGGCCAAGATGCTTTAGTGTATTTTGCCTGATTTTAGGTAACAAGGGAGGGGGAAATAAATAGATAAATAAATAAACCTGTTGTTTCGGTGTGATTTGTCCTTAATAACCTTGAATGCTTGTGTCCTGCAACTCTTGAAATAAGAGATGCAGGTCCCGAGGAATCAAAGAGGGGAAAAACTATGAGAAACAAGTCTATACCATAATTAATATAAATGATATATTTGGCAATCTTCAAGGAAAAATGATAAATGATATATTTGGCAAGCTTCAGTTTTGTACTGGATTCAAAACCAGGTCTGTGCTGGTATTGTGGTCAGTGCCACTGGTATTGTGATTGGACTTGATTTTAAAGCCACCAAACTGGTCAATTAGTTTTGATTATTAAGCAAAGGAATAAGAAAACATTAATTCATTCTAAATGAATCAACAGCCTGAGTTATGACTATGCTCCTTTACCCACCTACTCCAAGTCCTGCTACAAACGCTGCCCCTAAAGAGGACATGTCAAAGTGAGTGGGCCTTGAAATGCTCTGTCCCAGCAGGTTGGTGGTCAGCTGCATTATGAAGTCATTTGTGCAGACTCCTCCATCCGCCCTGAATACAATCATACACTTATTTTAATGAACCATTGACTATATAGGGAAACAACCAAAATTGTAGAATGATGCACCTTATTTTGGTGATAGGAATGCAAGTCTCTCTGAGCATGGTGTCGTAAAGTTGTTTGTTCCTACGAAAAGGAGAAGACAGTTATAAAAACACATTTAATTGTCAACATATGAAACTGTTTGAAGTTAATATACAGGTTAGGCAATGGAACTGGTTGGGGTGGGATAAAATACTCCTTTTTATAAAAAACAAAAAACAATTGGAGTACTTAACACTACAGCGACAACGTAGCTGTCTGAAAGCCTTTTCAATTGAAGCCATTACTCACCTGAATGCAACTGACTCTAGAATGGCTCTCACCAGATGATTCTTATTTGTGGAGGGTTTGAGTCCCATAAAAGACGCACAAGCTCCTGGGTCATTCAGAGGGGCCTTGGGTAAAGACATAACATATAAATGACATTCCAGCACAAAAAATATTTGCACATTTTTTTTAACATTTTATTTATTTATTTACAAAATGTTATTTAAAAAAAACTTACAAAAGAGTTGCGTACATTGGAAGGCAGTAAAAACAAAAGGGGAAGGATTACAAACCACAGCAAAGTAGTACATTTTAACCACATGAACACATGAACATACTCACCTGCAAGCCACTAAATGATGGGACAAAACATACTCCATCCGAGTCCTCCACACTGGTGGCCATGGCCTCCGTTTCCCGCACATCAGAAAACAACTCTGGGAAAACAGGTTTCAAAATCCTACAACATCAGCATGGGCATATTCAATTTTAATTAGCCATTCCCTCTTAACCACGAGGAAAGCTTTCAGCAGAGTAATAATTGATGTTCACTGAAATTGAACCACTCCCTGATTCCCGTGGGTTTTAAACAATGGTTTATTATTTCTCTTCCAAATAAATCTCATTCTGTCTGCCTCAAAAGTTACAATCCAGTAACCTGGACCCCTGTTTTGATGATGCTGAGAATGAAACTTCAAAATCTCCTAATATGATTCCATAATGATGTCCCCAAACAAACAATTAGTGTAATTATTAAAGATGTGAATTAAACAGAAATTGAGGGAGGTAAATTACAGCATGTACATATTTATGTAATCCAACAGTGCTATCCATTAAATCCAGTACACGATGGACTGACTCACCCAGCTCCTGTGCCCATTTAATGGCTGTGCCAGTATCTGCAGCGTTGCCTTCAGCCACATACACAACCTCGGACCCGATCTTCCAACCAACAAGAGGATACAGCCCTGGTAAGAGACCAAGGTAAATAAAATGTAAAAAGTGGATTCGGAGAAAGAGACTGCAAAACCCCTAAATTATTAAGAAATACAAAACAGCATATGGTTTACCTGCGATAGATGTATGTGGTTTGTTCCCTGTATTGATGTCCATGAAGGTCCCTGTTCCCATTGTGATCTTTACATCACCCGTATCGAAGCAACACTCACCAAACATGGCAGCCTGCTGGTCCGCCATCTGCAGAAAAGGCACAGATGAACACAAAACTGCACTGACACAGTCAACAAAGAAAATTCCAAAGAAAGAAAGAAAGAAATAACATGCACACTCACAACACACATGATAGGTATGGGTACTCCAAAGATTGACACATCTGATGAACCAAAGTTATGACTGGAAACAAAGCATTTTACAATATTATAATTGTCAATCATACAGTACCACTGTGACTTTTACACTCAACACCACACATAACTCACTACACAGTAAGCGCTTTGAGACAAAATATACTGTATGTAATGTAGACTGTATGTATACTGTATGTATCATGTAACAGTACAGAATTAATTTCATTTATAATGAAGCGGGCAATTTAGGATATCTGGGACAGACACCTGCTGGTACTACTCACCATGTGTTCTGCACTATGGGGAAGATGGAAAGGGGCAGAGAAAGAAGAGAGCACAGAAATCCACTCCAACACATCTTTAGAAAGAAACAAAGAAAGTTAGACACACCATCACAAACAGTGTAGGATGGCTTTGAACAAGACCAGATCTGGGATCAAAAGGAAAGTAACTCACCTGGTATGAATCAAATACTGCAGTTGCACTTGCGTTAGAGAAGTCGGTTGCATGCACTGAACCTGCAAGGCAAATACCAGAATCAACTTCATATCTCAATATTTCATGTAATCCTGTGTGTAACAGGTCATATAAAAGAAGCAGAACCAACTCATGAGGCAGACTAGAAACTGAAAGGTGAAAGTGAAGTGATTGTCATTATGATGCACAGCAAGCACAGCATACAGTGCACACAAGGAAATGTGTAAGCAGTGTATGGGGATGGTACTTTGCTCATTCGAGCCAGCAACCTTCTGATTATGGGTCAATTTCCTTTCTGCTAGGCCAACCACAGTTTGAAGTATATGAATTAAAGAACTCTATTCTTGCCTTTTGTCAATTTGTAGAGCAGCCAGGTATCAATGGTCCCAAAGCAACAGTTGCCCTCACGCACAGCCTGACTCAGCTACAAATAAAGAAATAAAGTAAACTTCTGAAAGAACTCAGACGATCACAATTATATTCAATGCACTCAGAACAACCACCTCTGTAGCAGGAACTTTTATTTTCATAAGGGCCTGTTTGATGGCTCAATACTGTAGCAAACATTTCCCATTTTTGCAGCTGTTCAAATGAAACACCACTCCGATCTGATCTGTATTGCAGTGTTCCTCCAAGATCAGGTGGTATGACTAATACCAGATAAGCTTCAGCTACAGTCAGTATCCGTAATTTTCAGACTGTCTCAAGTCACCATGTAGCCATCCTCAATTTTTCTGATGAATAATCAAGCATGACACCATGGTAAACTAAATGAGAATTTCTCACAGGTCGTCTATCCAGAAAACGGCAGAATTTTATCCCATTAAATATTTATCCTTACAATAGGATGAAATAATTTAACTTCTTCCTGTGGTAATGTGCAGGTGCTGATTTAGCATGACACCACCAACTAAGTTCAAAATATATAATATTAAAGTGAAAACTGCTGTGCTAAAACAGATTTCATCCACTTTAACTGGTCACTCTTGTGCCACCATAACTCCTGCAAAATATATCTGAAAGACCAATCCCATTGAAAAAAAGTCATAATGATGAAACATTTGTGTGTTGAAAACATAAGAAAATTGGCATTTTCTAGATACAGATCTCATGTTACGTCACAATATAGAAAAGATGCAAGCCTGCAACCTGAGGACAGTTGTGTAACATCCAGGCCAATCTCAGTGAGACATGCTGGGTGGAGAAGACCACGAGGCTTGCTGCCAGAAATCGCTTCTGCCTGGTGAGGAAGTGTAACAGCTTCATCACGCTGTGTACCGCCTGCAAACACAGCAACAAAATCAAACAGAGCAGCTCACACACATTTCACAAGGAACAAAAGCCTACTATACAGTTGCTGAATGTGAAATAAACTTCGTAATATTCATCGGTCTGTGTAAGACACTTAGTCATACATTAGTCTTGTGATTCCACTGCTCAGTGTACACTGCACTGTGGCCCTGAGGAAATATCAGCTCCTAATATTGAATATTAAACAAACCAACCAGAGTTTTTACAAATAACTTACAATTAAACTTGCAAGGAAGCAATGAAGTTAAACTCAGTCAGGTTCAAGAAGCTTCCGGAAGGGTGGCAGTATGAAATGTTTAGCATCTGCAAAGGTTCTACCAGCTGAAGTTCCAACCATGTAGAATATTTGGCGTTTTCATCGGAAAACTTCATATGTAATGACTATTATAACACAAGACACAGAGACATACAGCTACATAAAATAAAATGTCTATAATAAAATCAATTGTACCTGGTACGAGCATTGCACAATGTCAAATAAACTATCATTGTGTGAAAGACTGACCTGTAATAAATAAATATACAGTAGAAGAAGCAGAGGGGCTATTTCAAAAAAATCTAGAAAGATTAGGCACTATATATTTTTGGGGGAGACATGCCATGTTATATTTAAAGTCAGGCTCACCCCCATGGTGAAGGAGCTGTTCCATGATCGCACCAGATCTGCAGCCCTGAGGTCTTGCCAGCTGATGAAGTTGTGAAACGGTTCCCCGGTCTTCCTGCGGACATTTCCACACAGCTATTCAATGCCTGGAAGAACAGACGCTTCACAGACGGTGTAAGATGAACTCTTCTGTCCACACGCACCTGTTCCAGTTCGTGAAGGTGGCTCTCTGGGTTGAGATTCCAAGCGCTTCCATCTGGCTCATCTGCAAGCCTGAGTCTAAAACAGAACGATAAGCCCTCAATACCGAGGCCACAGCAACTAATGGATAGTAGTTGGATGGATAAACAACTAAATATATACTAACCATTTACAGCCCCCTTCACTACCACAACAAACTCCCTCCAGAGCTCCTCAGGATCCAGCTCCACCCTTCCAGGCTCAGGATACATGAGTGTCATCTGCAAAAAAAGGCCCTGCTTCATAAGATCACATGGTGTGGCGAGGACAGAATTAATCACGCAAGCCTACTTTTACCGAAGACTCAAATATTAACCCAAATCTGCCATTAGTCAGCATCCATGCACACCTAACACTGAAGGTGCCTCGCCAAACCAAACGCATCAATACCTTACAGATCAAGGACGTTAAACCAGGATATAAAGGCGGCAAGACACTGCTCCAGAGGGACTGTCCCCGTTGCTACTGACTAGGGGTGTTAGAAAATACTTTTGATTACACATTTAGTCCAAATTTCAGTTCCAAGTTATGTTGCATTGGCTGAAATATTCATGTAGTTAATATCCAGTTTGGATAATGGCCACATGTACCGTATCACAATACATCATGATATAACCGTATCGTGGCCCACGTATCGTGGGATGCCTGCCGGTACACACCCCACTTCTGACTGAAAGTCGCCTCATAAACAAGCGCTTAGTCCAATTAAATTCCTACTGTTGCATAAACCCGCTTCCGCTCGTCATCTGCAGTTACATCGAACGCGGTTCCCGCTTCACCTTTCTGGCGCAGGAGCCTCGGATCTTTGCCGCCTTGTCGTAGACATGGCACCGGATCGACGTAGTTCCGACGTCCACGGAGAGGACGAACGTCTCCTTCCTGAACCCGTTCCTCAGGGTCCCCATCGTCTTTTGCTGCTGATCACCGCGACCACAACATGACGACTTTCGAGTCCTGACCAGCTCCACACTCGACTTTTTATGTCACTCCATCAACGCCGGCACCCTCTCGGCAGGACGGGCTTCATGAACGAGGAAAATCCCACCGAAGAGCGAACTTTAGCAGCAGTTCATACTGACGCGCCCTGACGTCCACGTCCATCCCCTGCTGGGCGCCCAAGTGTGAACCAGCCTGGAGTTCGGTTGGAGATGCTCCCCCACCCCGGGTCACAGATACAGGAAGCCGCCAATTTTCGGCAACGTCTGGCCACACTTTTACAAAAGCTGACGTCACGCATCAGCCGAATAATGGGCGTGGTCGCGCGTTAAAGAGGCCGCACCGAGACTATGGACAGCCGGCACTGCCAAAGTCAGTCGGAAATGTTTAAAAAACTAAATTTGTGCATGACCAGAATATAACTAGGTATCAAAAGAATGACTAATCAATTATGTTTGTAATAGATCAGTAATAATCAACGAAGTAATGAATGTGATAAATAAAAAGAAAAACAGCACATATAGTTTGGCCTCGTTTCTTCTATGGTAGCTATGGCTGTATGTATTAGCCTCTCAGAGGTCCTCTCAGAAAAAAATAATTTAAGTCTATATTTTTTTTATTTACTTTTTTTTAGCGTGAAATATTTTTACTTTATTTTTTTGTAATTGTGGAATATTCTATATGACTTTTTTATTAAAATATACAAAACGAACGATATAAAAATAGAAAACATACAAATGAATAGAACAGCAGTGCTATTGCAGGCAGAGGTTGTGACATGTTCACAAAGGGCTTTTGTTTGATTCAGCCCTCCACACAAGATTGGTAGGTTACTGGGCAATGGGTCACAAACAACTAATTAGACCACAAGCCTTAATGTCGGACTTTTTAATGATTAAAAATGTCACATTAATTTGATATATTCCTGTTATTTGTTGTTTGTAGAGATTATTTGACCATGGAACATTTAGGAACTTAGATCTAATAATAACTGCCCCTTCCACCTATTCCTCATGGCAAATCACTATATATATATATAACCATTGTATGTTCACTACCATGTTTTACATTTTGGAGCTTTAGAGCTATCTATCATAGCCTGCTGAAATGAAACCTTGAAACAGAAGACCAATGAGTGTTCTCTCTTTTTATGGCACCCATGATCCTTTGTTGATTAGTTTACTGATTGGCTGGAAGTCTGGATGCTTTGATACTTGCTGCCCTGCCTTCAGGCTGAAATGCACTTCCTGTAACTTCCTGTACTGCTTCTAACTCTCTTGAGAGTTTCTCGACTGCAAGGAATAGGAAGAGATTGTTTTTCAAAAATAGACAAAACATGTGGCTCATGTGGCAGTATGGTTAAAATGGAGTTCATCTGACCTGTAAAGGTTGTTGTGTCTCCATGTGTGAGTGTGTACCTCTAACTAGTCCCATCTGTGTGGGTATAAATGGAGAATGGAGTCAGCGATTGTGTGCTGGAAAGCAGATGCAGGCTGAGGCTTGACAGTGGTTGTGAGTCAACTGGTTAGGACACTAACCCAGGAGAAAACCTACCCACACATACACTTCTGCAAGGCCAAAGATTTCTGCTAACCTACTTTGCATCAATGTCCTTGACATGAACTAAGCCTGTAAACATGACTGACTGACCTGTTGGTTTTGGATCAGGGCTGAAAGTGCACGCCTACACGTCCAGCAAACACATCATCAAACAAGACTTTGTATGGGGGGCAGTAAGGAAAATAACCGCGGTGAGATAGAAAGAGAGAGAAAAGAATGGCAATACTGCCAGCCACTGGGGATGTAGTGCATTCTCCCTGCTCTCATTAAATGTGGAAGAATTAGGGTAGGATACCGGATGGCATGAAAAAGCACTGTGTTCTGAGATCAAGCACAAAAGGTGCTTGATCTGAGAAGGTTATGGAAGTAACACATTTTCTGTCTTTATTTTCTGGTTATTAATGAAAGAATATGGTTGAAAGGAAATTCAGAAAACCAATATGGAAACATTAAAGACGTACAAATCAAGTGTTTACTGGTAGTTTAGCTACAGGTTTGCTGTGGGCCAAGAAATAGCAGTTCAGAAACTTCAGAAAACAGATCTCCAGTTCCTTCTGCAAAAAGAAAAAAAAAAGTGGTGAAACAACATTTTTTGTTGTTGTTGTTGTACAGAATGAATTACGGGTATATATTTGATAATTGTAACTAATGAGACATGTACCAAGGAAAATTGTCATTTCATGCCACCTGTACAGGGCTTGGTGGCAGTTGGATACACCTTTAATAAAAAGGTAAATCAGTTACAGAAAACAAATACATAATGGCAAATGTAGTAACAAAAGGTTTTATTTACCAAGTTCTATATACAGAACCTTTCACGTTGGATTTACGCTTTTGGTATTTCTCTGCTTTTTAAATACACTACCTCTTTCATTGCAAAACAATGTCCACAGTTTGCACAGTTGCATGTGTCCAGAAACAATATAAACCTTCAGACAATTTAAAGCAGAATGTCAGAAAAGTAGTAGCTTGAAGAGGAAAACCAAAAAGAAATGTTCAAATGTGCTTCAAACCATTGTAAAATCATGCCGGAAAGAAAAGGACAATTATTTGCTACAATTGGCTGTTTTCTTTATTGGATGATTTAATCTTATAAATTGCAACCATAAAATCCAGATTCCAGTAAACAAAGTTCATCCTAAAAACACATTTCTGTTACACTAGTGGAAAGGAAATCACAGATAAATTAAAATAATCTAATTATCATTACAAAATGGCAGGCTATAGTTCAAACAAGATTACAAAATTGATTTTCCACAGGCACAAACAGTACAATCACACCCTGCCATCTGGTTCAAACAAACCGCACGTAAATACAAAACAAGGAGTGCCTGTGCTCTCTTTGACTAGGCTGTGTACTTTTCAAGCTGGGGTACCAAAGGGATGCAGTACATTATTAGTTGTTGCATACTGAAAAGTATTAGGCTCCTATAATTGAACTGGGCTGACCAAATTATGCAGTTTTGCAAAACCAATGATAAGGCTGGTGTTAAAATTTTATATCAATACCCCGAAGCAATTAGCAGAATAAAAGTCTAAGAAATAAGAATAACTGAAATGCACATCTGTAAATCAGCCTTTAAAAACAAGAGGGCCAAATATAAAAGAAAGTTTGCAACTTAAAGACAACTTTAAAACGTTTTAATCTGTTATTTTAGCAGCCTCAAAATTCACTGCTAACTTTCTGTGTCTTCGTTTTGAAGCAGATCCAGGTGTGTGAGGGTTCGGGTTTTGTTTTGGGGTCCTTGGTGTAGAAGGTGTGGCCGAGCTGGTCTGTGAGCTTGTAGATGGTACCTTTGGTGATGTGGCAGGAGGTGGGGCTGTTTGGGCTGATTGACTTGCTTCATTCAGTTGACTTGCTATAGCATGTGCTGAACTACTGAATTCTTTATTTTCCTGGTTCTTTCGGCCCGAAACACGCTTCTTGGTTACCTAAAGGGGAAACGGGCAAATCATTTAAATTTAAGCTCAAATGCTCAAACGTATAAATTGTTGTGTTGTTGTCTGAGAAATTACCTGTAAGGGCACAAACTGGTTATGGGATCCAACTGGTATGGATGGCGGAGGTGCCCGAGCACCAGGAAAGGTATTGCCATAGTATGGTTGACCTTGGTGAGAAAACTGAACACCCCAGGGAAGGGATCCATAGCCTTGAGGGGGCATCAAAAGACCACCTATACAACAGAAACCAGAAATCATTAGTCACCATGTTCCTGAAAGACAGACATTTGGAATAACAGAAAAAAAATCTAACTCATACTCAAACTCAGGCTTGAGCAACAAGGCTACTCACCAGGCAGCTGGCCAAACATTGAGGGTGTGTGGGGTCCCAAGGGTCTCATATGCTGAACTGCAGTGAACATGGGGGGAGGCATGGGGAATCCGGAGCCAACAGAGTTCTGCAGAGAACCCAAACGAGCAGATTCTAATATTCATTTGAGAAATCTTGCTTGCACAATCTGATCAGCAAACTAACCAGGCGTTGCAGGGCAAACAGAGACACTTTCTCTTTAGCGTCATTCTCAGACTGGCACTGAGGGCCATGCACAAGCAGTCCATTTGACAGCTTCACCTGGCATACCACCAAGCCCTGAAGAAGCAAAGATGTAAATAGTCAGAAAGAGAGAAAATTGATGCACATGCTTAAGGATCCCATGTGCTTAAGGCACTGTACTGACCAACCCAATTTTGAATTTTCAGATACAGAAACCAGCAGAAGCTAACACCTGCACTTACCTGACCTCGAAGAAAAGCAAACTCAGGTGGAGCCATACCCAGTCCCATACATATGCGCCCAAGCTCAGACGCCATGCTTGGAATGATAGGTGCTGCAGGATTCACTGCTGGTCCAGAAGCATCAGCCTGTTCAGTGTTCATTCTTGCAGCTTATAACAATAAAGAAAGAGTTAGTTTTTATGTGTTCTAACTTCTCAGTGTTCTTAAGTATGTTAACAATTGTGCTGTTAGAAGAAAAAAAATGGTACCTAGTTTTTTTGTGGGTCGCTTCTTATGTTGCTGCTGAGCACTGAATGTGGGTGTGCTGACTGATTGCTCCTGAGGCCCAGAGTCTATCTTCAACATCTCTTTCAGCATGAGAGTGCCCTTCTGCAATTAAATTAACCTCCCATTAATGTAAATGCCATGTACTGCTCACACACAGGCTTGTCCAACCTCTAAACCAAATTTAGAAATTATGCCAGGCATATAAATATAATATGTGGAACATGCAAACAATATGGCTTTGCAACATAAAACATCAGAATTCAAACAGGCATTTACCATAGCAAATGACTGTGGTGAGAGAGGCTCCCCTGACTGATCTGTGGTTTCTTTGGATAGACGTGGCCCGGGAGGGTCATTGCTCTTAGAGATCTTCAGATTAGCAATCAGCTCTTCAAATTCAGTGGAAACCTGATAAACATACAAGGCATATGTATTACAATTTACTGAGTACGGGTTGAGTTTGTGTGTGAATGTATGCATGAGAGTGTGTATGCAAAATACCTTGTTAGTTGAGGTCTGAGGCAGAACTGTACCAATGTCTTCATTTCTTTTAAGTAACCTTATGCCTCCAACGGGATTCTATGAAATTGTTAAAATGTAAAAACATGATCACTACTTGTACTGTAACTATGGGTATTTGGATATGCAAACACACCTTACTAATTAGGGCCCGAGCCCTAGAAGGGTGGAGGCCCTATTGTATCCATAAGAATTATATTATAAATGGTCTATTTGTAGTTATAATGGCAGGATTGTGACAACTGTGCACTTTAATTGTACTATGTCTCCAAAAAAAATGCGGAGGCAGGAATAATAATAAAAATATTGATAATATTTTCAATCAAATATTCCAGTTAGAGCATAGTACTTTGGGTTTTGAGGTTCGGTTTTGTTAAGTGAAATGTGCAAAGTACACAAATGAACTTTTATTAAGCCTCTAACGTGATATGTTTTCAGGATGGTGCTTACTGATTGGCTGGAGAGCTCATTGCTCTGACTCCTGCCACGTCTTTGTTGACCTGGAGACCCGGTGCCCTTTGTCACCTGGAACATACCACATTGTATCTTGGTTATTTCAAGCACGTGTGTGTGTGTGTGTGTGTGTGTGTTATATATATATATATACTGGCAACATAACCCATGCAGTTACACACATAACACACAGTCAGTTGTAGACCTCCAGACAGTGAAATGTGACTCACATTGTTCTGCCAGTGAGCTGGTGGTTTCTGTGGCATGGCAGAGCTCTGCAGAGCCTGCCACACATTATTGTACTCATCTTCCTTACAAGAGCCCTGTAGGAAATTAATAATTAATTCTCCAACATGTACATTCCCCCCCAAGTTAAATACAAAGAATGGAACCATATTGCCACAAATCACAATTAAAATACAGTGAATCCGGAAAGTATTCACAGTGCATAATTTTAACATTTTGTTATTGGCACACCTATCCTTGGCCAGTTTCACCCATGAAAAAAGTGAAGTGATTGTCACTTGTGATACACAGCAGCACAGCACACGGTGCACACAGTGAATTTTGTCCTCCGCAAATAACCCATCACCCTTAGTGAGCAGTGGGCAGCCATGACAGGCACCCGGGGAGCAGTGTGTGGGGACAGTGCTTTGCTCAGTGGCACCTTGGCGGATCAGGATTCAAACCTGCAACCTTCTGATTACAGGGCCACTTCCTTAACCGCTAGGCCACCACTGCCCACATGGGAAGCGATGGTGCACAGCCATTTTAAGATCTCTCCAGAGATGTTCAATTGGATTCAATTCTGGGCTCTGGTTAGGCCACTTAAGGACATTCAAGGACACCTGAAGCAGCTCCTTTGATATCTTGTGTGCTAAGAGTTGTTGTCCTGCTGAAAGATGAACAGTCACCCCAGTCTTCAAAACACCCCCGAGATCAATATTTGTCTCATCAGAGCAGAGAATTTAGTTTCCTTTTGGAAAACTCCATGTGCATTTTACTAAGGAGTGGCTTCATGGCAAAGGCTGTGACTAATTATGTACATGTGCTTTCTCAGTTTTTGTATTTTTAATAGATTTGCCAAAACCAAGAAAACCTTAACATATAGAAAATATTTAAGACAACATATTAAAAGAGTTAAGAATGGACTGCCTAAGAAACCACATAAAACACGTCATTATAACACCGTATCAGAACCACGTCACACTGGGTTAAAAGCCATGGTGTAAAAGTGAGTTTTTAAACGAGATTTAAACGCAGTGATTGATGGAGCCTGTCTGACACTGATTGGTAGGCCATTCCATAGACGTGGGGCAGCCACTGCAAAGGCCCCGTCACCTCTGTGCTTGTAATGTGACCGAGGAACAGACAATAGTCTCCGGTCTGTAGACCTGAGAGAACAGGGTGGGGTGTAAGAATGGAGAAGGTATGACAAATAGGCTGGAGCTGAGCTATTCAGTGATTTAAAAACGGACTAAAACAGACAGGGAGCCAGTGTAGTGAGGCTATGATCGGGGTTATATGATCTCGCCTGTTTGTACCAGTGAGAAAACGTGTAATGGCACTTTGTACTAATTGTAGTCAGGGCATGATGTAATGAATGCGTGAAATCACTGTTTCCAGATTTCGTTTGGAAAGGACTGACTTGAGTTTGGTCAGGCGCCTCACCTGAAAAAAAGCACAACTTACTTTACTTTATTTTGCAGATGCTTTAATCCAAAGCGACTTACAGGAGGAAGACACCATCAATTCTCATTCGATTTCTATAGATAGATTTCTATAGATAACAATATTTTACAATATTGTTAACCTGTCCATCCATTTTCAGAGTTGAGTCCATTTTAACACCTAGGTTTGTAATCAATGAATTTTCACAAGGGGCTAGGAAAGCGAGGTCAATATGGGGGTCACCACAACCAAAAAGCATACATTCAGTCTTACTTTCATTTAGGTAGAGGAAATTTAAAACCTCAAGTAAATGTGTTCCATGTTGTCCTTTTGAGGTGGTGTGTAGGATTATGAGGAACTGTATTTAATCAATTTTGGAATAAGGCTGTAACATAAAGTGTGGAAAAAAGTGATGCACTGTGAACCCTTTCCGGATGCACCTGGTCAAGTCAGTGGATGTATATTTTCAGACACTTTCTGGTTTGTTTTTGGAGGACTGACTGCATTTAAAACAGACATGACAAGCTGCAAACACTAACCTTGACCTTATTCTGGTTCTTCTGGTTGAGGCCCTTGTGAGGAGAGTTTCTGCTGCCCTGAGGTTCAGCCCTGAGATTAAAGTTTTTGCCATTTTGCTGCTGCCAAAGACAACAAATCAACTAAGTTATGAACAGTATTTAAACATGACAGCCTTGATTAAATTAATCAAAGTAACTGATGGGAATCTGGATGCTTTTGTGGCCAGTCTAACAGCATCTTGTTAAATTTACAAATTCATTATCCATTAGCTAAATTAATCAGGAAAATGTATTTCTTGTAGAATGAGTTAGCACAGGGTAATGGTATGGGATTATTTGTGCCTACACGCCTCACCTGTGTGGGTATAAATGGTGATCGTGGTGAATGATTGAGGCCAGCTAGCTGGCTCTTCGCGTGCTGGGAGGTGAATGCAGGCTGGGGTTTGACGATGGCAGTGAGTTTGTGGGAGCCCTGCTCCAGTCGGCTGCCGTGGCTTAGGTTTATTAAGGCACAGGTTGGCATTCTGTAACCACGTCCTGGAGAGCACCTACACAAACATACATTTCCCAAAGGTCAAGGTTTCTGTAATCTTGTTTTAAATCAGTGTCCGTATCATGAACAAACCCTGAAAAATGTTGGAACACAAACATCTATTCTGATTTGAAATGACAGGGCATAGGTGTGTGTACAGAGGTCAGATTTAAGTGAATTTTGCTTGTTAATGTGAACACACTGATTGACCTGTTAGTTTTCAGATGGATATGCATACCTGATAGTGAGGCCTCCAGCAAACTCATCATCAAATAAAACTTCTAACAGAACCTCAGCTTCACGGTCAGCTGGGAGGAGAGGACAGAAAAAAATTAAGCAGTGACTAAATTTCCATTTAGACCAATTAGGGATTTTTTTTTATGGGCAGTATGTTCCTTTCACATTGCTACATTTCACTTCTACTACTTTTATTATCCACAATTGTGTGCTTTCGAGAAGTGTTTTTGCACAGGTACCTCCTTTGATCCCAATGATGGTTCCTCTGAGGCCAACAGGCACTGAGAAGCTTTCCCTTACGTTAACAACCCGGTCAAACAGGCGGTAATCTGCATCAGGGTCAGGAATAACTCCATTCTGCTGCTCAAGAGGCTATACACATATACTGCATTTAGATGATTCCCACACATTTAAGATGTAAATGTAAAATAACTGTTGATATCCAAAACAAACACTCACCCTATATAGCAGATGGGGCTTCACTGTGACCCTTACTTTCTTACTGCTCTTCTTTGACTAAAGCAAAGAGATGGAAAAAGATTGACAAGTTACAAAACCTATAAAAGGTCACAACAGTCAGGGTGCATCTTACTTTGGCTTTCTCCAGTTCATCTTCAATCTTCTCCACAATACCAGAGTCCAGGATTTGGAGGTCACATGATGCCCGGGAGGAGGAGCTGACTGGGTGAGTTTTTAACCAGTTAGTGATCTCCTGTACTCTCTCTGCCCTATGAGTCAATACATTGAGTGCAAACATCACATATCAATTGTTTTGTTATCTGCACAGTTGGGATTAGTCACATACACAGAATTTTACTGAAACACAAATTTGCTTCTTGGAAACTGGCCCAAACATAATTTTACAATTTGACGTTATACCCATTCTCATCCTCCCCGGGCCAGATGTCATCTTCATAAAAGACATCATCGTGACTGTTCCTGGACACAGCATCAAACACCTCAGAGAACCTGCAGAGGTTAAAAGAGCAAAAAGTAAACCAATACTAATTGATGTAATAGTAATAAATGCTAAACAGAAGAAAAACAAACAAAAAAAAAACACGCACCTCTCCAAGTACTCTGCCAGTAGTTCCTCCACGGCACCAGAGTAAAGCCACTCTTTCTCAGTCCTCCTAGTGTAGCCTGGAACCTCCTCATTTTTCTTGTTAAACTTCAGATTTAGGCCCACATTAGCTTTCTGTTCTCCATGAGGACTGTTACACAGAAAATGATTAATCATCAAATGAATGATCAGTCAGACACTGGCATGTAAGCAATTTGTTTTATGTTATGCACTTACTTTTTCTTTGAACCTCTGCCAATAAACACACTCCCTGAAAACCTGGAGACGAGGTAGCTGGTGATGCCAAGGCGAGATGCTAGGACGTAGCCAGGGCAGTACTTCACAGAGTATTTCTGTCACGGTCAGCATTGGGGGGGGAAAAAATAGAGTTGATTGATGTTTAATAGTTTTATGCATGATAAGGTGCCCACTTTGTGGAATTTAATCATTACTCACATGCTGGTTCTGAATCAAGGCATCAAGTTGAGGCTCACAGGGTACAGTGAAGACCACCCGGATGCGACCCTCACTAATGACATCACTGGAGTCTTGCACCTGCAATGCAACCCCACGATCCAGACATTATGACTTCAGTTTACAGGAACATGGCTAATGTAATGGCTATAAAATGAGCAATCTAAAACAGGGAACACCACACCTCTCCCATGGCACCATAGTAGGGATTGCCCAACATAAACACAGATGTGGTAGGGGAAAACAGGTCCTCCAGGGTCATAAACCGAGATAAGGAAGAGTCAAAGGCCTTAATGTCCTTCAAGAGCAAAAAGAACAGAAATGCATAGTGTTTAAATCATATGGTTACGTTTTTAATGAAATTTTCAGTGGGATGTTACCTTGACAATAGTCTGGTAGGCAAAAGGCAGGATTTGCTTTGCCCACTGCTTCTCCAAATGGACTAGTCTGTTCTGGCCTGGGACATACTTTCGGCCTGACAGCAGTTGAGCATAGACCACCACCACAGTCTCATTGATGAAGATGCCCTTACGTTTACTAAAACTGAAACGAGATAGCATTATCATTTCTTTAGTAGAAACAACATCATATTTTAAACATATTTATCCTTCAATCTTTGACATCATTCAACATCATTCAATCATTTAAGAAAAAAAAAGAAAAGAAAAAGAGAAACAAGGAGAAATATAGAAAAACAGACTATTCTTACTGCTCTGAGATTCCCTGAACATCCTTCACCCAGTCCTTCTGCTCTTTGTCACTGAGGTAGGTCACCTGGAAGGGTGGAGGGTTCTTATCCAGGTACAGCTTCTGCACACCGGGTGGTTCGTCCAGGAAAAACCTTAACATATATTTAGCAATTTGAAGGAAAAAAAAAATGACGTGTACATCTGAGGACATTTTAAACACAAAGAGTCATCTTACTTGGTCTCTCCATCACACACTGCCACCACTCGTGCCTCCTGAAGATGAGGCCAGTTCACAAATACAGACTTGCCCAGAATCAGTGCAGAAACATCTTCACACATCTACCAATCAGAATTCATTGTTATATTTTGTATTCTCAAATGTATTCACTAAGCAGGTCTAACTATGGCACAGAAACAGCTTACTGGCTCCCCCTCCTGGCTTCTTACGATCTCCAGCATCATGTTCTCCCCTCGACTGCTTTGCTGGAAAACCAGCACACCACACTTCTTCTTAAAGAACTGCGAAGGAGAAAAGATGGAACTGAAATAGCAACCCAGAAACGTAGGGCCCAGACGTTGCTAATAATGCACATGCGCAGCCTTTATCATATATATATATATACACACACACACACACACACACACACACACACTCTGCAGACACACTCTGCAGACACAAATGCTTAGATCATGAGTCCAGACTAAAATTTTAGAAATATTAAATACCACCCCACTCATAAGTGAATGCTGTATTCTCACAAACGCACCTTGTGGCGGATATGTTGCAGTGTGGGAAAGCCACAGTAGTAGAGTGCTCCCCTGTCAAAACTGTGGACTTTGTGGTCCAATGACACATGCCAAGCATCCATGGGCACGTTCGTAACCCTGGGGAAAAAAAAAAAAAAGTTAAAAAGGCTGTCCAAAGCTTGCCATTCCCATTTACTTTACTTTTTTATGATGTACAAATCTGTTCATAGTAGTTGAACACACTTGACATGACAGTGGATGATGTTGGGAAAGAGTTCTGGTAAAGAAGAGGTATATGGGTAGTCCAGTTCCTTGCTGAATGCATAGAGTGCACACTCTGTGTGACGGTTCCTGGCCATCTCTCCTGGTTTCAACTGGCCACTGTAAGGCTCCATAGCTGAAAGCAAGCATTTCTGAGAGTAGCACAGACACAAAAAGAGTATGCATGAGGAGAGCTGAATTAATCTTCAAATATTAATAAAGATTAACGTGATATAACAGCTTGAATCTGTAATTAGAACAGGAGAAATACACTGACACAGTATTATTATAGCCAGTTTAGTCAATACCTCATCGATGAAAGGGATGAGTACCACAGCCTCCCATTCTTGCTGCTTGCCATTGAGGTCAGTTTTGAAGTCCAGTGGATAGTATTCAATGATGGCCGAACTTTGGGACGTCATTAGGTGCTGTGGGAAATTACATCAGGTAATGAAAAATATGCAAATGGGTTACTTATTAATAAATTACACAGATGTGTGTGGGTGTGTGAATGTAGGGTTGTAAATAAATAGATAAGAGGCATTGTGGTTGTTGCTAACCACCCCCACCAACTGCTTTCGCTGGAGGAACCATTACTCTGGTTATGTAGCTTAAAGAGTAAAAACAATTACATGTGAAGCAGTGTTACCTGATAACACTGAGGCAGTAGTTCTTTGCTAGCAGCAGGCAGGACAGCCAACAGTTGTTCAAAAGGCATAAAAGGTTTTGCCATGTCGAAGGTGAGTTTGAGGCCCGCAATGTTCCGCACGTCCGACAGAAACGGGGCATAGTGGTTCGGATAATACCTAAGACATAACCACAAAATACACTTATCCACGAACCAGGTGTCACCAGAAGATCACTTACTACCAGTCACAATTTTTTTTTGCGGAAATTCACAGAACACATGTGTCTGTTTAATCAACAAAGCATGACTGAGGTGGAAGAATGAGACTTCTATTTTCTCTTTTGTCCAAATGTGCAGTTTTATTACCAGCTCCATGACTGAACACCATGGAAGTAGTAATGAAGAATCCACTGAAGACCCTCCACATAACACTTTGCTTGACAGGCCAAAAATTCACTGTAGGGGACACAACACAATCTGACACACTGTACAGATATTTAAAAAATGAAAATATTAAAGATCTCACTGCTCTTTGCACATGAAATATGTTGAAATACTATATTTCAGACTCACTCTGAAACAACTTCAACTCCCATTTTGGTCATGTAGTATGTGCGCTTGTACTGGCGGAACTCTGCTTCAAAGATCTCTTCCTCCTCGCAATCTTCCTCTATCCATACCGGCGCAAAAAAGCACAATAATGGGTGGTTAGCCAGACTTGTAGAGAAGTTACATAAAAAAAAAAAAAAAAAAAAAAAATTTATATACACACACACACACACACACTCTACTGCACCGAACACTGTGCATGGTGCATGAATGTTGGTACCTTTGCTTGTAAAGCTTTCCTTTCCACCCTCGAGTGCGGCAAGGCACAGAGAATCCTCCTGTGAATAACATAGTAGGCACTTGACAACAGGCAACAAAAGAGCAACTGCGATCCAAAGAAAACTGCAAATTGTCTAGAGTGATAGTGGCCCATATGATCTGCTGACCTGCAAATTTGAGTCACTCTCAATGCACGAAACTATTGTCTAATGGCAACTGCAAATATTACTCAAAAATATGATATATGAAAACTGACAGGCTAAGAAGGGATCAAAAATTGAATCAAAGATTACCTTTATCTTCTTAACACAGCGTTCCTCCTCAGCTGCCTTTCCAGCAGCCTCATTCAGATATTTATTCCCCACTTTGCTCTCAAACCACTTCAGATCAACAAACACCTCTTGAAAGTGTTCCCGATCAAACTACAAATAAGCAAAATCACACATTAGAAAAGTGAGAAGACAGAAAATAATAATAAAATAAAGAATAATAAAATGTATTTAAAAAATATTTTACCTCAGAAAGTTTCTCCAAGTATTTCTCAAAATTGGCAAGGTTCAGAACACCATTTTCATGAAGGTACCCTTAAATAGAAATCTTTAAATTAATAACATTTTCTAATAAATACTATTTTATATATAGTCTTGCAATAAATTACTGTTTTTTTCATACCAGGGAAATATAGCTAAAATCATTCATTACTCAATTTGTTTTTAATTGGAAACTACGGAATGAAAAACAGTTGCCAAAAGAAAACTACACAATGTATAGTTAAGTCTCACCATCCAGTGATGGCAACACGCTGATGTAGGTACGGTATAGTAGAGGCAGAGCATCATGGTTGATGTGCAAGTGTGGGAGATGAGGTATGAAGTCATTTCCCACCAAGAAGCCCATCAGGATCCAGTCATCTATGATTCGCTCCAGGTTGTACTCAAAGGAGATCTTATCCTAATATGCATGAACACAGGAATACTAGTCAAATGTTTAAAAGTGAAGTGATTATCACATGTGATACACAGCAGCACAGCACACGATGTACACAGTGAAATTTACCCTCTGCATTTAACCCATCACCCTGAGTGAACAGTGGGCAGCCATGACAGGTGCCCGGGGAGCAGTGTGTGGGGACGGCGCTTTGCTCAGTGGCACCTTGGCGGATCGGGATTCGAACCGGCAACCTTCTGATTACAAAACCACTTCCTTAACCGCTAGGTCACCACAGCTCAAACATGTTCACGTCTGAGACTACAAACAACAAACTATTTGAAGCACTAATGTTTGCTTCAAGGTACACTGCAACAAATACTCACTCTGAGCTCAGCGAATTCATAGTCAATGTACTCCCGCATAAGGGAAAGGTGTAACAGGTGAAAAGTGGTCTCTTCTGGGGCTGTAATCCTGAGAGAAGAACTTGGAACAATCAGTTGTCATGCAATGTGTTATTACTTTTAACAACAGTCTTTGGCAACTTCTAACTCACGCACCTCTTCTGAGACTTCTTTCCACCAAAGCGTACTTCCTCTCTCAAAAGAGAGAAATTTGGTTCATGGCTGGTGAGGCCCAGCATGATCTGTTTTTGACATGGGGGGAGACAGACAGGGGGGTGGGGGTGATGGGGAGGGGGAAGAGAAAGAGAGAGATAGACCGAGAGAGAAAGAGACATTAAGAGAGTCTCCCAGTGACTGACAGAGGTCCAGGTGTATGCAACGCATGTTAAATGTACACCTACCAGGTCAGCATCCAAGCCATAAAGACAGTGTCGTGTGTTTGGGTCGTGATTTGGCTGGGCATTTTCTGAACGAATGAACTCCATGATCTTGTGCTCACCTTCGCCAGGAGTCTGTAGGACAGTAAAATTTAGACTTAGTACTCATAGGTCCACATGACAACAACCACAATAAACACATAAACCGAACATTTTTTCCCTCACCTCGTGACCAGAAAGATACACTTTGACTCCCTGCCACGTCTTGTCTGTTGACAGTTTATTGTGCACAAAATACTTGAGTTGCTCCTGAAGTCTAGCCATAAAATCAGTTCCTGTCATGGAGTGAGAGGAAATATTCAGAATCAAAATGGTCTGTCACCAAGTAGTAATTACTTTTTCAAACGGGCACAACATGCACAAAACCTTAGTAAATGCTTGCTGCAAAGTAATACATTCACACCTGGAGTAATGCAGTTGGAATCAAACCTAGCCTCTGTTGGCAAGACCTCTCCCTTATCCAGAGCTTTTTTAATTTTCTCCTCAGCTTCTTTAGCCGACCTGGACAAGCACAACAAAGGCCATAGAAAAACTATAGAAACAGGCAAGTACATACAGATTAAACTTACAGGCAAAAAAACAAAAACAAAACACAAACCTGAACCTCCTCCCACGCTGCTGATTCATCTTTGCCCTTGGTGCCACTCCATCAACTGCCATAAAGAACACTTTTCTGGGTCTGATAATGCGGAAAAGCACCTCCAAGTAGTGGAAGATGTCAGCAAAGATCTTCTCCTCTGAGATTCGAAAGTGCACATCCTCGTCATTGGGATGGGAGCACTGATGGATTATTCCATTCATATCCAGGTATAGGTTGTCGAATTCTGGAATCTTTGGTGAAATAAACATCAGAATATCACGAAAACGATGAGGAAATTAACTTAATGGTTAATTTTTAATCTTCAGTGAGTCATACAATTGGTCAATGGTCTTGTTCCAGGAATTAAGTCAATGTCTTATATACCCACAAAGAACAAGCATTTAGATCATATGGATAAACCTTCATGCCATTCGTGCACATCGCTATCGTAAGCCACACGGCAGCATCGGTCTCCCAAAATCAAACTCCAGAGGTTTGCTCGCCACACCAGCAACATTGAGTTTGTTCCGACTTAATGTAACTTTAAAACTACAGCACGAGACAACAAGAGTATTGGATTTAATATTAAAGTATTACGTTATGAACTTATTTTCTGAAATAGCTAAGTGCCAACGACTAAGGAAACCTTATGTCTATTACAAAAAATCCAACGACACTGCACATTACAGCTGAGTGAAGGGTGAAAGGGGGCAATGCTAACGTTAGCCAGGGCAGGCAAACTGCTGGCAAATAAACATGTGCGAACCTGGACCGCGTCGGCGTGAACGAACATCTAGTTTAACGTTTTGCGCCACGACGTCCATTGGCGTGCCAGCCTGGGTTCGCGGCGTTCGAAGGAGAGATGCGTGGAGACGGACGCGCAAGTGAAGTGTTGTCATTAGCTTAGCCATATTTACCATTCCGACGTTAGCCAGCTGGCTACAGAACAGTTCGGCTGGAAATACGTACCTGGTGATCTTTGACAACCTCGCTCAGGCACGGATATCGCTCCGAAATCCACCGGTAAAATTTCGGCACCCCCATGGTTAGCCTAGCACTCTGTCAAAACGCGAACTCTAAAAAAATCCGGAGGAGGGAGGAAATGTACAAAGTTTCATAAGAAGTTAAATATTGCTGTGGCAGCTAGCTAAGGGCTCCGTCTCTGTGCAGGCCACAAAAACGTCCGGGTGGAACTTGTGACGTAGCGGACGACTCAGCATGATCATGGTTACCTTTCATTTACATCAGCCAGCCAATCTTTGTTTTTTGTTGTTGTTGTTGTTGTTTTTTTTAATTCTTCAGATTATATTCGTATTTGTCATTGATGAACCAGATATTTTCCATATTATGTGTGTCACATGATCACACGATCGCAACAACATATAAATATATAAATATTAAACAGACAATACATATCATTTTAATAAGACATTTTAGTTTCAATTATATTATTGTTAGGTAATTGATCATGATATAATGTAAAATATGACACTACACACAGAGGGAATAGCTGTCCCTTCCACACTATTGAGACAATAAATGATCTCACTAAGACAGATCATTTTAGCTAATGTTTGAGATAGTTTCACACTGAATTAATGTCACACCAGCTAACATAATAAACTCTTATTTACATTTCTCATATTTAATAATTTAATATTAATCATGCAATTTTACAGGCTGATTTCTAATGTTCTATTCTTGGTTACACAACACAGTCTCCTGTCATCTGATCAGAATTGCATTTCTGTATTATCTCTCTTAGAACTTGGGACATGTGGAACAGTCATCTTATGGTTTACTTACTTAGTTGATGACATATTTTTTCTTTACAGAATGAAGAGGGATCCAAATGCTCCAGGGAGAAATATGAATGGCCACAGGGTTCAGTGCTCTATCCTTTATTATTCTTGTTGTATATACACCCTCTTAGGGCAGTGGTGGCCTGGCAGCTATGGAAGGGGACTTCAACTCCCAAACTGCCTTGGTTTCAGCAAGGTACCATCCCCACACACTGCTCCCAGGGTGCCTTTCATGGTTGCCCACTTCTCACAATATGTTGATGGGTTAAATGCAGAGGATACATTTAGTTGTGGGCATTGTGTATTGTGCTGTGTATCACAATGGCTCTTGGACAGTTAATTTTTTGACACCCAAGTCTACATCTCAGTCCAGAATGTTGAAGTATATAATCTCTCTAGGAAATTGTTCAGTGAGCATCAGAGGCTGAATGGCCTACAACATTTTAATTCTTCCTAAGGCTGAAGAGCTGGCAATTTGCTCTCAGGGAGCTAGTAGTATAACAGCAGAACAGAATTCTGAGTGTAATGTGAACTAGAAATGGACGTAGTGGATGTGGACCAGAATGAATCAAAGTTGAGGATGATGGACGGGAGCGCTCGCTGCTTAAAGGTCTCCCTTCTAAGCCTGGCGTTAATGCCACCCTTTTCTTCACCCTCCTGGTTACTTTATTGAGTGTTGATTTGTGCTGGTTTGAGTTTTTTCTGAGAACTTCCATGTTTATAGCTGCGTGAAGTAGTCTCTGTGGTAGACAAGCCGTGGTCCGTCAGGCTGTTTGTTTCCAAGAGCAGACACACACTCAAGGGAAAGCACCCAATATGTGCAAGCTATTGGCCATAAAATTGTACAAATCCCACGGATGTCTATGCTGGTGTACGTTTCGGGGGGAAAAAAAGAGGGTCCGATGTAACAAAGCTGAAGCGCATCTGAAACAAAGCAACAGATTTGAGTGAACGCGTCTGGAGCTGACCATGAAAAAAGGTTGAAAAAGCGAGAAACTAAAAAAAAGCAACTTTGCACAACTCTGCAAATAAGGTTGGGCATGACTGTACACACATCCAAAAAAAAACAGGAACAATAACAAATACAAATACAAGGCTTGCTCCACTGGCCAACCGGTCGACGGCACGAGCCGCGATGGTGAAAACTGTATTTGAATTTTTTTTGTGTGTTTTGTTTATTGAAATCAGGGGATCATGTTTATTCATTTTTCATTGGTGTGAGGAAACAGAAGCCAGCTGTCTCTCTCTGTTTTGAGCAGCAGGCAAATAAAGAATCCCACATTAAATTCTACAGCCACCACATCTGGTGGCCATCTTACTCTGGGCTCGCTCATTGTAGAATTACTCTTGTTGCCACTAACCCTTTTCCAAGCAGCCTTTGGAACTGTGTCGCCCCCCCCAGGGGTCCGCATCCTGCTGCACCCAGTTCTCATGCTTCTCTTCCATTCTCAGCGATGTCTGCTCATGTGCCTTATGGTCCCAGACCTGTAACACAAAAATAAGCAAATAAGCACATTTTTATTTACAGCATTTATCAGACGCCCTTATCCAGAGCGACTTACAATCAGTAGTTACAGGGGCAGCCCCCCCCCCCCCCCCCCGGAAACACTCAGAGTTAAGTGTCATGCTCAGGGACACAATGGTAGTAAGTGGGATTTGAACCTGGGGCTTCTGGTTCATAGCTGAGTGTGTTAACCACTAGGCTACTACTGCCCAGGGATTTAAGTAATGCACATAATGCCAATTTGCCAATTTTTGCCCATCTTCCATGCAAAAATGGTCTGAAAGGTTCAGATTTTGAGGGCATGTTTTCGGCAAAGTCCTCATAATTTCATCCAGCATATTCTTCTGATGAAGCCATTCTTTTCATGATTTGTATGTTTGTTTGGGGTCATTGTTGTGTTGAAACATCCTATCTGATGGCTGAAGGTTTTATGACAAAAGTGACTGGTATTTGGAACTGTTTATAATTTTTGTTAGAAATGTGAAAGGAAAGCTTTGATTCCCAGTTGAAACTGGCAAAACAATAGACAAATTATCCCAAAAGTGTGTAAAAGGTTTGAACCATTTGGCCTCAGTCCCAAAATATAATGCAATACCCTAATGACAGGCTAATTTTTACTGTTTTGCATTTTACATATTCATAGTACATATTCATATACATGTGTTGAGCAAATATCGTCCATTCAAGACTGTCGGAAGTGGACCTTTTTAGGCTAAAACAAATCCTGCAGAATTGAATTTGACAGGTTTTTATTATTAAAACAACATCAATGAGGGCCAGTATAAACACAGGGAAATATTATGTTAAATATGTTAAAAATTAACAAGTATTGATCAAATTAGAGTACACTCTTTGCAATATTAGATGAAAAACAATACTTAAAAGAGCTTAAGGTGACAACTAAACAGTACATTGAAAGTAGTATTTATTTGATTTAATTTGACTGATATTTGAGGAATGAGTCAAATGGATGATTTCATTGTAGACCTCTCTTGCAGTGGAACAGGATAGTGGACAATAGATCCAAGAACACCTGCAAGGGAAAAATGTAGGGTAAAGTGAAAAGTACAATCATGAATCAATGGTACAGAGAACCAGAAAACTGCTGAACCAGACATTAAATTTCATTTTATGTTCATGCCTCTTTATATTAAACAATATTACATGCCATGCCTCACTCTGTGGTTAAGGAAGTCCTCAGAATCTGCCTGTGACTAACTTCTTTATTTTTTCACGTTTCTAAGTCACTGACTGCTCCCCACACATTTCATTTGATGCATGAAATTGCCATCAATTAGTTACCAAACTACTGCTTCGTGGTCTGACAGTCAGTCCTCTGAAAATAGAGGTTAACCATTCATAACCAAAACCTTTTTCATTTCATAAAATGTATTTACATTTATGGCAAGTGGCAGATGCCCTTATCCAGAGAGACTTACAATGTGCTCTCATGTTACTATCAATGAAGTAATTCGTTCTGGTTCACTAGCACTCAAACCATGAATAGAATAATTTTATTTCACTCAGTTGTGGTATTTCCTTCCATAAGTCAGTTACAAGCTAGTATTGTCTAAAGAGGAAGGTCTTAAGCTGCCGTTTGAAAATACTCAGCGACTGTGCTGTTCTGACTTTAAGGGGAAGTTCATTCCACCACCTTGGGGCCAATAAAGAGGGAGAGTATAGAAGGAATTACCTCCTGGATGTGCAACACCTTTAAGATCAGCAGGAAATTTGCATCGATTGTTTCAGAGGAAGAGAGAGAGAGAGATTATTGATATTGTTTATGCACCTTCATAATTCGTACATATTTCATGTGTTATTCGAATACTTACACTCTCTATTATACATGTAGAATGAGCAGAAAGCAATGCCACAGAAGCTAAGAACGGCCAAAATCACAGAGCTGACTGAAACTTGATCTGAAAATATATTGGTAGACCTTCACACAAGTCATAAAAATGACACTATAAATTGTCACACATTAATAATAAATAATATTCCTGAATACATAATTAAGCTGTAGGCAGGCCAAGCCTCCTCAGTCACACCAAAATGGCTGAATGCTAACTATGACATGACTGAATGCAGGTTGTTAACTAAATGAACAAACCATTGACTTACCTTTGTTAGTCCCGTGCAGGGTGTTCATGAGCTCTGTACATGCCTCCTTGGGCTTCTTTTGCATTGTTTGTTTATTGCTCTCCAACTCCCGGTACAGGGCAGTTGCATGCAGGCCCATGGCTGTCCATAGCCCACTGGCTTCATCCCAATACAAACATACTTTTCCATCGTACATGAACTGCTCAGACACGAACTGGACTTGTGATCCATAAAGGTTGCATTTCCAGGAATGTTGGAAAGTGTAATTGTCTATAAATTCATAAATAAACTAATTAAACTACCAGTAACAACTTGATGTAAACTTAACAGATTTTTCCAATATCCAAATATCTATCAGATAAAACATTTATGACAATGGTCCTATCAAACTGTTCTTTTAAATGTGCTTACTCATCAGGTCCGTATGGTTAAAACTTTTCACAATCATCCTCAGCACTGGAAGTGAAAGAGCAGCATCTCTGACAATTTCAATATTGTTGGGTGTTACCAGTTCCTTCTCCTTGATTATATTTGCTCCATTCATTACTCCCTCGTGCAGGTATTGTATTACTGTGTCTGTACAAAAAAAATATTTGTACAGAAATGTGTAATTCATCACCATATAAAAAATGTGTATGTCTACTGTTTTTATAAAACTCATGACAGAATCAGACGTTTGGCATGAGAACTGTCAATCACGGCTATGGTGCCTTCCCATTTAGATGATGAAATTAAAGTTCATCTTCTGGTCAGCAGAAATCATCACACATCAATGAGGGCTGGGTGGTTAGACACAGATAGGACAGAAGCAATCAGTCTTTTTATCTTTTTGTAAAATTAGGAGTATTATTGGGCTAAACCCATTTACAGTACTGTAAAAATCATGCAATTAGCTTTTTTATATGCCTCATAACATGATCTACTGCAAATGTCCGTTGCAAATGTTTGGGCACCGATGATTTAAACTCTGAAGTAGTTAAGTGAGCAAAAGACTATCTGATCACCAAAAGGTATCAGGTATCAAAAATAAACTTATCGGCTGGAAAATTGTATCCGATGACGATCAGCTAGTTTGAACATCTTAAAATATGGTTTCATTTGCTGGACATACCATCTAAATACCATCTAGAACCACCTACCATCATTTCAAAACAATGAAACCATTTCTAATGCAACGTGGTTATTTATCTCAATCAACACATCAGCCACTTGTCTATACTGGCCACGTTTATTATGTCAATGCACACACAAACCGACAGCAAAACGTCATGTAAAACTGAAAGTAAATATATATCTATTTTAATGAACAATAATATTAACTGTTGCATTAAACCATTCATCGCGAATTAACACCGAGTGTTAAATAAGCACGCAAACCCGCAAAGAAACGGTTTGTTGGGTTGACTTCATTCAGTTATGTCACAACTATTTACACGCATTTGAATTATGCTATTTGAAAGTAAAGCAGGCATTTTCTTTTCTATTTGCCTGCCTCGGTTTAAAATCGTTTCTTTGCGCGTGTAAAACACATGGTTTCTTTGCGCAGGAGAATCTCACCCCTCGGCTGGCCGTGGCCTGAAACGCAGAGCAGCGCGGCGAGCAGCCACCCCCGCGGAATAAAGCTCATCTCGTCCCGCCACGGGCTCCCACGATCACGGGAGCGCAGCGTGTTCCGCGCTGTCACAGCGGAGCGGCGTGACGTGTTAAACATTGACAGCCGGTTTATATGTAGCGCGGAGGAGGCGCTTCACCGTGAAGCACGTCTTTTCCGGATGCCCACGCATTTTAACCAGCTGAAGCATCCAGCAGGAACGGCAACTTATGGAGAATGAAATAACGGGGAAGAACTAAAAAGGAAGGCAATCCATTTATAACTAGCCTGGCATTGGAGTGGATGATGCCATCATCCACCTCCTACATCGTTCCCTCTCTCACCTGGAGACCGCTAGGAGCACTGTGAGAACCATGTCCTTAGATTTCTTAACTGTTTAAATTGTAAATTTGTACATATATACAGATACATATTTATCTTTTTTTTTTGGTGATGCTATTACCTCTGTTTTTTGCTGCTATTACCTTCTGCTTCTATCCACTTTCTGCCATGACAAGTGTCAATTTCCCACTTGTGGGACTAATAAAGGTTTATCTTATCTTATCTTATCTTATCTTATCTTATGTGTTAAAAATGAATGAATGCAGCAGCTGTGTGGTGTCTTTGTCACAACTGCATGACATTATTGTGTTTATTAAGAAAAGAGAAGAGAGAAAATCAAACGCAAAGTAAAGTTTATGCTCCACGCCGGGTCTAAGCTGTATGGGAACAGCAGACATACAGTATCTCACAAATAGCTGTTTGTACACCCCTAGCATTTAGTACATTTACATTTACAGCATTTATCAGATGCCCTTATCCCGAGCGAGTTACAATCAGTAGTAACTCTGAAGATATGACAAAGTTTTCAAGGTACAACTTGTACAAAAATGTCCCCTCAAATTTGATGTCCCCTCAAATTAACTAAACTTCCATTAATGTATAAGCACCTGGCAACAAAAGGAGTAGAAGGGAAAATGTCTAAATTGTGCTCGAAGTGTCACCATTATTTTCCAGCCGTGCCATAACTCTCTTTGACCTGTTCACTGAGTTCTTTTCCGTTCATCTGCTCAGACGGCATCATGGAGCTTCACAGGTTGCCGCTGGAATCCTCTTACACTCCTCCATGACGACATCACAGAGCTGGTTGATTCTCTTGCTTGGCCAGTCCAGCACCTTTACCCTCAGTTTCAGCAGGGCACTGCTCGTCTTGGGGGTGTGTTGGGGTCATTATCATGTTGGAATGCTGCACTGCTGCCCAGTTTTTTAAGGGGGGGGATCAGGTTCTGCTTCAGTATGTCACAGTACATGTTGCCATTCATGTTCAGCACTCATGCAGCCGCAAACCAGGACACACACTACCACCTTGCTTGACTGAAGACGAGACATATTTGTCTTTGTAAACCTGTCTTGGTTGCTGCCCCATGCTTGACACCATCTGAACCAAAGAAGTATATCTTGGTCTTATCAGACCCTAGGACATGGTCCTTAGTTTTTTTGTCTTCAGCAAACTGTTTGCAGGCTTTCTTGCAGGTCCCCCTGTATTATCTCTGCAATCTGTAATCGTATTTTTTGGTCTAAATAAGATTTGTTCATATGGCGTATTGTCATTGCTTATACGATTGTGCTTGAGAGACTTTGATATGTGTTTTTCATTTTTTTATTTTTAATAAATTCACCATAATCTGTGGGTGGTAATAAGGGTGGTAATAGCCTAGTGGGTAACACACTCGCCTATGAACCAGAAGACCCAGGTTCAAACCCCACCTACTACCATTGTGTCCCTGGGCAAGACACTTAACCCTAAGTTGCTCCAGGGGGGACTGTCCCTGTAACTATTGATTGATTGTAAGTCGCTCTGGATAAGGGTGTCTGATAAATGCTGTAAATGTAAAATGTAAATGTAATAATCTCTAGTAAACTTATTTTTTTCACATTTACATTATGGGGGTTGTGTGTAGAATTCTGAGGAAAAACTAATTTAATTCATTTTGAAATAAGGCTGTAATATAACAAAATGAAGCGCTGTGAATGCTTTCCAGATGCACAGTATACGGGGAGTATACATATGATGCGATATTTTCACAGATGTAATTATTTGGAATGAATAACTACAGTTAAAAGTTAGTACCATGGGCACATATGGTGTCCAAAACATCACCAACGTGCCCAAATGGATAAGTTGGTAGTCTCCTTTTTTCAAAAATTCTCTACTAATGCTGGCTGTTCTTTTTTAGCCATATGCTTGATGCAGGTTTTTTATTAGGATTTAGTACTATGGGTTATTTGAGAAGTGTATAGCTTCTACAGCCTACCAAATCACTGTAAAAGTGCAGTTTCTTCAGTTTTATATCTTCATTTTCTCTGACCCAGCTGACATATATGCTGATTCCTACACTATGAAGTAATTTAGAGAGCGATTATATGATTATGATTATAATGTAAAAATATTATACTAAAAGACCATGCAGTTGCTGAGATATTTTGTTTAATTTTAGGGATGTCCATTAAAAAAGAGCCAGGAGATTATCAGGTTAAGTAATCCCAGAAGAATTACTAACTAATTTCTCAAGCCTTGCTGGCAAGCCTTGTTTCAGCAAGAACTGGTGTAATCTATTTTCAAGGCAATTTTTGTGCAAAATATAGAAAGGAAAATAATTCAGAAACTACAGAAACTACATGACAGGGTGGATTGGAAATGGTGTTAAGTGTTGCAGTAATATTTTCACACTCATCTCTCTGTCAGGTACAATGTTTTTCTCTGTCCTAATTTCTCTGTCCTCTCTTTGTCCACACTATACCGAATTTAGAACCATTGTTAGGTTACAGTCACATCTCAAACTCTTACAGAGTGAAGAGGAAAAAAGACAAGCCAAGTAAAAAAGTGGTATAGGTGCTGGGTGCATTTTAAAGCATCTTCACTCTCTCTCTCGCTTCATAAAACTGATTGACTTTGACGGTAGAAGCTGAGTTTACTGGAAGGCCTCTGCTGTGCACCAGCCCCTGCTGTTAAAAACAGGTACTTAAAACTGTGGAATGTGTGTGTGTGTGTGTGTGTGTGTGTGTGTGTATATGTGTGTGTGTTTTGTGCTGTCCATATTTTCCAACAACCTGCGGAATTGCATATCTATTCAGTTCTGATAAATGCTGTAAATGTAAATGTAGTTCTATATTCTCCTCCTAATGAACCATGTAGTCTCATTATTGCACTCTGTATTGTTCCTCAGCTATACCTCACATCTGTGAGACAAAATGCTTTTTATACTTCATCAAATGATTTATTTCCTCTCACAGCAAATAAGTGTTACTTGCAACATGACCCTACGTCAAGTTCAGGTGCCACCACTAGATGCTGCTCTTGAGCATTGCAGATCAGTGCTTAATCTAATAGAACATGTTGGACCTAACAGTCTCCCTTTGGCGTGCATGGGCCCATTTATGGGTAAAATTATTTGCAGCCCCATCCAGCCCCTCCTGCTGAGAGACAAACTAGTGCAGATGAGAGTTGACCCAAGCCAGGTGTACTGGATCACCGATTACCTCATTGAATGTCCCCAGTTTGCATGACTGGGAGACCTCACATGTGCTTGATGACACTGATGAGAAGAAGGGGTATAGGAGCTTTGTGAAGACCTTTCTGGGAGTGGTGTAGGACTAACCACCTGCAGCTAAACACCACTAAAACTAAGGAAATTGTTTTGGACTTATGGAGGCCTGCCCCTCTGCGTCTCTTGGTCACAATTAATGGGGTGAACATTGAGGCCGCGAGTACATGCAAGTATTTGGGATTACACTCGGACAAAAAACTGGACTGGTCTGCTAATACAGATTTACAAGAACGGGCAGAGCATGCTCTTTTTTTCTTAGGCGGCTGGGGTCCTTCAACGTCTGCAGCACACTCCTGCTTATGTTCTACTGTCTGTCTGTCATGGATGGTGTCCTTTGTTATGCTGTGATGTGTTGGGGAGGCAGCATTAGGAAAGCTGGATGGCTGGACAGGCTGGTAAGAATAGCAAGCTCTGTCCCTGTAACTACTGATTGTGAGTCGCTCTGGGTAAGGGCGCCTGATAAATGCTGTAAATGTAACTGTAAATGGAGGGCATGCAGCTGGACTCACTGACATCAGTTGCAGAAAAGAGGACCCTGAGCAGGCTACTCTCAGTATGAACAACAATAAGGCGCTCTAATCTAACTTAAGCAGAGCGCAACATTGACTTGACACAAATGGTACATAAAAGTGCTGGCAGGGAGTTGGTCATTGCAGCTCGATAGTGCGTTCACACAGTTTTTCTTCCCTATCCTCTGACGAGGAAGTTGAATGGTATTTTTAAGTGATCTAATACAAATTGCCACATCCACAATTACAAAACCTTATCAATGGCTGTCGTGTTACATTACAAGAAAGGTTTTCTCTTTTTTTATCACTGTATCGTACAACTTGGCAGGTTACTGCGCATGCGCCCGGCTGCCCCCCTGATTCGCTGAAGTCGCGCCGCTCAGTGGGAAGAGTTTGGACCCGGCGCAGCCCCTCGCCGAACGTCAGAATTTTAATTCCGCACCGCACACCGCCGCCACCACACTTCGACCCTCCCGCGTCTCCCTGCCGACCGTCATGTCCACACCAGAAGACAAGACGGGGGAGGAGAAGGTGCCTCGGCCCAGCTGGAGAGATGTTATCTACAACCCGAGGACCGGGGAGTTCGTCGGCCGCACCGCCAGCAGCTGGGGTAAGAGCCGCGGTGGACGGGAGGTGGAGGTGAGACGCGGAGAGCACGACGGAGAAGTCTGGCATGTCTCCATCTCAGTGTTGTACAAACCTGCTCTCAGGGATGATTATATTTGGCTCGCAAAATATCACGCATTCCACTTTCATTAAGTTTAGATACGTGTGTGTGTGCCAAATACTGACAAAGTTATGTAGTGCCCTGTAAACCATCTCTTAGCGAACAGATTTTTATCCTGCACTGAATACACGTTCACGTGTTCATTGTAATGTGACTGTACACAGCAGACCTTACCTTCTCCTGTCCAACAACAAAAAAAAGAAACCACTGTATTGGCAGAACGTGGAAGGCGCTCTGTCCTGCACAGCCCCCTGTAGCATCTCTCAAGGTCATGTCACTGTCCTTAGGCCTGCACTGGCCTGTAAACGTGTGGCCTGGAAGCGCCAGAGGACCAATACAATGAAAACCGTATATAAAATAGTGTAATTTCTTCTTTTCTTTTTCTTCAGGGCTCATTTTTCTATTCTATCTGGCGTTTTATGGCTTCTTGGCTGGAATGTTTGCCCTTACCATGTGGGTAATGCTGCAGACGTTAGATGAAAATACTCCTAGGTACCGTGACAGGATTGCCAACCCTGGTGAGTACAGATTCTGACCTTTTGAAAAACTTTAGATCCTGAAGAGCTACAGTGTTTTTATGTGTACTCATGTGCTGTCTTCATGTGATTCTAGGGTTGGTCATCAGGTCCACGTCAATGGACATATTCTTTAATAGGTCAGACCCCTTGACATACAGGGCGTATGTTCAGCATCTCGAGTCCTTCCTGCAACGTGAGTGTCCACATGAACATCTTTTTCAGGACAGAATTTGGTCTCCTTTTTATGTAAATGATCAATAGCATCTGTATTGCATTAATCCATAGCATCTAATTTTATTTCTAGTGTTCTGTGAGATTTATTAGTATTTAACAAAAAATACTATGTAGTTGTCAGTAGGGCTTCACGATATATCGAAAAATGATCATTATCGATAATTATATATAATAGTATACGCGATATTGGTATCACAAAGAGTTGCGATAAATGAAATTTATGCTGCGTCCGTAATCGCATACTATTGTGAGGAGCCGTCGCCACGAATTCAGGAAAGGAGAAATTGGCTCAATCATGAGGGTTTCGGAATAACACTTTTTATTGAACGGAAGCCAGTAGGTGGAGCCAACAGCCAATAACCAAGTAGGTGGAGCCAACAGCCTTTGCACACGCTACATTAAGTCCCCATAACACTCACATCCCGAACCCCAACAGAACACATTTTCCCGTAACATGGTTAACTATTTGCAGTCCCTGGGTGTGCCCGACCCGTATCTCACCCACAAGGCATGCTGGTCGCAATCCGCCGACACACGACATATTGTGTGTGAAAAACAGTATGCAAGGTGAGTAGTGCGAAGTACCCAGATGAGCTACTACTTCTAGCCGAATTCTGTAGTAGGCATTTGATGGACACTTCACTATCCCATAAGGCAGTGTCATATTTGAAACGTGGCAGGAATCAGCTCTTTTAAAGTGTAAAATGTATAAATGTAATTGAAATGTAATACCTACTCAAGTAGTATGCGAATTCGGATTCAGCATTAATTTATATGGCAAGCATTTGTGTGTCCAAATTTGACCAATCAGATGGGCCCTTACAATCTTTATACCCGCCTTCCAAGTAGGTGATATAATGCTATTAGCTAGACTGGGCCATGTAATGTTTACATTATTATTAAAAATAATTTTTATTTATGTGGATGTTGACAATATGTTAGTGTTTCCAATACATACCAATTTTTTATATATAAAAACAGGCAAGGCAAGGAAATATTTTGTTTAAAAGATGCTCTTGTTGATGAGTGTATGGTTACATAAATAAAAAGCGATTCATATTGTGTTGGCAGGTCTGTGGTAACAGCAAATCAGAAATCAGAATATCTGCTGAGGGTTTTAAGTCATTCATAATGTTTTGAAGTGTAAATATTTGCAACTTCCTTGACATGTATCTTTTTAGCCTGAATTAGATTTAATTAGATCAGATGAATATATATTACATGTTTATTTTAGAAAGATCATTACATATATAATTGATTTTTTAAATAGCTAATAATAATAATAATAAAAAGCATTTCTGTAGGGAAATGTTATATTGCAAGAAATACTGTTATCGCAATATTCAACAACAATATCGCATATTTTCCCAATATTGTGCAGAGCTAGTTGTCAAGCAGATATCCAGACCATTTGTTATCTGCTGCAGATGGTGGAGCTGACCATTGTACTGAAACCAAAAATAGTGGATGTGGTTTCTCAGAAATAAGAGTTTTACATTTTAACAAAACATTTTATTAATCCAGTTTGGCCAATGAATGTGGCAGTATTATTACCTTAAAGTTGTTTGTGGTGTGTGTTTTTTAACATAAATGACTGTGCTGACATTGTCATGGCTTCCTATCCCCCTTATTCTCTAGAATACAATAACTCTGTTCAGGGGAAAAATGAACAGTGTGTCACTGGACAGTACTTTGACCAAGATGAAGAGGTCCTGAAGAAGGCTTGTCAGTTTAGGCGCAGCACTCTGAATCCCTGCTCTGGAGAGGGTGATCGCACCTTCGGCTACTTTAAGGGACAGCCTTGCATACTGGTCAAGATGAATCGAGTGAGCTCATGCGACACATAGTGTTGGTCATTGCAGATTCGTCGTGAATTATCGTGGATTATCACACAATTGCTTGATCTCACAGGTCATTGGTTTGAAACCACGTGGCGAGCCCTATATAAACTGTACAGCCAAGGTAGGATTTTTGTTTACCTAATTTCCTTTACTCTGTGTTGAATGTTGAGAATGTTCAATACTGCCAAAACTAGACAAGAGTATTAAAAACATTGCATTATTTGTTTAGAAAGGGAATAATGTAACATAAAAATATGGTTTACATATTTTACATTCTCTTAAACTGCAGCATTCTGTTAATGTCTATAGACAACTTATATCATTCTTATATTGTTTTTACAAAAGAAAGTTTAGTTTTATTTCAGATTTACTGTTTTGTTGAGTTGGACAGACTTTGAAAAGCATGGAAGAAAAGCATGGAAGCATGGAAGAACACTTCTTCCACCTCAGAGATCAATTCAACAAACATTGTTTTTATTTTGTATGTGCACTTCAGTTTGAATATGGATCTAAATGACCCACAACATCATTTTGTGTTCTGAATCTTTCCATCAAGCATTGGTGTTTCCACATTTCATATATACAGTGCATCCAGAAAGAATTCACATCAAATCGCTTTTTCCACATTTTGTTATGTTACAGCCTTATTCCAAAATTGATTAAATTATTTTCCCTCAGAATTCTACACACAACACCCCATAATGACAAAGTGAAAAATGTTTACTTGAGGTTTTGTCAAATTTAATAAGAATCTTCTTAAAGTGAAAGTGAAGTGATTGCCTTTGTGATACACTTCAAAATGGCAATGTGATAAAACTGCAACACAGCACACATGCTCACAAAGAAAATCACTCTTGGTGAGCAGTGGGCAGCCATGACAGGCGCCTGGGGAGCAGTATGGGGACGGTGCTTTGCTCAGTGGCACCTTGGTGGATTGGGATTCAAACTGAAAACCTTCTGATTACCACTGCCCTTAAGGACAACCATCTCTGTAGCAATCCACCAATCAGACCTGTATGGTACAGTGGCCAGATGGAAGCCAATCCTTAGTAAAAGGCACATGGCAGCCTGGGGTTTGCCAAAAGGCATCTGAAAGACTCTCAGACCCTGAGAAACAAATTTCTTTGGTCTGATGAGACAAGTATTAAACTCTTTGGTATGAACGCCAGGCATCTTGTTTGGAAGAAACCAGGCACCACTCATCCCCAGGCCAATACCATCCCTTTAATGAAGCATGGTGATGGCAGCATCATGCTGTGAGGATATTTATCAGCTGCAGGAACTGGGAGACTAGTCCGGATAGAGGGAAAGATGACTGCAGCAATGTACAGAGACATCCTGGATTAAAACCTACTCCGGAGCACTCCTGAACTCATACTTTGGTGATGGTTCATCTTTCAGCAGGACAACGACAACAAAGCACAAAGGAGCTGCTTCAGGACAACTCTGTGAATGTCCTTGAGTGGTCCAGCCAGAACCCAGACTTGAATCCGATTGAACATCTCTGGAGAGATATTAAAATTGCTGTAGACCAACACTTTCCATCCAACCAGGTGCTGCAAAGAGGAATGGGCAAAACTGGCCAAGGATAGGTGAACCAAGCTGGTAGCATCATATTCAAAATGACTTGAGGCTTTAATTGCTGCCAAAGGTGCATCGACACAGCAAAAGCTGTGAATACTTGTGTACATGTGTATTTTTGTAATTTTGTAATAAATTTGGCAAAACCTCATGTAAACATTTTTCATGTTGTTATTATGGGGTGTTATGTGTAGAACTCTGAGGGAAAATGTAATCAATTTTGGAATAAGGCTATGTTAAAGGGATGCGCTGTGAAGACTTTCTGGATGCAAAGTATGTTCAGGTTCATAAATGATGAAAACTCACAAACAAAATAAGGGAACCACTGCTTTACTAAAGTCAAATGTGAAAATTCTGTTATGTTGAAAATGGGTCAACATAACAGGAGGGTTCCTTTAAGCTTAGGACCAGGGCATACAAAATGCACCCTTTGAAAGAACCTGACTATATGATTTTTATTCATTGTGTTTTTTCTTTGCCTGACTTTGGATTTTTACTTTTCATTGTATGTTTGTTTTCTCTGCATGCTACCAGTTGAACCCCATGTAAAGTGATGGGTAAGGCCTGAGACAAAAGTTCAGCCCATTACTGGACACGATCCTTCTCTTGCTTTCTGTCACCTGCTTGCTGTCAGTAAAGAAGCTGCTTTTTTGCCTCTGCTTTAACACTTTTACTTAAAGTTAGTGATGGAGATGGCCGTGATGTGTTGTGGCATGTTTTACGAGGATGTGTTACAACAAGAAAACTGGGTATTGTTGAAATATTTTCCTTGGTTAAGACAGAATACAAGCTATAGTTTTGAATGTTTGTCTGTTTTCTCATCATGCATGGGCACTTTTAATTGAGTGAAACTTATTTTCTGTTAATCCTGCTTGCTGTAGTTCTATTGTTCATCAACTAAATTTCTTTTAACAGGGAATAATGATCCATTTCCTGGAAACCTATAAGTCTTTGACTGAGTTAACGGAGGTTCTCTGACACTCATTAGCCTATTATTATTGGATTGGTGCTTGTTCTCTACATGGGCCAGTAGGGTGGTAGTACACACTCGCCTACGAGCCTGATGATCACAAAAAACCTCACAGGTTCGAATCCCCCTTCCTAGCATTTTGTCCCTGAGCAAGACTCTTAACCGTGAGTTGCTCCAGGGGGATGTCCCTGTACCTAATCACTGTAAGTTGCACTGGAGAAGAGTGTTTGCTAGATACCATAAATGTAAATGTGTAAATAAGAACAGGGAAGAGTAGTGGCAGTGGTGCCCCTCTGCTGCACCCTGGTGGAAGAATACCTTGTGTGCTGTAGCAGTCTGTGCCTCTCTGCAACGCAACATGCATATCAGGAAAAATGCATTTAACCACATTTCTGTCTTCATATCCTTCAGTAACATTTTTGCTGTGGTGTTGACTTTTTGTTTGTGTCCTCTACAGGCGGGGAACCCCCTCAAGATGCATTATTACCCTAGTGAAGGGCGCATTGATAAAATGTACTTTCCCTATTATGGTAAAAAATCTCATGTAAGTACCAAAACTAATAATTACTCCCTTAAATTGTAAAAATTGTTCATATATTGTAATAGGTAATATGTATCAATCTAAATAAATACATTACAATACAATACAAAATTATTAAAATGCAAAATACAATACAAAATTAATTGAATTTTCTTAGTTCACAATATGACACCAAATATAATAATGCATTCATTATTGTATTAATTCAGTGTATTTGATTAATGTTGAATTAACTATTTATCTGCGTTGTGATCTTTTTTCATCTCTCGTTTCTCTGTAGCAAAGCTACGTTCAGCCTCTGGTTGCTGTGAAGCTCTTGATTACTAAGGAAGACTACAATAAGGAGATCTCAATTGAGTGTAGAGTTGAGGGCTCCAATCTGCAAAACAATGATGAACGGGACAAGTTCCAGGGCCGTGTGAATTTTCGGGTCAAAGTGATGGAGTAGATGGATTAGCATTTGTTTAGTAAGACTGACTCACACATACTACAATGCAATCAACCCTCCACCCGCATGTTTCTGCCATCTTCAGGTTGTGCCATGAACCAGTCTCACAGTTAGAGCTTCACCCACCTTCCTCCACATGTCTCTCTGTGACAAATGAGTTGGGCACTGGGGATTGACTGCTTACACATTACCTGTACTTTTCATTTACAGCATTTATCAGACGCCCTTATCCAGAGCGACTTACAATCAGTAGTTACAGGGACAGTCCCCCCCCTGGAGCAACTAAGTGTCTTGCTCAGGTAGTAACACAATGGTAATAAGTGGGATTTGACGCTGGGTCTTCTGGTTCATAGGCGAGTTACCCACTAGGCTACTACCACCCTGGTTTAAAAAAAAAAAAAGTAATTCAACTAGATTTCAGAGAGATAGATTGCGGGGTTGTGTGGTTATAATGCATGAGGACAGTGGTGTGAGGGGCTTGAATCCGAATTCCTCATGTTGAATGGCCTGTTGTGTTTGGCTACTCACTGAAGCACTGAATCTGTGTCTTCGTCAACTGTCTTACTAACCAGCTGTCACTAGCAGTGCAGCTCCAACTGTAAATATTTCATGTTTTGACATATTCAAACTGCAAAAGGCACACTGGTGTATGACAGAAAAAAACTATTGAATGCAAAAAGAAATGTACATGTAGCTACAAAACATTTGCAAAATTGTTTACATTTTCATAATATCTGCAGGATTCTCATTGTGTGCAGATGTCTTAAGACCCATGTTTCAATGCAGAAATAAAATGGTCAAACATGGAACCTAACAGTCTCTTGTTGAATGGCCACCAGGATGTGTTTCTGGTGTGTTTCTGGTGCTTCAAAATGGGGTAATAACAGAAAAATAAATATATATTTATTGAACATTATTGACAACAAAACAGAGCAGCATCAATGTAGCAAGAAACCCCATAAAACGAGAATACCAGCACAGTGAAGTTGTAGTGTAGCTCATTGTGGATGTAATGCTCCACTGAAAACAGGAGGCATGACTTGATGAAATGAGTTTTAATAGATAAAAAATAAAATCAAAATGGACAGAGGGCCAGAACATAATCAATACAACTCTCATGAAGAGTCTACACTGGTGATGCAATGTAGACAAGAACAGAAGTCAATCAGGTCAGTCAACGAATAGGGGAGGCACCAACACGTGAAGGGTCATCATGAAATAAATCAGGTTCATCTGAGAATGATAAGGACCTGCTTTTGAGCTGGTGCCACCAAAACTGGGTACACCATGGCATCACAGTGTACCTAAGATGTAAAAACAAATGTGAAAAAAGTCTGGTCTCACCTCTAGCTTTACCATGTACATAATGTACCTGAAACTGTGACGCCAATGGGCTCACACAGTGTGTACTGGTGCACCTGATAAATGGGTTCTGAACACTAAAGCCAATTAAGCACCAGTGATCAGGATCCATGCAGCAACAAGGACTTTCTGCCACATTGATGTGGACACACATTGTGTCCTTGTGGCAATTGCCATGCTTCTGTGTGTGAAGAAAGGGCTTTTTTTATTATAAAAGGCTCTTGCTAAGTATTATAGAGGGAAACAAGCCTCAATTCACTCCTAGGGCACATTCCAGGGGCCGTTGTTAAAAAGACCACAGTAATCTTACACATAGATGAGAATTCTGGTACTCTGTCCTTATCAGTCTCATCTCCTGCTGTCCAATTCTCTAGAAGTGTTTAAATAAATTGTCTGGAAAATTACACAGGACAACACACCTCTGGTTACTGTTATAGCATTAGCAATAATCAATAAGCAGCAAAGGGGCAGTGGTCGACTTGCGGTTAAGGAAGCGGCCCCGTAATCAGAAGGTTGCCAGTTCGATTCCCAATCCGCCAAGGTGCTACTGAGGTGCCACTGAGCAAAGCACCGTCCCCACACACTGCTCACGGGTGCCTGTCATGGCTGCCCACTGCTCACTCAGGGTGATGGGTTAAATGCAGAGGACAAATTTCACTGTGTGCACTGTGTGCTGTGCTGCTGTGTATCACATGTGACAATCACTTCACTTTATTATTATTTTTATTTTATTATAAGCAGAAAGAAAAAAAAAAGTTTTTTGAGATTCAGTTACTCAAAAGTAAAGTATGTCATTTATTGTTTTAAATAAAAAATAATTTGTAGAAACTTTGAGGGGAGAAATAGTGCAGACTGCACATTACAGTGGTCTGCAGAATAAAAATAAGTCAAAAGCCACTTCACTGATGGGTTCAAGGTACAGGTCAGTTCACATCAAGGATCAGCGTGAACTCTGAGCTGAGATCAGTCAGGACTCCCCATAGACTATGATGTTTTCAGATGACAATTGCTTGAGCCGATTAGCTCCATAGCCACAATTAGCCACAATGATCTGCTTTTGCCGGTCTCAAAGTCAAGCAGTAGAGCACAAGTCATGACAGATTTAGACAGGAGTATAGGGAGAGTGAGTCTGATGTATTATGATGCCGAGGGGAATGAACAAGGTTTATTACTTTATACACAACAAAACAGAAAAGTAATTGGTACAACTGAAACAGGAACTTGGGCAGAATCATGTGAAGTAGTAACACTGTCAATCTGACATACGTGAGCAAGGTGAGACCTACTGACGGGTGAGCTGGGGATTCGTATTAAGGGTCTGATTATGTCATGCACAGGTGCTCTGAATGAATTAATAGTAATAATTATATGAATAGTACTTAGGGGAAGGTAATAGGGTGCGTGTGTGTGTGTGTGATGGGCGTGCAAAAGCAGGGGTGGTGCAGGGCGTCACATATATGCAGTTTTGAATTTTAAACTACCCTCAGAGCAAAAGGCCCAGGGGAAAGTGAAAAGCCATAAATTAGTGACTATTAATATTAGTAGTGGCAGTGGTTGGCCTAGCAGGTAAGGAAGCAGACCTGTAAGCAGACAGTTGTCCCCATGGCTGCCCACTGCTCACATTTTGTTGTGTATCACACACTTTCACTTTTTATATTGCTATATTTTTGCTATAGTTTTGGCCTAGCGGTTAAGGAAGCTGCCCCGTAATCAGAAGGTTGCCGGTACTGAATCATGAAATGAGCTTATACAATATTAAAGTGAGATAAACTTACCGTTGGGGTTTTCAGAGGACCTTTTGATAGATTTTTCCACATGATCTTGATCTTCATTAATAAAAGGCATATTTAGAGGACCGTAAGTACCCTAGCTATTTTAATAAGGAAAAACACATTGTTAGTTTACTATAACACTGCCAACATTAATTTAAAAATGCCAACAAAACTATTATTTGTAATATTATAAATTTCATGATAATTTTGATACACAGCAAGCACAGCACATGGTGCACACAATGAAATGTTGCTTCTGCATTTAACCCATCACTTTGTGAGCAGTGGGCAGCCATGAAAGGCACCCGGGGAGCATGTGGGGATGGTACCTTTCTCAAGGGGACCTCAGTGGCACATTGACGGTTCGGATTTTGAAACCACTGATTAATAGAATTTTTTAAAATTGCAAACAATTATACAAACATTTTGTTCTCCCTGTTGCTGAAACTGTGTTTATGTATCCTTTATATGTATTTTTTGAAACATAAAGAAATTTGCCCCACACATGTTTAATTAATGTTCCCGCTTTCCTGTCTTCTCTTTCGACTTCAAACAGTGCACTGTTTCCTGCTAACTAGCTTTCAAGACTCCTTTGTTCATTTAACTGACACTAAAAGTGAAGCCAAGAATTGCTTATATTCACTAATGACAGGGTCAGCCCACTGGAGAAACACCAGGTTAAGTGTATTAGATGTGTGAGACTTGAGTGTCAGCTGACTGACCATTGGCCATTTGACCCCAACCGTCTTCAAGTAAAGGGTAAGGTCAATTTGTCATGCTAAAGTCTTGCCATTTGTCTATTTTAAAAATAATTTTATTGGTTATATTTTTATTAACTCTTAACTGATTAATCTAATAGGCAGTTTTCATTCATGATTTCCTTTTTTTTTTTTTTAAAATACCTTAAAGTTTTAGTGCATTTAGTGTCGGCCATAGGGCTCAGGGCTTAAAGTTGATTTAGGTACGCCTGAGTGAAACTGATTATCGCCTTCTAAAGTAAGACCAGCACACTGAGCTCTCGGCATGGCCATACGGTTTAGCTGTAATGTGACCAATATTAGACTTGCCTCAGTATAGAGCAGTCATGTTATGCTGCATAAAAGGTAGATTTAATTTAGAAAATTTAGCACATTCAAACTGACATGAAAACCAGAGCAGTGTAAAACAATCGGCTATGAATCAAAGATATGCAGAGGAGCCTGAAAAGACAGATAATTTGTTTATTCCAATATTTCATGATTCAAGCAAGTTCATGATGAATGTCTGATATTCCTGTGACAACAAAACACTTCCCTGATGAGTTTAACAGTTGAAATGCCCACAATTCAAACTGGCAATACTGCAACATAAAAAAGGTTATTTAGGTTATATCATCTGTTATTTAAGGTTCGGGTTGACGTATCTTGTCAGTCATCCAGCCCCTCTTATGAAACTACAGGGCTACAGCCCTTGGGACATGATTAGATTATCTTTGTTGAGACCACCAAGCTGATCAAAAATAATGGTAATCATGTTTTTGTCTTGATTTACAGAATATGATCAACTCTCACTTGCATTTGTAAAGCAACAATAGTTGCCAATCTGATCACACAAATCCAGGACATAAACAAACCTTCACACAGTTATTCTGCTGTTCTTTAAACAAAATAGATTTATAGGTTAAATTTCTAAATGTATATACATAAGTATATGCAAAGCATATCTAAACATGGTCTCAAACTATTGATGCAAATCTTAAAATTGAGACAAGGTTCAACTCCAAACTACATCTGGAATGTCTTACTCCTGCCTGCTTCAAATGAAACAATATTGAATTCAGGATGAAGAAAATAAGCATTTAATTGAAAGCACTTTTTTCAGAAAAACAGTTATCAACACAGATTGTCTTGAGTAACAAGTCTATGCCTTAGTGCAGAGCAATATAAATTAGCCATAGAACTCAGATACCATTTACTTGAAAATTCTAAACATGAATTTTCCGAGCTTGATATTCCAGCCATATCTACTCACTAATGAAATCAGACTCCCACGCTCACTTACATTTTCTTTAAACCTTGTGCAAATGTTCTACACAATAAACACTGCATGACATGCTTCCTGAAAGTCCACATAGGATGATATATTTCAGCACTATTCCTCTACAACCTTCCTAAATGATTTTTGATTTATGTTCTACCCCCTGTGCAGGAGGTTACTGCTACATTCGCCAAGAGAAAGGACTCCAGAGAACTGACTCCAGAGAAGGAGCTGATCTCATCCATTGTATCTCTGTAGCTGCTGAATGAATACTAAAGAAGCACTTCTACCCTATCATAGACAGGCCCTCCACTTCACTCTTGGGGTGCTTGTCCTTTTTCGGGGCAGAATGCTTGGTTTCATAGTTTTGGTGTTGTAAATGATAAAGGGTTCCTTCCTTCACAGGAGTGTGCAGGTACCTGATTTCTTCTCATCATCAAGGCCACCTGAGGACTCTTTCCGGTTTGGATCATTCAGCTCGTCAAAGAGTCCGGTCTCAATCATCTCCTGCTGCCACGCGATAGACACCGCACCTGTGCCGAACTCCTTGAAGAATTTTTCATCTTTGGCATCAAACTCAATGCCCTTGATCTCTGAGAACTCTGCAATATCACCAGTGTCCTTAGCATAGACAACATTGGGCTTGGGCACCCAGGGAGGATCAATCAGGCCAGCTTCCAAACGTGCAAAGTTGATGGACTTGAACCATTCATGCTTCCTAGGGTCATCTCCCCTGTAGAGAGCAAACACAATATTATAAAGCATTTTTATTATTATAAATTATATTATATTATATTAAGATCACAAGAAACATTAGACAATGATTTTTAAAAATTTTATTGTGTGATTAGTTACATGGCTCCCTGGAAACAGACTCATTTAGATGTCTCTATACTGACATATATCATAGCAGCTCATTCTGCTATGATATGAGAATATGAGAATAAAGAATATGAAAACAATTACTTGCAGCCAAGACGCTCGTCAATTTTCTTTTTGAGGAACTGCTGGATGACATCTTTGGTGGCAGCATCAAAGCTCTTGTGCTCAAATTTAGGCTCTTCACCGATTATGCGCCTCTGCACCTCCTCTTTTTCAACTTTTTCCTTCTTAGCCTCTGGACCCTTGAATGGTGTGTACCCAGCCACCATTTCATAGATACTGCAGCCTAGAGCCCACCAGTCCACTGATGTTCTGTATGGGATGTCTGTAAGAATCTCAGGGGCCATGTAGGCTCCAGTACCAGCCTGGGGAAGAAGAGCAAATATGGAGGGAGAAGAATGAAGCAAAAGGAAGCAAAGGTTTCCATTCACCACAGATCAGTATAGGACCACTCCATTAAATCTGTACCTTAATGGTATTATAAAATAATGAAGTATGTTCTAATTGGCAGTACCAGTATTGTTTTTTCATTGCTGCCTTAGTTTATGTAAGTTGAACCCTACCATGTACTCACATATGACCTCAGGCACTGGGCAGAATGAAGAAGCTTAATTGTAATCCTCTATAGCCTGTCAAGAGTCATGTTTATATCTGCAGTGACGTTGCGTTTCAACTAATTACATTAAAAATTAGTGTTTGTTCGGCTATGAAGCACAACTTCACAGTCACATAAAAAGTTTATCCTGATATTTTGTATGTGAAATGTACTGATTTAATTTGCACATGCAGGAACACAGCAATCTAATAAGACAAAAATGTGACATCTTTAACTTTAAGCTGCCTTTATTGGATTCCCCCCTGACACCAGCATATACTACATAAGTCATTGCAGGTGTCACTTTTTCCTAAATGTTACCAGCTTATGTTTTAGAAATGTTTTCAAAATTCTCAGCCAGTTTATTTGTATGGAAGTTACATGAAGAATTAAGTGCTAATGAGTAACCAGGGTAGTCCAACAATTGGTATAGACACTAAAGTACCCTTTAGAGGGATATGTGTGTAGGAGGTCATGTGACTGGCACCAATTCAGCCTGCAGGCTCTGCAGACCTTATTTGCCCAGTCGGTCCCCATTGAGAATGCCATGAAACACAAATAAAATCTCTGGTAAACCTATACTGCATGCATTCAAATTTAGAAAGAAATCCACATACCAGATTCAGCTAACTAGACAAAAATATGAAAAACAAATAGTCTTATTTGCACAACCATGTTTACACACATGCATGCATATTCTTCTGCATCCTTACTAGCTCCTGGGCTCGGCTGTCTGATCAGAAGGAGATTTGTGTAATTCCACCTAAGTAAGAGGATCAGGAGTGCAAAGCCAAACCAAGCCCCTGCAGGGTTAGTCTTGGGCTTCAACCTGCACCAGGGACCAAAGAAGGGCACAGGATAATGAGCTTACTGTTGCTCTATGTACATACTAGGCTTGATTTGGCCCAAGCTCTGATTCTCAAACACCACTGGCCTTTGAATGACTCTTAAAATGCCCATTTGGCAACTTGATTGGTTAAATGGACAAGTGGTGACCCATTGCCTAATTGCAACAAATGGCTTAAACTCTTAAAAATGAGCTCATCAACTTAATAACTCTGCTGAGATATTCATTGAGTCATAAATGAGTTAGAATTTGTCCCATAGCACATTTAGAACATTGTCCTCATCTGACATTTCTAATTGGTCCTACTGACCTTTGACAGAATCTCAATATCTCAATTGTCAAAGTTGATGCAACATTCTAAACATTAAATTCTATAATGATCTATACATAACACATACATATTTAGTTGTCGCTTTAAAGAGACTAGATAGCTTTTATTTAAGAATCCACACATATCTGTAACACAATTTAAACTTGCTGATCTGTTCACATTTCTTGGAGCCTTAAATGGCACCTGCTATAATGAGCAGGACTAGTCAGACTCCCAAAGATCAAGAGGGTTATGTAACTGATGTAACCTCTTCCCTGATAAGACAATAATCCTGACATGTGGGGGCAAAGCCATTGAGACCTGGAGATGGTCAACAATGATTTTCATATTTAACCAGAACACCTTCAAATATGTCAAATAACATTTGTCAGTCATTGTGGAGCATGATCATTACCTTCTGGGTGATGGTCTTGCCTGCAGGCAGCTCCACCGCCAGCCCCAGGTCAGACAGACGGCATTGGCCCTGGCTGTCAAGCAGGACATTCTCAGGCTTCATGTCACGGTACACAATGTCCATGGCGTGCAGATGTAGGATGCCAGTAGTGATCTGAGCCGTGTAGTAGACGATGCGGTCCATCTCTATGCCCTTCTCACCAATGTTGTAGATGTGGTACTTCAGATCTCCACCATTCATCAAACTCATGACAAGGCAAAGATGGGTCTTGGTGTCAAAAGCGTAGGCCAGGTTCACAATAAACAGACTGTTTACTTTCTCCAGGATCTGCTTCTCCAGTAGTGCCATCTTTTCACCATGCTTCTTCTTTAGACGCCTTTTGCACAGCTTCTTGCAGGCGTACATTTGGCCAGTGTTCTTCACCTGGACTGCACACACCTAGAGGGTCCAGAAATAAATATGAAACATTTCAGGACATAATTAATTTGTACACTCTGTCTTTGTGCATGGTTTTGTTCAACCTATATCTGCAGTTGTGTGCCACTTGGGTGGTAAGTGAATAAAATGCATTTCAATATGGCTCTAAAAGACATGTAGTTACGATCAAAATAAAGAATGTATGAGTGATCTCTAAAATGACATGCTAACTTTTACATAGTTGCAACAATTTTTTGCAAACATTGGAGGGTGGTGGTGGGGGGAGGTCATCCAATGCAGTGTGTACAAGCATATTAATGTCGAATATGAATACATTGATTCAATTGTTCATCCAGTACAACATTTTCAAAATGTGAGGGATGCTCACCTCTCCAAACCCTCCCTTGCCCAATGTTCTGAATTCATAAAAGTATTTTTCAGAGATGGGCTGTTTCTCATACTCCTTCCACTGCAGGAACTTGTCAAAAAAGGGGCTGGCTTGATAATCCACAAAGGGCTTGCCTTTGAGGAACTCCCTGGTGGCTTCTTTTACTTTGCCCGTCATCACCTCCTCAAAATCCTTATCAGTGACCGCTTTGCATTTGTCAGCTGCCTCCCCACTCAAGAAACTCAGAAAATTCTTGGAGCCCTCCTTGCAAAACTTGTTAATGATGTTTGTCCGGGCCTTATCCTTGCCAGCGCCTTCTGCCAGGTCCCATTCAGTTAGCTCATCCAGGAACTCAGCAGCATTTTTATACTCAGGTGTGGCCTGTTCGAGGTACAGCCGGAAAAACTTCTTCCCTATAGGCTGCTTTTCACACAGGCTCTCAAAATTTTTCTCCACAGACGCCCGGAGAGCTGTGCATTGCTCCGGTTTAGGCAGCGACAGACTCCGACGACGCTTCTTCATCTCCTTGTCATCGCCCCCCTGGGCTTTAAGGTAGGCCGTGTTGGCCACCAGGTTGTCGAGTCCCCCCATGTCACACATGTTGGCGGCTGAGTGTGGACAATCCCCCCGACGATGACCGGTAACTCCGTGTTCAGAAAGGTCTCAGGCTAGCTGTTGCTTTGTGCGGGTGTGAGGAGGTACAGCGTGCTCCAGAACAAAGGCGCGAATGAGCCGCCCCAAGTCATGCACCTCCAGACCAAGACACACTGACACACCCAGTAATTACTCATTTAGAATTAAATACCTACAAGGGATTTTCACTTAAGTATCTTTGCTCAATCTATTCATGGACTCTATTCAGGGAAAGGAACTTGTAAGAGGGTTCTTCTGTAAGAGGCTTTTCAGCCATCTATATATAGCTGGGCATTGACCAAAAGCTAATGGTTGTACATGGGCTATGTTGTCTAAACAGCACTGCTCAGCACGAGCCTACAGATCACATAGATGTGTGCAACCCCAGTGTAAATGCTGAGGCTGGCAGAGAACTCTACAAACCCATGATTGCATTTTTGTAATGATCATGAGATTGTGACCTTTGCCATACTGGAGAATCCCACAGAGGCACACCTGTCTACCTGTCCATGCACAACATGAATGAATAAACACAAAGTGGAAGATCATTTAAGGTCATTCAATCAATATTTCATTGACCGTTTTTATAGGTAGTAATAGAATGATTAGGTTATAATGCTTATCCTGATATTTTCGTCTTTCACTGTGCCAATAGTATTTTTGTCTCAGCAAAGTCTTAGTGTGATTGTAATTTATTGAGGTAATTGTAAGTGGAATTAAACAATACATTTTAATAAAAACACTTTATTAATTTACAGTTTACAGCTTGCTCTGGTTCCACATTCTAGGCCAGGCCAGAGTTTCATGTTCATGGTGCATGTTCCTGATTCTCTGAGTGTGTGCATCTGTCACATTAAGTACAAATGTATCCTGGCTTTGTCTTGTCCCTGTCCAATCATTGTTTTTTTATTGGGTCACATGTGCTTATGTGAGAGCCTGTATGGCCTGTTTGTTGCTTATTAAATTTCCTGTCATGTGACTCTTCTCCATGGCATCAGAAGATATATAGGAAAGATGGTGACAGGTCATGCTCATCATACTTAATCAGTCATTGAGTTCCAACTTTGAATTCTCTCAGCTTGTCACTTCCCTACTCAATACAAATGTTAGCCCAATCCATTTCATTCTGTCTTTCCTGTGTGTATTTATTATGGACGCCACGTCGGTGGGCGTTTCAGTTTTGACTGAATTGCGTTCGTAGATTAAAAGAGCGACACTCACCAGCTCCTTTGCACACTCCTGCAGTTGGGTTCACTTGTTTTGCTAACATTACTGTTCATCATCGCTGAATAACTTCATTCGGTGACATTCCCTGTGTTCATCTGCACAAGCTCTGACAGAATCACTGCACCATTTTTGGATGCAGGTGACTTAGCCCCGAGGTCAACTACACTTTTCGATTCTTTATTTTTTCATTGGAGGACATTGTCAATGTCCAGTCTAGTTTGTGCTTTTTCTGCCACATGATCCTGGTAGGGTCGAGGATGCCTGCCCAGGTTGTGAATGCTCCACAAGGCTGGACGGGATGCAGACCCCCTTATTGTCCAATGGGATCTCGGCACTCACCTGGGTCCATGCTGGGGTCAAGGATGCCTTCCTCTCTGTTTTCATATTCCTGCCAATGTCCGAAGTATGGAGGAGCTGTCTGGCCAAAGGGATTTTCTGAACAATGACAATATTGTATTTCATGTGCCGCATCTGTTTTTTGTTGTCTACTTTTATGTTGCACTGTGTTAACTGGAGCCACGTCTTCTCGTCTCTCTGTATATCTTTACAATATATAGAAGAGATGACAATAAAGTTTACTTGAACTTGAACTTGAACATGGACACATTTTCAGCCCCAATGGCTGTTGCATTGTAACTATTCCGTAGTGACAAGAATTAATGTAGCCTTGCTGTGTCTTGTCCTCGTCCAGTGATTGAGTTTTTATAATGTCTTGTGTACTCATGTGAGGGCCCATGTGCGAATGTAGTCATGCGAATGTGTCCTTTTCTTTCAGTGCTGCTGCTGAAATAACCATAAAACCATAAAAAACATATTCCAAATACTGATCATCTCACCATTTTAAATAAGAACTGTAATGTTAATTCAAACCAGTTTTTGTCACTGAGCATTTCAGGTTACAGTGAATTTAAACGGAGATTGTTGACCTATTTAGGCTCATTCCATTAAATTGGCTACATGCCTACAGTGTGACAGTCTTGTAGTCTGAAAACAATCTGTATGCTGACAAATGCCTACCGCCACCTGTTGGATGCACCGTGGTTCTTAGGTGACCTCCTGGGATTCTCCTTGTTATTAGTAAATGACCACTGCAGAATTTAAAATGTATGTGCCTATTTGGTTCATGTAAGCCTGAACATGAATTCGAAGCAACTTTGGCTTTTTGCTGAGCTTGTTGCTTCATATTCTGACTTTCCTTTATTTTACCCTCTTCATTAAATATCAGGCACAATTACATCATTTTAGCAGCAGCCCTCTGACTGGCTGTGGTTAAGCTGTAGGCTTAGGATATGTGTCTATTTAGGCTAATTCAGTCCATTAAAGCAAAGATAATATTAGCTAATCTACGACTAAAATTGTCTCAGGCTCTCAAGTGCCTTGGATCCCATTCATGTAAATGAGTCTTAACATGCTCCTTTGTGCCCACTGTGTCATGCTGTGTATAGCCCAGTATACTTTTAACAGTACTCTTCACCCCTGTTGAGACTGTCTTTTCACATTGTGTTGTCTGACATATTGTGGGATCATGTTTTTAAAAATTGAGTGTGAATAAAGTCATCAGCCTCAAAATGTGTTTTGAAAAAGTCAAAAGCAATGCTTTCAGTAATATCTTCACAGAAATACAAAAATAGGGATGTATGCCAGGCCAATAGGTTGTGGTACAGTATGGCCACATTTGTTCAGACGGTAGCTTAATCTTGTTAGCCGGAATGGACAGAGATGGCCACTGAGTGGCAAGACTTACCTATAACCTCTTTTCATGGAGCCTTGGTTTTTAATTATACTAAAACAAGTTAAATGTCTAAGATATCTGAAATGTGCTATTTCTATTTGCTTATTTTAATTTTTTTATTTTGTCATTTGAGCCAAACCTCATTTTTAAGACATGGCATTCAATGACTTACATTTTTTAAATATCATATCTACCAAAGGAAGTGAATGATTAGTGTATTTTCCTAATAACATAATCTGAAGCTCAATATAACTGTTAAAACACAATTATTTTTATATATTTTAAAGGGACGCCTATGGTAGGCTGAAGCAGAGCAAACTTTCAAACAACAATAAAATGATGAAAGTTGTACTACACCTTGAGATTCTTGGAAAATGCTGTTTACAGGAAATATTTTTTTTTGTAAGAAATGACCACAAAATGTATTAACATATTAAGAAATTACCAGCACCAACATGTTCATATAGAATTTTGCTGTTCATGTAACATGAGATAACAAATTGTAGTATGAAATGCTGTAATTAGAAGTTTGAGATTGAGTGAAAAAATGAAAGTGATTGTTTTGTCATTGTAATACACACACAGCACAACATATTGTGATACAAACACAGCTCAACAAAATTTGTCCTCTGCATTTAATCCATCACCATTTTTGTGAGCATTGCAGAAAGGTAATCTAAAGAAACAATCAAACTCCGATAGCACCTTCTCTTTATAAAACAAAACCAGAGGTCTCTTCAACTACTTCAACCCATTTGACAGGATATTTGTGAGATTAATTACAGGTACATTCCTTAAGGCATCAGTATTTTGCATGTAGGGTTTTCAACTAGGGTTTTATGTTATTCCTTTATTTTGTGTCCTGTAATCTGCTGTTCCAAAAACAATTTGCATGAAACCAGGAAGCAAAAAACAGAAGAATAATACAAAACATTTCATTTTATTCCTGATATTTAAATGACCTAGTCAAATATAGTCCCAGTGCTTAAATAACGTGTTAATCTGACAATCTTGACCTGGATGTGACAAAAGATGTGTGGGGATGACAATTATCTCATTTGCAAAGTTGGTAAAGTATACAAAACATGTACAAAATTTAATGCTGTCCTATAATGCTGTAATGCTGTCCTATTTACATCTGGACATGGTACCAATAACTGTCTGTTGTGGCCTGTGAGGTACTAGTGGAAAACATGCTGTATTAAGTGAGTCAGGCATACATAATTGGCTAAATGTTATACTAGGAATAATATATTCCAGTATGTTTATCTATGTACTTTCTTATCCTTTGCCATGAAATTGATTGACCTTGGAAATCAGAAGAGATCAGCCACCTGTTTCACATCTGCTGGAAAGCCTTGGTGAATGAATATTGATGGGACACCTGCTGAAAGATGATCCATTTCCCCAGTCTGAGTATATCCAGGATGTCTCTGTAAATTGCTGCTGTCATCTTTTCCTGTATTCTAGTCTCCCAGTTCCTGCAGCTGAAAAACATCCCCACAGCATGGCCTGGGGATGGGCGGTGCCTGGTTTCCTCCAAACGTGATGCCTGGTATTCACAGCAAAGAGTTCAATATTTGTCTCATCAGACTTGAGAATTTTGTTTCTCATGGTCTGAGGTGCCTTTTAGCAAACTCCAGGTGGGCTGCCATGTGCCTTTTACTACAGAGTGGCTTCTGTCTGGCCATTCTGTCTTTACCATACAGGCCTGATTGGTGGATTGCTGCAGAGATGGTTGTCCTTCTAGAAGGTTTTCCTCTGTCCACAGAGGACCTCTGGAGCTCTGACACCTCCCTGACAAAAGTCTTTCTCCCCTGATTGCTCAGTTTAGGTGGATGGCCAGCTTTAGGAAGATTCCTGGTGGTTTTGAACTTCTTACACTTACGGATGATGCTCATTCGGACCTTCTAAACCACAGAAATATTTCTGAAACCTTTGATTTGTGCCTCGAAACAATCGTGTCTCAGAGGTCTACAGATAATTAGTTTGTGCTTTGTCAACTGCAGGACCCTATATAGACACGTGTGTTCCTTTGCAAATCATGTTTTGCAAAAATTCGCCACAGGTGGAATCCAATTATGCTGCAGAAACATCTCAAGGGGAAACAGGATGCACCTGAGCTCAATTCTGAGCTTCAGACAAAGGCTTTGAACACTTATGTATCGGGGTGTGTATTGGCAAGGATCTCATGACATGATACACATCGCGATACATGGGTCAAGACATTATTATATACAGATATATTGCGATAAAGACAGAGTTGAAATACAAGATGCTGTGATTGGTCTGTCATTTTTTTGAGATTTCACTCTGCTTGAAATGCCAAGCAGTAATTCAAAGTACCCAGCTGCCATCTACAAGAGTGGAGGATGTAGTTGACCTCAATAAGTGAAAGTGAAATGATTGTCATTGTGAAACAATGCAGCACAGCACACGGTGACACAAGGTAATGTGTCCTCTGCTTTTAACATCACCCTTGGTGAGCAGTGGGCAGCCATGACAGGCACCCGGGGAGCAGTGTGTGGGGACGGTGCTTTGCTCAGTTGCACCTTGGTGGTTCGGGATTTGAATTGGCAACCTGTAGAGTATGGGTCCACTTCTTTACATGCAAGGCCAACCACTGCACCTAAAAAACGCTTGACAGCACCACCTGGTGGATTAAATTTGTACACAAAATATTGTAATTTGATGTCCCTGTCCTGATACAACATCAACTCGTAAAATATTGCAATATATTGCTGTATCGATATTTTCAAATGCTTCTACTTATGTACATGTGGTTTTTTATTTGTAATAAATTTAATGCTGTCATGTTGTGTGGAATTCTGCAGCTGGGTGCAGATTTTTATCTCATAGAGCTCTGCAGCTGTTTGGGACTCACATGCAGTCTCAGTGTTTAAATCTAAACTGAAAACACATCTTTTCAATCTGGCCATCTATTAAACTCCCAGACACAGTGTCAATTATTAAGTCCACTTTATTACACAGTCACCTAGTCAAGCATAGGCAGTGTTCAGATCACTTCAGTTAGCCTGTCCTAGCTAGGGAACCAGGTCACTATTGCACTAATGTACCACAATAACCCCGTATTTCTGTACCAGTTGCACAATGCCACCTTCCGCCGCCGCTTCTGTTTGTTCTCTCAGAGGCACTGAATCAAGCGTCCAGACTACCTCCATATTCCAATAATGAGACCATGAGAGAGGTTCGGGTGTGGACACTACTGACCTCACCATGACCCTGGGTCCCACGACCCCTGAAATGAACTAATGACTCTCAGTATCATTGGCATGGACAATCTTATGGATCATCAATGGACTTCCTATAATTGTTTAATGAGTGTTAACAGTAACACAACAGCGATGCCTATTGCATGCTCTTGCTACCCTGGAAGGGGGTTCCTCTCTGAATTACTTCCCAATGTTTTTTTCCTCCATTTGAGTTTTCTAGGGAGTTGTCCTTTGTGTCCAGAGAGGGTCTAAGTATGAGGGGTGTTATCTGTAGTGGTTGTTATGCTGTGGCATGGCAGCAAGACACGAATGAATTGTGGCAACTGAATCCAGATGTCACGGCAGCGCAGCCCATATACAATGGGACTCGCCGACTGGGCAACGCAAAACACAATCAAGTTTGTGATCTCCACTGCCAAGCTTTTCCGAAGCCGTAAAATGATAATCAGAGAGGGTAAAACATGCAGGCCCATCTGCAGCCCGTGGATGAGGATTGTACGCTGCCCCTTTGAGTTGGCCTGGGAGAAGTGTCCTGCACGGTAGCCCTCCAGGTAGATAAGAACATAGCTGGCCACAATGAGGATCATGAGGACACCGAGCTGTGCAAGCCCACTGATCCGGGGGGCACTGCCTTCCAGAGCTGTCGAGCAAGGAGTCTCCTGAGCCTTCAACTTCTGCCATGGTGTGTTGATACAGGAGAGGACAGTGAACACCACGGGGTTGAAGAACACTAGGAGCCATGCGGTAAACACGATGAAGTGTCGGCTGCGATGGATCAGGTCGGGGCTGCGCAGAGGCCAGCACACAGACACACAAGTCTTCAGCGACATCAGGGTGAGGGTTACCATGAGGCCTCGTGCAAAGACCACTTGCACATCAAAGAGCAGCCAGCAGGCCAGGCGGACAGTGGGCACATGGAGGGCACGAATACTGTGCATCACTGTGGCAGCAGCATTGAAGCCAGTGATGCAGATGCAGTGTTGGCAGAGGAGGATGTACCCAGTATTCCTCTGCAGCTCCCGGGTGCTTTTCACAGTGACTAGAATCAAGAAGGTAAAGATTCCTGTGACAACGAAGGCTCCTGAGTGCATAATTGTCTTCACAGAGTCCATCAGTGTGGCATTTTCTGTTAGGTTGGAGATGTTTGCTGGACCTGACCCAAAGTAAACACAGTGGGGAACCATGAGTTAAAAAAAATCAAAGAGAAAATCAAAAGAGAATTAAAGTGTGGTTGGGCCAGTTATCCTGAAAGGTTTAGAGCCATTTATTACACTAAATAGTCAATATGGATATATACCTGGATGGATCCACCTTTTTAATGAGTACAAGATACACTAACACTTTAGAACCAGAAAGGAGAAGACACTCTCACTGATTTGACCCGTGAGGGTCTTCAGTGTTAGGGAAGAAGAGGTCAGGGGAGTCAGAGGGTTAAATAGAGATAAAATTATGCTTTGTAGAAAGCAGTGTTGAAGAGGTGAAGACGAGGCAGAATGAAGGTCATCTGGAATGAAGGGGGTATAGTGGCTAGTCTTGGGTCCCGTAGGTAGAGTGAGAGAACAGAAAGGGGTGGTCAGAGTGTGAAGTGGAGTGGAAGAATGGTCGGTTGTTGGGGAGGGATGACTGAAGGCCAGGTCCCTCCTTCCTGTGTGGGAAATGCTGTTGGCCAAGGAGAAAGAGTGTAGAAGGGGTAGAAGGCAAGAGGGTTGGAGCTTCTCAGTGGCACGTTGAAGTCACAAAGGAGAGTAGTGGGGTGTCTGTGGGAAAATTGCTGAGTAGTGTCCAATTCATTAATTAAAAGTTACAAGTGACCACAGAGGGTGATATATGACAATGAGAAAGGTTAATATTTTAAACTGACAGAGTTGCATTTCATTGGAACTCAAGACTAATTGTTGTTGATAAAGATCGTCTGTACATTATGCAGATATTTATAGAGGTCATTATGTGAAGTTGCACATGCCTTTTACCTTAAGCAGTGTATAAGTGCTCTCTCATGACAGTGAGAGGACCTGAGGGTGAGGGTGAAGAAGACAGGACCGGAGGAGGCTGGTTGTAACCATCTCCTCCTTGTAACCGTGTGTGTATATGTTTGGTACCGGCAGAATAATTGTGCCCACCTCTGGGAAGTGACCTTAATGATTCCGATATTTGATCTTGCTATAAATGTTCTTTTTGTCTAAAAATACTTTGTACAAAAACGGTACAATAAATTGTATAATTGTGGCACTCAAATTGTACTGTATCATTTGCTAGATCTCTGCAAAGAGTACTACAATAAATCTATAACACAGGAGTAGCTCAGCGTACAGGGTAACAAATACATTTGCACATTGCAGTTCTTAAATTGACAGAATAGATGACAAATCACTATGTAACAATAATTTGGACTGTTACTTACATTGGTTCAAAAACACATAATCATGCAAAAAAAATAATCTTAATCTTACCTGTTTGAACCTCAACAGACAGCTCCAATTTGATACTCCAGTTTGACATGGCTCACTACCAGCCTGGTCTCTTTGCCTTATTGCCCAACATAATTTTTGTTCAGCCCACTTCAATCCACCTTTTCTGCTTCTGTGATCTTATAGTGATCATTATTCAAAAAACCTGTGAGAATCCCACCTCCATCTTTTGTTCCAGGGTCAGTGAATATCCATTGACATTTTTGTTGATCTGGCCTGAGGAGTCTCGCAGTTTGTAAGCCTTTAAAACCACTGCCCCAATACCGACAGTGTCATTTTTGCTCATATGCTGGTGTTTTTTTGCTGTTGCTCTCTATGCAGTGTGGTTGTATACTTTTGCTGGAAAAAAAAAATCACGTCTTCTGATCAGGCATGACTATGAATCATGTCTGCCACATCCGGACAGGGTAACCAGTGCAAGCAATATTCATGCAGAAAGGTCACTCGACAGATGTTTACACAGGGAAACCTCAATCAGGCTTTGTTCAATCTTAGTGTGGGAATATAAAGGGAATACAGGGAATGCTTGTGCTGATGAAAGCAGCTTCATGTTGTCCCATATTGTCCATACCCAACTACTGCTATATATAGTGCTTATGCTTACATATATTGAAATCTGTGTTACATAAAGATTCCTATTTTCAACAATCTGAATATTGTGATGAATCCAATATTTCAATATAGTTGAAAATGAATACACAGATGTGACATATATTTAAAATAACACACATTTAAAACATCTTTGAAAATCTTTTAATTTTCATAAAAACGTCCAACTGCACCGAAATCGATTGGCCTGGGGATCATAAGACACAAGCCACCTGCTCCACATCTGGTGGGATCTGGTTTTGGTCAATGATTGTTAATGAGACATCATGTCCCGCATGGTCTGAAAAAGTTTCATAAAAGATGAAGAAGGATCTGCCACATGAATAAGACATTAGTGACTGAAACATGAACAGCAGTAAAATAAAACACAACTCACACCTTAATGGCAACACAGAAATAACTAATACTTTCTTTTTTATAGTCATGTTTGTAATCACTCTTCTTGGAAAAAATACAGTAGGCTGACACAGAAGGGCTGTTATGATGAAGGTCTTCAATAAAAATATAATTCTTCAGAATATATAATGTATTGTAATGTATAAAGCTATTTGTTTGACTTGGTTTTTGATTAAAAAAAATACTCCAAAACACATCCCAGATCATTTGTTTGTGAGTGTATACATGCATTATTTCATTATATCAAGTATGTACTTCCAAAAATCTAAATAAATCCATAAACCACATGCAAAAAATAAGTGGATTTTTTCATTGTAAGGCATCACCAGAGCCGGTCCAGGTGCCTGCCTTGCAGCTTGACATCTTCTGACATCACCTAGAGCCATTTGCTGTGCCTGATCAGAGGTCATAAGGAAAACAATTCATTAAAATACAATGAAACTAGTGCTAATGTGTTAAAGAGAAACAACATCTAAAAACTCATAAAAGTATTATGAATAACCCTCATTCTCCATGATCGAAAACATGAAGTAACATAGTGTGTTCTGTTACACTGAATATGCAGAATGGAATGGTGCCTGGATATAGCTGCATGTGTTAAACATTTATTAATGAGTTTCATCAGTTTCATCCGTTCTTGGATGAAAACAACTTCATGTTGTTCTGAAAAGGGTATCAAATCAAGACTGGATAATACTAGGACAGTTAAATGGATAATTGGCCCGAGCCATACATGAATTTGCTCTTTTGAGCTTCTTATAGCACTTAAGATTGACTGTAAGACACTTTGTATTAAACCATCAGATGCAATGTAAATTAAATTAACAACAGTTAATATACAGTGGGGAAAAAAATATTTGGCAGCCACCGATTGTGGAAGCAGGGGGGAGGAAGGTACCATCTCCACACACATCGCTGCCCACTGCTCACTAAGGTGATGGGTTAAAAGCAGAGAGCACAAGCCATTGTGTGCACCATGTGTTTGCTGTGCTGCAATGTTTCACAATGAATCCCATTTATACAAATAAATTATTTGAAAACCATACAATGTGATTTCCTGTGTTCTGCCTCTCACAGTTGAAGCGTCCAGTTGATGAAAATTACAGACCTCTCTCATCTTTTTAAGTGGGACAACTTGCACAATCGGTGACTGACAAATACTTTTTGCCCCACTGTAGATATTGAGAACCTGTTGTATTAGAGATATCTACAATACACTTTGAAATTTCTAATGGAAGAGGCAATGTATTATTACTAAAGTCTCTGTGTGTATATATGTAAAACAAAGAGAAGCAAAAAATACATTAGTAAATCAAAAAAAGACAGTTCATAATGTCTTGAATTCATATTCTTTGTGGTACAAGTCTTCATGATGATTGACTAACCTGCCTCTAGGCCATGCACTTCATTTTGCAGGACATTTATTGCCCCAGTGGGAGAGGGACCTCAAATTCCAGTAGATCCAGGCCGCGCCTTCTGCGACTTATTTGCTTCTGGAGCTGAAGTTTGTTGGTGAAGAACACAGTTCTCCAACCCAACTCTCGGGCCAGCATTTCCACATGCTCTGGTACTGTTTTGCAGGTTTGTCGCACAGTGTGCTCCCAAAACTCTTCCGAATCACACAGCTGGTTGGAAGATGCAGAAAATATTCAGCAGACAACCTCAACATGTCCCTTCTAAAATGGGAGAAGTTCAGGAAAAACTTACCATCTTTAATCTGTGAGATGTCTGTCGCAGATGGGCAATGTCTTCTAAGTCCAGGTATGTCATAATTTGCAGAAGAAGGTGGTTTGGCAGATGCTCCAAGTAATCAAAATGGCCTTGACACAAATTTGTGATGTAGCGCAAAACCCTAGTGCCAAACACCAATCTAACTTGATCTGAAAAAAAAAAAAGATTGATTTAAGATTTTAATGCAAAATGCACAGACTGTGTCCAATCCGAAATTTACAGCGAATGAAAGACGTCCACCAATCTTTAACTACCCACATACAAGGTGTGCAGACAGGTTATGTCTATGTAACAGAGCGTTTATAAACGGTAGAAAAAATGTACCCTGTAGCCGCCTGTCCTCTAAAAAGCATGTGTGCGACTCCACCACTTCTCCGGGCCGCTTGTTTTCGTTTCTCGGGGAAATCCTCCACCATCTCCATGTCACCTGTTGGGACGAAGACAAGACCGGCGCTCAGTGATTTGTCGCCTGTGTGACCGGAAACCAGCAGCTTGCGACGCTTACATCGGACTTTTTTATTTCCAAGTGGAAAAAATCTTTCGAGGGCGCCGGCCCCTGTCCGCTGATTTGGAACAAAGTTTCCCCCAAGAGACGCGCCATTTTTCCCGAGACGCTTGGCGGTTACCGTGGCAACGCACGGAGACGCCCTCCGGGGCGTGGCTCTCCTGAGCTTCACGCGAACGCTGAAACAACACTGCTCGAACGCTGAAACAACACTGCGTGAGACTGTTGCTCGTTGCTCAGCATCATTTTTGCCGGTGAGAAGTCGTTTACGTTTTAAAACGATGCGAGCAGCTAGTTCGACATTTTGAACAATATTCGCATGCATGCATGCAAATGTCCAGTTAAATTGTAAGAAATGAAATATTATGAATAAAATGTCAACTGTGCTCAGACAGGCATCCTTTTGTGATTTAGTAATATTTTCCTTTTGTGCTGAAGTCTCCAGAGATGCGTTTGCCTCCAGGCGGGTGGTGTGGCGATCACACTTCCTCGCCGTCACGTTCAGAGCCAGAACACCGATATTTTGCGGTAAACACGCTTTTTAGCAACGATTTGCTTCCTCGGAATGGGCTCGGTTTCAATGTACTCACTGATTACAATACGTATTCTCGACCACAGTAATCAAATAAATGAATAATACAGAAAAATACAGCAGCAAGTGACATCTGCGCTGTTCAGCAGACGTTTAGAAAGTGATTAGAAATTAAAAAGTGAAGTGATTGTCACATGTGATACACAGCAGCACAGCACACGGTGCACACAGTGAAATTTGTCCTCTGCATTTAACCCATCACCCTGAGTGAACAGTGGGCAGCCATGACAGGCGCCCGGGGAGCAGTGTGTGGGGACGGTGCTTTTGCTCAGTAGCACCTCAGTGGCACCTTGGCGGATCAGGATTCGAACCGGCAACCTTCTGATTACAGGGCTGCTTCCTTAACCACTAGGCCACCACTGCCCCTGATATAAAATGCAGTTTTTGGCCACATATGAATGAGTCAGTGTCCTAGATTATGCAATGGCCACGAGATAATCAGACGTAATAATTCATTCAATTAGTCCTATTTTTTCAAGTACATACTGAATTGAATCAAATATCAAACATGAACATGAAACGAATCAAACATGAACAGAAATTAAAACTGACCAGTAGGATGAATCCTTAATGAATCTAGAAACACATGAATGCAAGCTCCATGTAACAAGGTCTCTTTATCCAAAGGAACAAACGGCTGAGAATACAAATAGTTCTGAACACTGGTAATTAAAAATCTTTTAATATATTTATACATTTATTTATATATGTACACACTGACGTTGTGCCTGTAATGGGAAGCCTGGTACAGTCCCATTGGTCGGATGCTCCGGGTGCAGAAACTGGGTACAGAAGGTGCCCCACTTCTCTCCTTTCAGGACTAGACACCTGATGCTCAGCCCATCTGCAGGTCTAGTGACCCCTCAACAATGGCAATTAGTACGCAGGCTTATAATCTCATTACTGGTGTCCACATTACCTCCTTCAGGTAGCTCATGGTTTGTAAGAAAGTCTCATTTATACATGGTTTTCGTTTACAAAATGAAATGTTGCGATCCAAAAGGAGCCCCGTGCAGAACCATTCAAAAGCTTTTTCCACAGCAAATCACGAGGCCACCATTTGTTCCTATTCTCAGCACATTTCTTGTACATAGTGCGTGTAGTTAAGAGTATTACAAATATTGATATGCACAAAGAGCTTACTTTCTAAGCATAAAAAGTAAATTACTGAATTGAAGCTATAACGAGTAAGGATATTTGCATGATGTGATAGAAGGTTCAAAAAGTGCTTTTTCAAAACACAAGGGTGGGGAGATCATCTTCTGCACTGAAAACTGCAGGCTTTAAATCTTTTTGAAATGATAAACACTCAGTGCAGTGACATTGAGACCTGGCCGCTATGTTGCAGAGACGTAGTTGGGGTCATTGGTGACATGGAATGTGTGCTTAATGTAGTCTGGGTGCTGTGTGACTGGCACCACTACAAGAATGGGTTTGTGGAAGAACTTCCAGTTGGGTAGGAACCTGGTGGAGCTCCACTCTGCAAAACAAGGAAAATTACTATTCTCAATGAGTTAAACAACATTTCAATAAAACTTTCAAAAACAGAACAAAAAGAGTTGAGAGATGTTTGCACCAACCTGCACTAGGTGGTCCACCATAGAAGATCATTCATAGGAGTACTCACCATGAACGGATTATTAGAAATCCCTGGGGCAGTGACACCCTGGCTATAAGAAGCCACGGGAGGTTTGACATGTCCAAAAACTGGGAAGCCAGAGCCTGATTCAAACCAAGGGGTGACAAGATAAATCATATTTTACAAGCCCACATTATTGTCAGTGCTCTTGAAAGGAACAATCTACATAAACAGCCTAGTATTTCAGTGTCACAACTATGCTGATAATGGGCACACAATAATAATGTCTGGACACTGAACCCACAGAAAACTGCACCCACAGCAGCTCTCCATGGATCTGATTCCTGACTCTGAATGGTGTGGTAGACTGACAAACGGTGTACTGCAACAACATCTTATTACTGAACACATTTATGTGCAGATATATATTTTTTTTCATCCTTGTCCTCTGTCTTATCCCATACAAATCAACACCGAGTAAAATTTCTTACACAAAACAAAGATGATGCACATACCGTTGGGTTGTTGGTGGTAGGCAGAAGGCTGAGCATAGGGTGCCTGTCCAGGAAAAGGTTGCTGGAAGGTCCCACTAAAACTGGTGGGCATGCAGTAATTGTTTGAATTTCCAAAGCCAGTTGGCATACTCATGGACCCTGTGCCAAATGAAACTGAGGCATTAATAAAAGTGTCAAATGCTGTACTTTAAGTTAATAAAATACAAAATAATAATAAACCACCATACCTGCAGCTGTTGCTCTGCCATTGGTTTGGAAGGGGTTTGTGGACATCGGCTCTGGAGCAATTCCAGCAGCAACGAAGGGATTTGTGGATGGAGCAGATACTACAAAGTAACAGATTCACCAAAGTTCATGAAACCTGCACTGAAAACACTATTGGACTACAGCCTAATTCCTTACTCACCCCCAAAGCCCTGTGGCATATTGGGTAACACTGGTTGTGCTTGGGCAGATGTGGCTCCAGGAACAGCTCCAAAAAGATTCCTGAATCATTTCACATGTATTTACAAATGTATAGAAAATATGTGCATGCACAATAATATAGCACCATTACTTGTACCATAGTTGCTTACCCCTGCACTACACCGCCTGTAGAGACAGAGAAGCTAAGGGCACTGTCCAGCTCTGCTAGAGCAGCATAACGATCCTCTCCCGATAAACCGGACTGGGGAGGGGCCATGGCCATGCTAGCCATTTGGGGTAAGGATACACCTCCTGCATGACAAACACAACTTAGGCAGTTTAGACTACATGAATCAAGACTGGGAATCCTGTGGATTGATCTGGAGTCGCATCATTATGAAGAAAAATCGGAGTTTATGTAACAAAGGACAAAATAATGAAGGAAAAATGATTTTATATATATATATATATATATATATATATAAATAAAATAAAAAAAATCAAGGGGGGTGGTCACAGGAAAGGTAACAGGTGTGGCAGAGAGGTTATACCTGTGTGAGGGGGCTGATGGGTAGGTTGTGAGGCAGGTGAGGTACCAAAATGTGAGGACACACTGGAGTTTCCAAATGAGTCAAAATTGGCAAAATCTGTGTTTGAATTACTTTGAGCTGCAGGTGTCAAAGAAGAAAACAAAATTGTGTGGATGAACAGTGAAGAAATCATAATGTAAAACAAACCAATGCTGTGGTACATTTCTGAAGCTGCATCTTTTCAAAGATGAAAATACATCCAACAAAAGACTATCTGCTGCCCTCATTGCTGAAGGAACAGTTTTCTCAGGAGACCTTGGACCTACATAAAGAATAGAGCATGACAAAAGAGTCAGACATGTTACAGTACTGTGCAATAATACCTGACGGCCTATTGAAATGTGCAAAGTTTGCAAAGGTGGAGGAGCCTGCAGTCGGCGGGGGCGGGGCCGCAAATATATCTCCACCAAGGTCAGAAAGGAGGTCAAATTTCTTCTCTTGGCCTGCTGACTGAGCATGTATGCGATTTATCACTGGAGACTGCGATGAGGATGAGAGGGGAAAACATTTTAACGTCACAGACATGCTTTGAATGACAGCTGATGCATACTGATATAAATGTCAAATTGACATTTGATTTATATGGACAGGAAGTGGCACCTGGTTGGATGGAATCTTGTTGAGGTGCAGAGTCTTGAGGGGCTGGACCTCCGGGGTGCTGCTTGTGCTGCTGGCTGAAGAGCCAGAAATAGAGGCCTGAACAGAAGCAATCACCTTGGCTTGTTCTGGAGGGACATACCTATGAAAAGAGGGCAGATCTTGAGCAAAGAACAGATCACTTCTCTCTGAACAATTATGAAACTCATACAAAAACCACACCCCAACAACACATGTGATTAAGATTCTGGAGATCACAGCCAGTCCGCTCCACCCCTGAATTTCAGAAGCAAGCGTGGCAGAATATTGTGGTTGAGGTACAGATGTTTTGGACATGGTAGGAAGTTGGGAAATGAGCACTTATATACAAGAATCTCACCATCTTTTCTTTTCATATTTCTCTTGTAGGAACTCTTTGACTTTCTGGGGTTCACGAAAGTCAGGAACAACAGAGCTTCGTTCATCAAAAAGGCCCAACCAGATGTGTCTGCAAACCTGTGGAAAAGAAAATATCCGAAATGGACAAATAACAGAAAAATATTAATTATGTTGTAATATCAATATGTCATAACATCATATTTCAAAATTAAGTTGTTTTGGTACACACCTCATTGCTGTGTTTCTGTAAAAAATCTATTTCCTGTTGCGTGAAGGTTGTCATTGAGATGGACTTCACTCTGTGCGGGGGATTTAACCCTCGTCTTGAAAAAAGAGAGGAGACAAATGAAGATGTCTGCAAAAGCCCATTTCCACACACTCCATCCACGGCTGGTGTCCTTCCTGGACAGCCTAAATGCATAATCATTTGCGTTTTCTGCCTTTTATCTTATTTATTAGTGACCAATCCCGCACCGACGTCAATATCCCTGGGTGTGTCACACATGCTGTGGATGCTCAGATGCGGATGAGGTTCATTGTGTGGGTGGATCCACATCGTCACGGCTGCTCTGTTCATAGTTCATAACGACGGCATCGGAACAGCATACAGTAAAGAGCAGGAAAGTTAAAACTGGCGTTCATTTCACCGGAGATGCCCACCCCGGCCCGCTTAACAAATCTGTCGCAGCGCTTTGGAAAATGAATGTAAGTGGAGACGAAATGTAAGTTCATCGGTGCACTGCGGTAGAGGGAAAGTTGTCTCTTTCAAATATCAGCACCCCTGCCTACGTGTTATATCCCGGACAGGGAGGCGAGCTCGGCGCAGGAATTAAGAGTTAACGGGAATTAACGGCCATCAGCCCCCCCCCAAGCGCCACAGTGAACCGCGCAATTAAATGTGAAGCAGCCGAGCCGGGAAACTCACAGGATACCGGAACAAGTGGTGCAAACAAACGAGCCCACTGTCATGTTGGCGTAGGTCGGGCCGCGCTGGTCGCAATCGAAGCATTTCCTATTATGAGGCAGGCTAGTCATTTCCCGTAGCATCTTCAAGTGCTTCTCCTCCTGTTTCCGCTTCGCGCTGGCTGCCATGTCGGGTTGTAGCGTGCCCAACTCGGGGATGAATTGATGCTGATGAATCGGGAGATTGTCCTTTTTTTCAACGCATAAACACCCCCCCCGCGGCAACCTCAACAGCTTCCACTGTGGTCTTCAAGAGACGGAGGCATTACACAGGATGTCTTCTTCTACGGGGGGAGGGCGGACCGCATGGTGTCCGGGTTGCACACTGCCCCCTATTGGTCTGGAGTCCGAATCGTAGTTGGAGTAAACGCATCATTATGACGCTTAAAACTTCTTCAACCTTTTTTGCGGGCATTCAAAAATCTGGTGCATCTGAACATACATTCAACAGGTCAGGGCACCATGTTTGTTCAGATCTTCTACTTTCAGTGGGTTGTGTCCTTGACTGAGTGTTTAGGTAAAGCCCAGGGCCTGTCCTAACTTACAAAATACATTTCTTTACCCCCAGTAAATCATGATGGCAACAGTCATTTTGTTGATTTTCAACCAGTTTTATGTGGATTGCATCAGTAATTAAGTTAAATATTTCCAACACACAAAACAACAGAAAATAAGACTTACAATAAGGGTTTTAAAGTCTTGATAAAAAAAATCTTATGAATACAAAAAAAATACAATGTTTTTAGTAATACATAAATATAAGTACTACATGTATTACAAATTCTGAATAAAAAAACAAAACAAAATAATGTAACTTTGAATCATGATTATACTTTTGTAACATTATTTAAGGTAGCTTAAAAAACAAAAAATAAGATGCACTTGTCCTCAGCCTTCTTGGACCTGAAATCAGCAGGACAAGGTGTCGCTTCCAGCAGGGGTCACTGTTACTCACGTTTTGGTTTTCTGTTTTTTACCAGCTCCTGCAGCCTCAGCACACTGCTGATAGATGGGGGAGGGGGGGGGGATCATGCATTCATTGGTTTTAATTACAATAAAAAAAATGGAAAAAAAAAATCAAACAATACCTGTCTCTTCCTAGTCACCCGAAAGAACTTATCAATGCGCAACTGTTTGCTTTTCCCGGCGGCTTTTTGTTCCTCCTTTGTTTTCCTGTTCTCCTGTCGAGACTGACGGAACTTCTCCATCCGGCTTCGGATCCGGTGCTCTCTACAACCAGTCATTTGTGTGCAGTGAGCTATGCTTTGTCAATGTGAGCCACGGTTTTGTCCACTGAGGTCTGCAGTTTTTTGTTCTCAATCATGTACAATTCTATTTCTCCATGTTCTACATAAACCCAGAACTTCTTACTTCACATGTTTCTGTCCACACAAGAACTGGACAAGACTCTCTTCATCAGGTTCCTTCCAGGCCAGCTCAGGGGCACCAGAATGCAGTGTGTTCAGGAACAGATTTCGGGCATCCTGGTACTGCCAGTTCACAGGGATAGGATGTATCTGTAGTTGTGGAATTGTGGAAAACATGGTGAGGGGGAATCATGTTCCAAGTCTGGATACTGGTTGGAAACATTTACCTTTTTGTTGACATTCTGTGTCACACTCTCTATTGTACAATGCTGTTTGATAAGTGATAGAGCTCGCCTGGGTCCAAGACCAACAATCTTCTCACAGTAGTCACAACCCAACAAGATGCACAAGTCAATAAACTGGTAATAACAAAGGAATACAATATATAGTCATTTCTAAATGCACATTCATATAAAATCACATTCTTTTAACTAAGGGACATCTTACCTGCGCTTGTGTTAGCTTTAATTCTTCTAAAATCTTGGGCAAGGAGAACTCAATAACGTCACTATAAGAAAATACAAATGACCACAATTAAAAATATGTTTCAGGGATTTTAAAGCTACAGCACATTACATGGCCCTGTTCAATAGCATTGCGGTCTGATACACATATTGATCAATCTTGTCTCACCAATGGACACGAATACAAAAAGAACACGAATGAATGCACACACTCTTAGAAACATTACATCATGGTTCCAACTCTTTCAAACAGACACAACACAGCCCTACCTTGACTGACATTACTTCACAGTGAATCATATGAGTAAATACATAATTATTATGGAGCACAATAACTTTACTTTGAGTCCCCTCTCACCTGTCCTTTTTGGCGTTGAGCTGACGAAGGAGGACAGTACCTCCAAAAGCCAGTGTGTCCATGTCCTCTGAAGCCACAGCATCCACTGAGCCGGATTTCAAAAGGTGGGCACAGTATGCTTCCCCATCGCCTGGAGCCTACATAGGTGATGAAACACACTAACTAATGCTAGGCAATAATTGACGGGAAAAAAATACAAACCATTAAATGCTAACATTATCTGACACCAATAAATTTTATAATCTGGTTATTGCACCAAATATATTACAATATTTATTTGTGTCAGATAATATTAATTACTTTAAGGAAAGCATGTCATGGATACTATGCATGCAAGGAACTTGAAATGTATTCCTGACCTGAACAAAGGGAACACCCATGAGTTTCAGAAGATTCATGCAGTCCTGAGTCTGAAAAGACACTGAACAGGCAGCTATTAAATTTAGATTAGATTAGATTCAACTTTATTGTCATTACACATGTACAAGTACAGGGCAACGAAATGTAGTCACAGGGCAACGAAATACATGAAGCCACAAAAACTCAATATTAATTGTAGCAAATGAGCTAAATATAAAAAGTTTCCAAAATAAAACCATGTAAATGGGACACCACCAAACATAATGAAACATAAATTAAAAGAAGGTATCATCACCTGCATTAGGGCATTCTGGGGAATGAAAACCTGCACTCTGTCTTCTTTTCTCCAACTAAAACGGTCAGTTCAGATACCTTAGTGGGAGTCCATTAACATAGAAATATTTCCAAGAAGAGTGTGTGAACAGGTTGCTGAGTGCTACTGACCAGGGCTCTTTTTTGTTCAGGTGGCCTCCCTTCAAACACAAACACGGGCTTTATGTCATGCTCCAGGAAAGTCAGGGTGCGGAAGAAAAGTCCTGTTAATGGGCTGCAGTGAGAGGATCACCATAAGGCAGACATGTAATCTATAATTCAACCATGCACACTTAATCCATACAATGAAAAATTTGGACATGGTTTTATGTTCGCTCACCTTAAATGTTGCATTGAAGGGATAGCAGCACGGAACTGATGCATAAGAATAGATGCGTCCAGGGCAATAACCTTACCTGTCACACAATGAAGCAGTAAAATGAACAGCTTGGTGTATCCAGTAAAATAATTTTTTAATCCTTGATTATTCCATATATTGTTCTTTTGCACAATCTTCAGCTCCTAATTGTGCTGACATTTACATTTACGGCATTTATCAGACACCCTTTTCCAGAGCGACTTACAGTCAGTATTTACAGGGACAGTCCCCCCTGGAGACACTCAGGGTTAAGTGTCTTGCTCAGGGACACAATGGTAGTAAGTGGGGTCTGAACCTGTGACGATTGTCTAGGAAAGTTTGTTACCCACTAGGCTACTAGCAATGTTTACGATCTCAATGCTAAGCATGCTTACATTTAACATAACACGCAAAATGATCGATTGTGATGTCGATGCGTTAGACATGTAGCTAAGCAGTTGGAAATAAGACTACACAGATGATTCAGAAAACACGACCTTTTCATTTTAATGTTTACAGTAGTCTGCTTGTGTAGCACGCTAACTACAAATACGAGCATGGCGCTCCCGGAGACTTTATATAAATCTACAACCAACCTGTGTAATCGCCTATAACCTTGTGCGATATAGCAGACGGAGCATCAATTCTGATTAAATCTGTCAACTTTGTAATGCCCATTTTGGTGACTGGACGAGTCCTTCCTTGTGTGAAAACTACAAGCGGCCAACTTCCGCATTACAGCAGGAAGCGGCTGTTCTGTTTCTATGGTGACGTCTGCAACAGTCTCGATCTCGGCCTCGTTTGATAGACGGATACTTTATTAATTCTAGAGGGAAATTCACAGTTTAAACTTAAAAATAGACAGAGTTCACAACAGACAGGTATGCAAGTGGTACAACTCATGCGGTATAAGACATTCCAATAATCCTTGTGTGGAGTAGATTGAAAGTTCAAGCAAAATCCCACTTCTGACATGCTCTGTTTGGGGCAGTGGTGGCCTAGCGTTTAAGGAAGCAGCCCCGTAATCAAAAGATTTCCGTTTCGAATCCCGATCCGCCAAGGTGCCACTGAGGTGCTACTGAGCAAAGCACCGTCCCCACACACTGCTCCCCGGGCGCCTGTCATGGCTGCCATCTGCTCACTCAGGGTGCAGAGGACAAATTTCACTGTGTGCATCATGTGCTGTGCTGCTGTGTATCACATGTGACAATCACTTCACTTTAATAAAACTTTAAAATCATGCACAACTAAGGTGTATATGGTGCTGTGAGTGGAGCTGTGCAAAGCAAAAGATGTGGGTGTGGATGGTCTCATGGTGTGGGGGAGAAACAATGTTCTCAGTTTGTCGATGGAACAGCATCTTTTCGCTGAAGCGGCTTCTCTGTCTATAGATGATGTTGTGCAGAGGAGTTAGTGGATCGTCCATGATTGAGAGGAGCTCTTTCTTCCAGTTGTCTGCAAAGTTTCAATCTGTAGAGATTTTATTGTTTATACTAATGTCAAAATAAAGATTACAGAGGCTCTGGTAATGCATTACCAATCGCACAATTATATGCTATCAAACTCAAATGAGAGAAAAACAATGGCATCAACTTTCTAATCTGTTTACATTACAAATAAAATGGCAGATGGCTTATTGTAGCATTATTGTTCATTGTCAGGTTCTCAGGCGTGACAGCTGTGTGGCACCACTGCTTTTCAACAAAGCAACCACTGTTAGTCTGGTCCGGTGGCTCATCCAGCTAAAAAATGTTCCGCGAAAGCCATCTGCGCCTTAAACATATAACATGGGTATCAGATCAAATTTAGAGTGTTGCTTGTCATGTAGATGTGGCACACAGAGGGCCTTTTTTCAAGTGCACATTTTATGCCGCGCAAAGACTCTAAAGTCAAAACCACATCCAGGTGTTGACAAGCCAGAATGCAACTGTGACTGAATACATTTCCCACCTGACCCGGTCTTTGGTCTCCTGTTCAAGTAGCAGCAGACGGCGGTTTAGCTTAATGATCTGAGAGTAGGACAATAAAAAGCATTAATTAAAATCTACAGAGTAAATGTTTTTCATCTGTCAGGATTTAATACAAATACCATTAAAGAGGAGTGTTTAGGCCAAAACCGGAATTTACTGTTTACTGTTCCCTGTAAGCATTACAGTCATTCATAAGAACGCTGTGGAATACATAAAAATGTCTTCTTGACTGTGCACTTGCTCTGTTTGAATCTGAGAGGTAACATCTTCTGACTACACGTACAAAGTCAGTACCTGCTGTACCTGCATAATGGTGCATTTTTAGGAATGCTTTCCTGACTGATATCACAGGCAGATAAAATAACCCTGTTGAGATACAAAAAAAATGCCCAAACCAGAAAGTAACAATGTTTTGCAATGCTTACCAGCATGAAAATTGCCAATACACTTTCTACCTGTGGTGACTACAGTCTACTGCCTCCAGAACCAGCTTGCATGCCTTGTTGTGCACTGGATTTTTGACAGCACCCCACTCATACTGTAAAGGATTTGCCAGTCCTCTGGAGTTGTGAGTGGTGGACAGGGACGCAAAGGATGACCTGGAGATATAAAGTGAAGTGATTGTCATTGTGATACACAGCAGAACAGCACCAGGTGAACAGCGTCCTCTGCATTTAACCCATCACCCTTGGTGAGCAGTGGGCAGCCATAACAGGCGTTCGGGGAGAGGTGTGTGGGGACGGTGCTTTGCTCGGTGGCACTTCATGGCGGATCGGGATCCGAACTGGCAACCTTCTGATTACGGGGCTGCTTCCTTAACCGCTAGGCCACCACTGCCCCCTGCTAGGCCACCACCATCCAACTACAGGCACAGAGGAAGAGGATCATGTTTGTTTTTTTCTGCGCACACAAACAACACATTGACTACAGTGTACATGCCACTCCTATGGGAGAATTTATAGTAGAACCGACTGACACTTGCTACAGATTGTCACCTTCAGGCTCAAGCATACACCCAGAAGTCTAACCTCTGAGAGGTAGATGTACTGTGAAGCCAAACGGAAGCAGCCAGCAGGCATGTTAGGGACAGATTTCTGTGGAAGTAATTATTTACTCTACAGTACAGGCCAAAAGTTTGGACACCTTCTCATTCAATGTGTTTTCTTTATTTTTATGACCATTTACATTGGTAGATTCACACTGAAGGCATCAAAACTATGAATGAACACATGTGGAGTTCTGTACATTGTTAACAGGCCTGTGGTTGAGGACGGCTGACGCACACAATGCACAAATTGAGAAAATGACACTAAAATGCATATTTATTATAAATCGCCTATGTAGGTTGCAACATACCCCCTTCAATGGTTGGGCAGCCGCCTCAACAGAATGGTTTGGTTCTAGAAATTTCACAGGTTGATCCTTAAGTGTGAGAACATATGAGGGTGTCTTTAACTCCACTGACCCCTCAGGAGTCGACTGGATGAGGTCAAAACCGTTGGATCTGCTGTACTCATTGTTTTCTGGAAGAATGCAGTAAGATAAGGACAATCAGTATCAGGGTTAGCATTTCACAAACCTCCATCGACACACAATTTGTTTTCAACCGTAGTTCTCATTTTGGTTTAGTAACAAGTTGGCAGGAACACTTCAGTAGGACTCAATTTATTGTGCAAAAAAAGTTTGATGAAGCACTTAACTAGATGTTACTGGAGGAAATGAGGTCACAGGATGATAAAATGACACCCTTTACTATATCCTCAAAAGATTTAAAGCTATTTCCTACCAAAATATAGGTTAATACTTGTGTGCTCAATCTCTTATAGACTTACCTTCAAGTCAGTGAGGCATTTCTGCTTTCAAAAGTATAATTTTATAGTGATGCAGAGTGAGAAGCATTGTCAAAAAGTCAGGGAACAAATGAGAACATTGAAGACAGGTATAAATACAGAGATTCACGTTCAATTGCAGTACTTTTGGTGAAGGTTCAATCTCTTCCCACTATTTTCCTTCACATTTGATTTCTAGATAGGGATTGTAGGTAATTGAAAATCAGTCTATCAATGTAATCTTGGACTAGAGGTAACCCCTTAACATTCGTCTCATCTTGAGGGTTTCTTTGAAATACGATGTTAAATGTTAATTAGATTACCTGCCACCACAATCTTCTCAGGCACATGCATCGTAGTTGTGTGGGGAACTTAGTAAACCTCCAGGGAGCAACTTTGAGCCGGTCTGGGATTCACATCCACTGCCTGATGCCCTCCGTGTACTCTAGTTCATAGTGTATGCGGTTCGTCTCGGCCATTTCGGCACAGTTAGGGGACAAGGCGGATTCACTCATATGTCTGAAATGCAAAGTTATATTTCATATGCATCAGTTGACAAGAGTGGCTGAATTTTTTTTACCTTGATTGGCCACTTTCCTTAAGCCTTAATGTCATCAAAGTTAATTTGTCAGAGTTAAATGGTTCTTTAATTAACAACAACCACCATGACAACATAAGTTAAAAAAGGAGCCATTTCTGTGGTCACCGTCCTTCACACGGACTTCAGTGAACGCATGCGTTGTGGTTTTCGGATTTTATCCAAACAACAAATTTTATCCAAACAACAAATTATTATTATTATTATAATAAAACGACAATTATACAAGCAACAAGATGCATAGATGTGGGGTTCTTTTTTAAAGTAATTTCAACAACATTACATTTGAACCGTGAACAACCGTGACAGTCACACGGAAACTGCGTGTAACGCAGCGTGAACGAGCGATCGATATGAATTAGGCGCCACTTCAAAACGTTCATCTCCGCTCTAACACTTCCTCCGAGAAATGGATGTAATATATTTCCGGCCACTACGAGCGTCGGCGCTGTTTCGACCTTTTTTACGGTCAGCAGACGCTCCGTGATACTGTCTGCAGTACAAAGAATTTTCCTTTGTCAGGACTAACAGTCGATTTTGGAGGTATCATTTTTTCTCATATGGAATGGAAAGAATGGCTCTTCAAGGTATATTAAGCACATGGCTAACACCAGCTCTTCACTGAACACAAGTGAGGAGAGGCCCCAGGGGACTCAGAACCTGGGGCAGCATCTTTTTTACTACAGGAGGTGAGACGGTCACTACCCTGCCACCAGCAGAATTTATCCCTCCCACCAGGAGTCCCCCAGTGCCAGAACCATCTCTGACAAAAGATCATGTAGAAAGGATGGGTGAAGGAAATTATGGAGAGGCAGCAGGCATTACAACAGCAACAACAAAATAAGACCACAGGGAATAGTCTTGCATGTGGCCAGCCAAAATCCCGCTTCCTTGGTGATGGCTCCAACATTCATTTTTTTTTATCAGTAAGCGGAAGTTAAATACTTCTGCTGCTGTCAAAAGGTGTTGCAGACCTATGCAGCCGACGGTCTCTCTGATCCCACGATGAGCTTCCAGGACTTTGCTGCTACTCCTTTCTTCCAACAAGAACTAAACAAGTATCCCACAGGACGTCTGTGTAGATTCTGCCTCTTACCAATGAAGCAGCCTCCATATACGTACTGGTTTTGCTGGTGTTGCAGGAAAAGTGCATTTACTGTCCTGCAAAAGTCTACTCTTTGTACCATGTAGAGGGTTTGCAGGCAGTGATGACCTGGGAGCAGTTTCAAAAGTCTCCCTTTTATGAGACGGATGAGAGAAAAAAGTAGCACATTACCTGCTACTTCAGCTATAGTGTTTTTTGGGTAATTCCATGTAAAAGCAGCATACTTTCAGACTTCATCATGACATATTTAAAAAAACCTTTCTTGCTGATTTTGTCATTTGAGTAACCAATAAAAATAAATATATGTATACATATACACTTGAATTTACAATTATTGTTTAAATGTTTATATGTTCCCTTGACATCTGCAGTAATATGTACTTAAAGTAATAAAGAGCAATTTACAGTTTGTTTAAAGTGTCCTCTGTTCTGTCTCTATAGTTGATACAATGTTTATAAATATTTTATTAAACGTTGTTTTTATACTTAACATTTGATTATGCAGTTTAAATTAAGTTTAATATGCAAAAGACTGTAAAAGACTGTAATATGTCGGTTCTGTAAATTTGAAATGTAACAATTGTTCTGGGAAGTAAAAATTAAACACACTTTGACAAACAATTGAAAAAAAATCTCATAACTAATTATAGTAACCAAATAATTACTTGATTGATTATTAAGTTGGAGTAGGTTTTTACATTAAATACAACTGATACAAAGCTAATGTTAAATTTACAATATTTGCAAATAATTGTAAAACCATGCAATTTAAGTTATTACTGTTATAGCACACATCTGATAAAGTCTCATTGGGTATGAGATCCTTGCCCTCTGAGAAACTACTAGAGCTGTCTTTTGCATTCTATTGGCTGGTTTTCTGTATCTATCATAACAGAAAGGTCCTCGGTTCAAAACCGGGCGGGATCACTTTTCTGAATTTACCTTTATGTTACCGTCATATTTCACAACGCTGATAATAGTTGTTGCAGTGCCGTTGCAGTGCCGAGTTTCCAGAAAAACCACTGCTGAATTTTATGTCAGCATATGATGTTCATGACGATGGCAAGGTTAGGGATTACTGTAAAAAATTTCAGACTATTTTTTCTCTGAAGATTTTTCTGTATTTCTGAATGTCAGTGTATGTCATATGTGAGCAACAACGCTACTTCCTTTTCCCTGGAAATAAATAGGTCATCATTTCATGACCAGTATTGCATGAATTTGGCCTGAGGGTTCAAACAGACGGAAGTTAATATAAAACCTACTACTAAAGGGTGAATCCTGTACTAGATACAGGGGTCATCAAGGTTCATCAAGAAGGCCATAATTCCATACGTTTTGGACATAAGAGCAACTACATAGGAAAGCATCTGGGTAGTATGGGTAGTTAGTTCCTCATCACTATGATACCGCTTACTAACCAGCAATGCCTTCCTTTTAAACTCAAAACAGTATAGATAACATTTAACAAACAAACACATATACAAACAGACCAGCAGAAGGCGCAAATGCTCCACTACAATTTGGAGGTACCTTTCCCCATGCAATAACATAATGTTGCATTACAACGTCCTCTTATCCGGGTCAGAGCTGGCCATGCACCAGGGAAGATAGTGGGTGACGAATGGAGCCCAGAGGCTTGCTCATTAGATGAAAGAAAACTCGGACCATAACTTGACTTTGTTAAAAGTGTTTTATAAACTATGTCTAAAGACTATATAGACTATAGCCTACGTGTGTAGTTGTCTAATTGTTTCACCTCAGCAAAGACTGCAGCGATATTTTACAAATGCATATATTTTATTGCCAAAATACCCTTGTATATTTTGCATTTGCATTTGTTTGTAATCAGTTCTAAGGCAAATAATGAAAGGGTAAATTAAGGATGTCATAAATGATAAATGATTGCATCTTAATGATGTCTGATATGAAGACAACATTTTTGTGCAGTAATTTTCAGTTCATAGCCATTTTTATATTCCTCTCAGACGTTTCAAATTGCACTGCAGTTATGAACAACAATGCATAAAAAAGGTTTTGCTCACAGACACCTTTATAAGTAAAATGCTGCATGGGAATGCACTGTTGTTATTCACTCAGAGGACATCAGTGCTGTGCAGAGATCTGGACCTTGCCTGTCCACCGGGGCTTTAGCCCATCAGTTTTGTCCCTCTAAACTGTGGATTTACAAGCTTAGTGGGGGCTAAACCCCAGATTCAATCAGCTGCATTTTTCAAGGATTACAGTCCCCAGACCCCCATTTTCACCTCGTCCTTGTGGTATTCAGCAGTGTGGATGCTTTATGACTGTATTGGCACTGTTATGGGGGAGGGGTGACCATGTGTGACCGTGTGCACATTATTTTAGGACATTATGTGGACCATTTCATTGACTGTTATATGGGGCAACTTTACGAGCATGCATGGCGCTTTGCTGTAGAGCATATTGATCAAAATAAAAGCACATTCTAAAGATGTGATGTTGCCAAAGACCTGCAAAATTGCTGTTACTATCATGAGTTCAGTATATGTGGTGAATCACACAATGCAGTGCTAATGTTACTGTAAATGACTGCATATATGTGCATGTCAGAGGTTCACTGGTCAAAGTGAGAATCCTCATGAGGTTGCTATCCCATATAGATAGTGAGTCAAAAAACTTTTATGATTGCTTGACATCCTGACTTGACTTGCTGTGTTTTCAGCTTCCCATCCACTTAAGAGCTCTCTGGACTTTTATGTGGGAAACATCATCAGCATCAGTTTGTTCTCAATACTATGACCATTTTCCACTTCCACAAGCCCTAATTCCCACAAGCCCCTTAAAATTTTATTGACTCAGTACATTGACCTGTGTCACAGATTCTAATCTATACATTTAAGGTCAACAGCTCTGGCAATAGATCAGGGTGCCTTTTCTGGCTGTCTGCAGAAAGAATGGAGACCCTCCTCGGTTCACTACCCCTTCAAATCACACCAGCCCCTCATTTACACTTCGTACAATGTGTAATTAGCAGTGTAACATATCAGTGTCTTCTCCACTCTGCACTCCACTCCACTCCACTCCACTCCCTTCCGTGGTCCTTTCCCAGAAAAAAAGCTGTGTGGATATGGTGGACGGGGGGGGGGGGGGGGGGGGGTTGGGTTGGGTGGGGGCGTGATCACACTGTAACAGCCATACAGAGAGTGGGAGGGGGGAAAGTGAGGGGAGGAGAGAGAAGGGGTTTTAGAAAAACAACAGATCGCACCACCCCCGTGTCTATTTGTGTCAACAGCGTTAATCCATCTGAACAAGCCCCTGCTCCCTAACATTGTGCTGAGGGCAACCATAAAATACAAATGCCGTCTCTCTCTCTCTCACATAATGAATTGGAAGCACCTCTCCATCTGTTTTCTTTCTTCTAGCAAAATTGCTACTAGGATAATAGTGCTTACTGTAGGTGCCTGCCTGGTCTTATTGTTTTTAATTGCCTGTTTAATGAAAGGTCCTGAAGGTAAACAATAAAAAAATGATCATTTTTCCAAAAGGGGTCAGTGGTATTTTTGGTATGTTTTCATGGGCGTGTTTTTGTCCTCCTCTCTGTGTGTGTTTTGGCACTCTTGTTTACTGGCAGACTGGGAGCGCCCGGCAGGGTGAAGGGCTATGGTTAATGAGGTCACACCCTGGCAGCAGTGCTCCCGAAGTCCCTCCCATCCTTCTTGAGTGACACGCGGTGACTCCCGCCCACCTTGCCCCTTCGGCCACAACCCACTTTACGCTGTCGATCTGTCCATGGTGCTGAAACTGGGAAAGAGCGCGAGCGAGTGAGAGAGTGGTGGGAGAAAACAGAAGGGGTAGAGGAGGGGGAGCTGTGCTGGGAGGTGGGTAGGCGTGTTCTTTGTGTTGTGAAGCCTGGGTTAATCTGCCGTGGCATCCACACACACAGAGGAGCTCTCCACCCTACAGCCCGCGTCACGAGAGAATTATGACCGGCCGAACCCTCGCTGGGGAAACGGATACGCTGCAGCTGACTGAACTGTGGTTTCTGAAGAGTGCTTGACAGAGTTCGAAAGGCTGATGAGACAGAGAGAGCAGCAGTGTGGGAGGATGCCCGGCACCGGCTCCGCTGGACCCTCTGGTCATGTGTAGCAGGCGCAGATGAGGAAGGAAGTCTCACCTTGTTTGGAGGAACTCTGTGCTCTCTACTCGTCCAGGGGAGGGAACAGTCAGCTGAGCTGCCGCTGTTGCCCTGCACACCCCCTCATGAGGAACCCAGGAGCCGCTGCAAGAAGTTCTGCAAGCGTCCCTGTAACTTTACCATGGCCATCGTGCACCTTGTGGAACTAGTGTGGGAGACTCAGGAACCAGGCCAGGCATTCTCCAAGCTCCGAAGGTTTAACTGGATTTGTCTGGGAAACAGTTCCGCCACTGAGTCGACGGGGATGCAGCCCCAATGTGAGTACAGTAATGCACTTATGCGTTGCAGTAATGCACTCCTGTTGTTGACATACAGTAGCAGCGCTTGCAGCGGTGTGCTTACAAGACAATGTTTTACGCTAACATCTGCCTCTGACCTTGAATCAGTTTTGGCCGAGTTGTTTTGCACTCAAACTCCCCATGTTGCCATAAAATTTTAATGCACCTGATTCGGGTTCCAGCAGTTACTATGAGTCACCCCTTTCTTCTGTGCATAAGATGTAGGTCACTATGACTTTAAGCTCCCTCCTGGACCTTTTTGCAACACAGAAAAGCTCGACTTGTGTTGTGGAAAACAGCGAGAAGTCAACAAGTGAGGATTAAAATATAGAGAGAATGAAAGAAATAATATGAGTAAACAGTTTTATACAACCCTGTTATAAAATAAAATAAACAAGCATGACATTGTGAGTTATGTGATTAGTAGGTATTAGTATAACAACCAAAACTCAGTGGACATGATCCCCTGGTGAAAGATCACACATTAGGGCAGTTGACCTCCTGTTCTGTTTCCATTAGTGTTGCACACCTTTTTAGGCTAACATTGCATGAATGCAGTGTTGGTCCAGACTGGTTGTGGCAGAACAGGAACTGCATGGCTCACTCCTGCTCCATGTTCTTCTGAAGTTCCTCTGAAACATGCATACAACAAGCGACTCAGAGGATGCTAGACAATGGCAGGCTTCGTGGGTTGGGAGTGCAATCCCCATCTGGCTGCCCTCCAAACCACCCGAAAGGCCCCCCCCCTCCTCTTAGTGCCCCCGCCCCCTCCTCTTTCTCACTACACCGCTCACACGTAAACAAGCGTGCCAGAGTCTTGGGCTGATCTGAAAATACTGACCTACATAAGAGAGTACTGTCTCCTCCTCCTTTACTGCCTTCTGCAGATGTACACTGCTCTCTGGCACACACCCACACACACTGCAGTGCAGTGTACACACTCACACGAAATATGGATCTCACTCACGCATGTAGTTGCAGAAACACCCAATCGCACAAACACACATGCAATGATAGAAACTATGGCCCCCTTTTTTCTTCCAGTACTTACATTATATGATTTAAATGTTTTGCACTTGTAAATGTGTTCATGTAGACCCACATGATTGATCCTCATATAGCGTTCTTGTCAATAGCAAGCATTGACACATTCACATGCTGTATTCAGCAGAGCTGCTTCTCTGATCCACCTGCTGACATGCAGGGTAAAGTGAGTAAACTGGGCTGTGAACAGTTATGATCTGAGTTAAGCTTTGTTCCTCTTTCTGTGTTAAATATAAATTCAAGGTTGGAGAATGTATGTACCCTGGTGTGTAATAGTCTTGCTGTATGAGGAATGATGTAATTTCTGTTCACTGTCATGATGCAACTATTACCATGATTGTCCATGAGAAGCAGAAAATTGTCTGACAAACACACATACAGAATCAGAATCAGGTTCTGATTATCACTATTGCTCTGTTTGCTAGAATGTCCAATGGGATCGCCAATAAAGAAGGATGAGCACTAAGGAGGAAGAGACTCTAAGGTTTTTCCAGTATGTTGAGCACAGTGGACTTCGAGCCTACAATGGATTGATCTCTCAGAAGCACAATCACGTAAGGAATGAGAAAAAGCGTGCTCACTTTCAGGAGAAAAACGACAAAAAGAGAAAGCAGGAAGAAGTCACTAAAAGGTATAGTATCTGAACATTTCAAAACCCAAGCACTCACTTTGTAATTGTCACATAAATTAGTATAATCTATATTAAGAAATAGTAGAGTTTTTTGGACTCATTCTTCTACTCTTTGATGGCTGGTCATTCCTATGATCAAGGCACACTGGCATTTCTTGGCCTGCTGGAGGAGCCCGGTTCTGTGCCTTTCTGAGAGTTCTGAATGTTCTCATTTCTGATATATGCAGTGTGGACTTCTTGCTTGGAAAAAATTCTTCATATGACATGTGACAAGATGCCACAGTGATCTCCTAATCTACTCAGCAGCGTTGTGTAGGTGCAAGCCAACCTTGACATTTAGAACAGAGGTTTATTATTGGGAGTTTGGGCATATTTGAGGGGACTGACAGGAGCAGTCTCATTCCTGAAGTATAATGAGCATTGCTGGTTGGGCGTGTTTGGGCAGCCGTTGTCCAGGGACCTGCTCTCAGATCAATTAGCACATTGAACTGCCGATGACTGAGGCTGATTGCTGTTGTCTAGTTAGCAGCTCTCTGGCCGGCAATTTTAGCTTTAATGCATGTTACTATGCCATGGCTTGCCTTGGGCTGTATGCCCAAGAGGAGGCATTTTGCTCTTTTGTCTCAGGTTTTGTCTGTTGTAACATGGAATAGCTGCTTTTGTGCATGTTTTCCCCAGCCTCTTGTCATAAGTAAAATTGTAGTAGAAAGTGACTTTGTCAGCCAAAGCAGTAATTACAACAAACGATGTGGCGGAGAGTGAACGTCAGAGCCTGATGAAATCCTGGTGAGAAGTTTCCATCCTGCTCTGACAACACTGCTGTTGCAATGAGGTGCTTTTTTTCATGGCGATGAGCTCATGCATGGTCTGCGGGCGGCTGTTACACTGAGAGCAGAGAAATCTGCTCTCCTGAAATCACTGGCACCCTTAATCTCAGATGTTGCCAGTGTTCTGAATTAATAAATGGTGGCTATACGGGGAAAGTTTAAAAAAATTAAATTTTTTATGAGGCCTACAAGTAGGTCGATGAGATGACCCAATTTTTTTAACCGATGCAGCGAGAGAGACAAGGAGGGATGACAGAGGGAGAGAGAGAGTAAAATTGTTAGGAAGAGATTAATTGTGAAGACTGGCTAGCTGGAGATGTGTTCTGCCTGGTGACAGCTGGAGCAGCAACAAGCCAATGGGAAGGCCCCGTTCCTGTGAGTGAGGAGGGTTTTCCTGCATGCTGCCACCCTACTGGAGCTTCTGTTGTGTCTCCAGGAGTGTGTTCACACACCTCTTCTGACACGTGCATATTAGCATATATAAACATGACTGCTTTGTGCCTGCAAAATACAGAATAAATATCCCATTCTGATCTTTCTCTCTCTGTCTGTGTTTAAGGATTTATGGAAAAAAACACCTGAGCCAGCATTAGGAAGACACTCTTGAATATTAATTAATGCCATTCTGGAGGCTTTGCAGTGACCTACAAAATGATTTTTGTGCATTAGAGTCTAACAGAGCAGACAGGAGCAGACATCTTATGAATAAAACACTCCTGCCCGGTCTGTTACACACACCTGTGCCAAACAGCCACATGAGGCCACACTCCTTATACGATGATGCAATTTAAGTCTTTTCCAAGGTACCGTACAACAACTAATAAAAAATATGGCTGAAAATATAATTAAAATTAGGACATGATTTGTGGGGTCTTTGGTCCTCTCTGTCTAACTTTTGACGGTGCAACGGATGAGCAGGCGCATGCGGTGCAGGCAGCTGCTGTGACATCCTGCTCCTCCTAATGAGAGCTTAATGCTTTATCCATCACGTGAGTGTGTGTGTGTGTGCGTGTGTGTGTGTGGTTGTGCGCGTGTTGCTCTCGTTGCCTTCTTGCAGCAGCAGATTTTGTGCCTGGTTTCCGTGGGTACCCTGTTGCTAGGCAAAGTTAAGCCTCTGACCAATGAACCCTCCGCTCCAGACTCCTGCTGCCTAGCAGCTGCGTGTGGGAGTCACACACGCAACACACACACACACAAAAACCACAGCTTACCTGAAAGCCTAACAAACTGAAGATACTCTCTCCTGCACGCCAAGACCTCCCCATGCACTCACAGATGGGTGTTGTTTTGGCTTAATTGCACAGCAGATACCTGGTTCTCAATCCTGAAAAAATTAACCACAGCACGCTGGGTGAGAGAGAGACAGGCAGGACTGGCCCGCAGAATCCTTTGAGGTTGCACATCAAACAGACTTGACTGGGGAAGGTTGAGGATGAGTACAGTTCTGTACCATATTTCACTGCACAACAAACACACTTCACTCCCCATGACAAGGTGGGGTTATCCTTCAGGAGAACTGAGCTGTTTGTCCAGTTTATCTGCATTTACCTTTTCCACACATGGTAATTTGATCTCACCTGTCCAGGCCTGTAGTATCTGTGCTGTCAAATTCAATCCACAAGTGGTAATCTGTGTCTCCCAGTGACCAAGCATCTCAGCAAAGGCCAAAGTGCTCCATTCTGAAACGTTCAATTACGCCCAGTCATTCGTTTAAAGAAATCAATTCATTGTGGGCTGAGGCTCTTTCATTGTGTCACACGGTTTCCCGTTGGTCTGCCAACAGAGAGCATGCTCTGGGTTAAACAGAAATCAATGCTGCTAACAGACACATTCTCCTGCATGAGTAGCTCCCATGTGTCTCTTATTGTTTGGGTGGAAGTGCTAATCTGCACACACAAACACATAATTGTTCACACTTCTATGCACAAGCAATCTCACGGAAAAAACAGTATTTAACAAAATAGCTCTGAGTGAATGCATTATGTATAACACACATTTACTTACGCAGTGGTACCAGAGTAACAAGTATCTATTGCATTATTCACATTTCAGGCACATTTCACATTTGTGTCAGACTGGTTAACACAAATGCCTTGCTGGGAGACCTTGGGTCTGTGTTGTGACCTCTTCCCTCTCTACCTGGGTTTCACCCAGGTTCTCATATTTCCTAAAGGTTACATGTTTGAACTGTATAGTGTTCAGCCATCCCAGGACTCTAACCTGGATAAGTGGGTTAAGAAAAATATGTTTCTGTATCCATCTTTTTTCTCAGGACGGAAGACGACATTGTAACTGAAGGAAAGCACTTGCGTATGGTCTCCATGACGATGCCAGCCCCCCCAGAGCGTGTAGCACCCTCTTGTGGACCGGGCTTTGCCGTGCGCTCCCAGTCACTGCACTCTGTTGGGGGTGGTGAGGAGGACGGTAGCCCAACCTCGCGCAGGCAGCCCCCTCCCAAACCTAGAAGAGATCCCAATACAAAGCTCAGCATCTCTTCCGAGACGGTGGACCTCGCCTCAATAACCTGCAGGAATGGGAATCTGGAGAGGTGTGATGGTAGGTGTGCCCTTTCAGTAGCTACACCTATCTAGTGTGGCCTGCAAATGCTAGAGTGTAGAAATGCTTCATACCAGCAATGTTTTATGTTGCATCTAAACTCACATGATCACACAAGAGGCATGCAACCACAAGTCATGAATGAGGACGTGGCTTGCCATTGGCACAATTAGGTTTTGGATGCATCATTCAATGCCAACAGTGGGTGGGGGTGAAACACAAGTGTTGAGGGTGCATCACGGCATGGATGGGTTAGGTCACTGAGTTCTTTTGCTTCTACGCACGCATGCTCAGATCCCAGTGAAACATGTCCCGCTTATTTGGCCCACATTCTCGCTCAGGCTTTACCAGCTTCTGCATACCACGGTACCTTAAAAGGGGTCATCGGCCTGATTAGATTTATTCTGCTGGGCTTTGGGCAAGGTCAAGATTCAAGTGCTAGAGATGCTTCTGACATCATTGTGTTCACAGCGCAGTATATTATCCAACATTTTATTGTTTCTTGGAAAAATACATGCTGGAAAATGAGGCTCAAAACATCTCCATGAATTAAATTCTTGACTTTAACAGGAAGAGGCAGAAATATAATGGCTGTTTCTGTTCTCGGCTTGTATGGTTTAACATATGCATCTTTATAATGCTCTGGGACTTGCCTTCACTCAGATTTGAAGGGATCACAGTTTGCACACAGATCTTCCTAGGCACCACGGCAACCATCCCACAGAAACAGAGAACCCCCACTGCTCGACCAATCAAAGCATCTGGCAGCACATGCAGCCAATAATCTTTCAGACAGGAGCACTTTAGACAGGTCCCCGGGCCAATGAAGTGTAATCTGTCAAGTGACGCAACAGGACGGCAACCAATAGGCTGTGTGGAGTGGGGGGTGCCCTCATTGAGCAGAGTATTGCATGTGATGTAGAGAGAGAGAGAGAGAGATGGGATTGGGGGGGGGGGGGACCAGTCAGTGCAGAATTCATTCAGGAGGAGCGGCTGACCTAGATTCAGTTCCCCAGGAGGAGAGGGTAAACACATCCGCTGGAGGGGCGGGGGGAAGGGTCCACGCACTCAAGTGCTGAAACGGATCTCAAGACCCACTCCTCTGGCCCACTAACTTTATTAACACATGCACGCATACACAGAAAATTACTTTTACCAGTGTGCAGTGCCTTTACATAAGGCATTCGTCATTACACAAAATACACACATCATTTTAATGATCTGCTATTTCCACTGTGAAATATTTGCTGCAACAAGAATAATGCTGCAATTATTTTATAATAAAATTGTGTACATGAACCTGGGTGCCTGTGATGGTGCTTGGTCCTGTTGAGGGAGGAGTATTGTACATCTGGACCATCTGCTCTGTGAATAATTAAAGGTGTAAACTCTCCAGTGTACAGCAGACATGGTCAGACTGTTCTCCTGTGATTATTCCGGAGCTAAGCATTTCTTATTTCCCCTCGGTACACTCCCGTTTCTCAGATGTACTTACCCACCTCGTGTCCGAACACTTGCTTTCATGGCCCATTCCTCCCCAAAGCTGTTTAGCTCTGTGGTGCTTTGATGATTTGCTTTAGATGTTGCTTTAGATGCTGTGACAGGCCTTTACTAATTAAGAATAAGTGTTTGTAGCCTGAGAGCGCATGCAGATACTGAGGCTAATGCTAATTCATGCACCTGACCGGTGCTTCTCCTCCCATTCAGCATCACAGGGCTGCAGTGAGGACTGCAGAAGAGTTCCCCCTCCCAAGCCCAAGAGGAACCCCAACACCCAGCTGAGCACTTCGTTTGATGAATCCTACATCAGGACACATGGCTCCAAGGGTTCTCCACCAGGCTCGCAAGACTCACTGGACAGCTCCCCGCCACAGCCAGGAGCAGAGTTCTGCCGTGCCCAGTCTCAGAGCCCTTGTGGGCAAGATATAAACTCTGAGGAGCCTGTCTATATAGAAATGTCAGGTAATGTTGCCCGGGAGCAGATGCGGAGCGAAGATGAAGAGCCTGGCGAGGCCGTGTATGAGGAGATGAAGTACCCAGCCGGGGAGGAGATGGACTCTCGTTGCTGGGAGCTATCAGGCTATCGTTCCCAGTGCCCGACACCATGCCCTTCCCTGGACCCTGAACCCTTGAGCCGCTGTACCACACCACGAGGCACGCCCCTCTGTGATATTCCCGCACCCTTCCCAAACCTCCTCACCCATCGGCCACCGTTGCTGGTCTTCCCCCCAACCCCAGCGCAGTGTTCACCAAATTCTGATGAGTCCCCCCTCACCCCCATGGATGTGACTAAGCTGCCCATGCTTGAGAATGGCTCCTACAGCAAATCCCCCACTTCCTCTTCATCTATGGAGGCACCTGGTTCCTCTTCCTCCTCTTCTTCCTCTCACATGCGGCGGGCTGAGAGGGAGTTGACAGCCACACCCACAATCACGGTATCAGGCCGCTCTTCTGCGCCACCCCTCCCATGCACCCTGTACAAGACGTCAAACCACGCCTCTGGTCATGGGTACCAGCGCAGCCACTCTGCTTGTCCATCACCTGTCAGCATGGGCCGTTGCCTCACTCCCCTCAGTCTGATGAGGGCTCCACCCTTTGATGGGCCCTTCACTGGAACCGGGTTGCCGCGGAGTGCCTCAGCTACACCCCATGGGAAGGGCTCTCCTCCTCATGACAATACAGTTGGGGGCAGGCTTCATGGCTCCATGCAGAATGTGTCCATGGGCCGTTCAAGGACCCCGACCAGCCCTTTGGATGAGCTCACCAACCTCTTTACCACTGGCAGGAACATGCTGAAGAAGAACTCCAGTGGCAGGAAGTCCAAAGAGCCAGGAGAAAGTGAGTACCCCTTTAATTGAATATGCACAAATTGTTTGCTTGCTCAGTGAAAACTGCATACTTGATTCAAATCCAGAGCATTAGTGAATTAATTACAGTAAGCAGCGATGATACTGCACACATGACTGGAGCAATGGATCTTTTCTGGTTGCATTGTGAGCCTGCTTTAATCTGACCTCTGAAAACAGACTGATGCAGATCATATAATTTAATCCAGAGAGATTTGAAACTAAAGCAGCCTGTATGACTGCCAGTCTGACTGCAACATTAAGCTATTGCAGCGTATTACTTCTGAATATGTAAACATCATGCTTAAACACAGGAGCTTGTGCCAGGAGACTGCAGAAACATGTTTACATGACTTCAAAACTGAGGTGTTTTAATATTAAACCACAATTTACACTGTTTAACAGTACAGGGTGGTAGTAGCCTAGTGGGTAACACACTCGCCTATGAACCAGAAGACCCAGGTTCAAATCCCACTTACTACCATTGTGTCCCTGAGCAAGACACTTAACCCTAAATTGCTCCAGTCGGACTGTCTACTGATTGTAGATACTGAAGTCGCTCTGGATAAAGGGCGCCTGATAAATGTAATGTATAAATGTAATGTACTATCCTACATTTAGAAGCTAACCAGCTATTTAATGACTGGGGATGAAAAGCAAAGCCATTTAAAATGTTTATGCTTTCTGGTATATGCGCCAACCATCTAATTTCATATTCAGCATGGTCCCTGTCAATAATACTTTAGTAGAGTGGTATGCACAAACAGGAACTTCAATTTGACTCCAAGCAAAAACTGCGTCATGGCAACAGCAGAGAGAAATTCCTTGCAGGCACTTGCTTTTGACGGCAGCAGACCAATCACAGCACAGGTCATGACAGCCTTGTGAAAGCATGGAATATGAATTAAACAGGAAGAGCATGAGATCACAGGAAGAGCAGATTTGTCTCTTCTTTCTTTGTTTCTTTCTTTTTTTCTCTTTCTTTCTTTTGCCTCCAGGCTTTTGGTTTCACTGTTTTTGAAAGCTTTGAATTTTGATTCAAATTTTCTTTTGCCCGCTTGTCATGTGGTTTTTGTTTTGCCGTCCTTCATGTTCTTTGCACTTGCCAAGTGATTTGCACTGTTACCATGGGAGATGTTGATTGAGAGCATTTTCATTTGGTTCACTGGCAGGTTGCACCTGATGTGCACCTGATTCCAGTCCCCCAGGGCTACGTGATTGGCTCTGGGCTGTAGGACTCTTTTTTGCAGTGCAGAGCAAGAGCTTCATCTGTTATTGCTGGAGGCAGACAGCCGTATGACCCACTTATTATCTGACCAATCAATGATGCTCTAAGTGGAGTGGACTAAGGCTCTGTATTATTGACACTGACAACACGGGACAAAATTAATTACTTTCAGTGGTGTGTGGTTAACAGACAGAAACTATTAAATGCATGTCAGTTAATGAACTCCCTGCTTAGTCTTCTCTGGGAATTTCACAATTTATCATTTTTTTCATAAATTTTTATTACCACATTCTGCTGGCAATCTTTCACAGAAAAGGGAAGAAAAAATAATATAGAAAAAGAATAAAATAAAGTATGACCTATCAATAATGTATTCTTAAGAGAATTCCTACTGAACAAGCTTTAAAAAATATTTTCGCAGTGTCCAGGAGACACTCAGTGGCAGGGCAGAGTTACTACAGCAGATCAATAGAACGTGAAAAATAAGTAAATGTGTCTTTTTATTTTTAAGGTGAATCCAAAGGAAGGTGCCACACCTCAGAGTCTAAAAGGGAGGGCAAAGAGCGGGGACACCACAGTAAGGAGTCCAAGCGAGAGGCCAAGGAACGGAGCCACAGCTCTAAAGAACAGAGACGTGACAGCAAAGACCGAGGCTGCAGCAATCCAGAACCCATCCCTCGACGAGACAGCAAAGACCGAGGCTCCAGCAACCCAGAACCCATCCCTCGAAGAGACAGCAAAGACCGAGGCTCCAGCAACCCAGAACCCATCCCTCGACGAGACAGCAAAGATCGAGTCTGCAGCAATCCAGAACCCATCCCTCGACGAGACAGCAAAGATCGAGTCTGCAGCAATCCAGAACCTCTCCCTCGACGAGACAGCAAAGATCGAGTCTGCAGCAATCCAGAACCCATCCCTCGACGAGACAGCAAAGACCGAGGCTCCAGCAATCCAGAACCCATCCCTCGACGAGACAGCAAAGACCGAGGCTCCAGCAATCCAGAACCTCTCGCTCGACGTGACAGCAAAGATCGAGTCTGCAGCAACCCTGAACCTCTCCCTCGACGTGACAGCAAAGATCGAGTCTGCAGCAACCCTGAACCTCTCCCTCGACGTGACAGCAAAGACAGGCCAGCCAGCAACGTGGAGCCCTTACCACGCCGTGACAGCAAAGACAGAGGGACTAACATCAATGAACTCCGGCCACGACGCGACAGTAAAGACAGAGGCTGTAATGGGGCAGATGTATTGACAAGACAGGACAGTAAAGAAATGGTCAGGAATGGAACTGATCCCAGGCGTGATGGCAAAGAAAGAGGCTCTTTGGAAGTCCTGTCCAGACACAGTAACAAGGACCCAACCAAAAATGGTCTAGAAAAGCTGCGTGACAGCAAAGATGGAGGCTGGGGTGACTTTGATTCTAGACGTGACTGTAAAGACAGGAGTGTTCTGAGCACAGACTGTCGAAGGGGAAGCAAAGACAGGAACAGCAACACCACAGATTTATTTCCTCGGCGTGATTTTAAAGAGAGAAGTGGGCATGGCACAGACGCCTTGACTAGACTTGAAGGTAAAGACAGGGACAACCACAGCATTGAAGGCTCCAAGGCAAATGAATGGGATGCAATACCTGTGCAACCATCTGTAGCAACACCCAGTCATATTGGACGGTCCTCTGCCAGCCCAACTACAAACTCTGGTGAGGTCAACGTAAATACCTACATTTTGTTTTACATATGACACCTGCATTTTTTTCAAAACTCTTGTTACAAACTTTCATGTATAGATTTAAGCAGCTCTATATGAATGAAAAGATAGAGAGGATCCCCAAATAATCTGTAGTTTATATGTGGTTACGTATACTTGTGGAAGATTTATGAAAATGTATCTATACAATAAAAAAATCTTTGAATTTGAAAGCAAATTGTTGGATGCAATAAGTACTTGTTAGGGGGGATCATTTATATTTGAAAACATTTCCAGTCATTTCTGAATGTCAATGACTGATCAGATGACCAGTTTTAATGGCCAAGGTGCCTCTGTGGGGGCAGTGGCGGCCTAGCGGTTAAGGAAGCGGCCTCGTAATCAGAAGGTTGCCGGTTCGAATCCCGATCCGCCAAGGTACCACTGAGGTGCCACTGAGCAAAGCACCGTCCCCACACACTGCCCCCCGGGCGCTGGTCATGGCTGCCCACTGCTCACTCAGGGTGATGGGTTAAATGCAGTGGACAAATTTCACTGTGTGCACCGTGTGCTGTGCTGCTGTGTATCACATGTGACAATCACTTCACTTCACTGAGCACCGTCCCCACACACTGATCTATTGGGTCATTTCATGGCTGCACACTGCTCACCAAGAGTTATGGGTTAAATGCAGAAGACACATTTTGTTGTGTGCTGTGCTGTGTTTCACTTCACTTTTTTCACAATATGACAAGACCAGAATTCATGTTTTTTATGACAAGACCAGAATTCATGTTTTTTTTCATAATTTTCTCTCAAGATAATGTTTCTTGTACATGACAAGTATTGGTTTAGCATATTAAAGCATATACATGAAAGCATATTTATATGTAATTAGTATATAATACACGTAATTCATGATTTTTCTCCCCAAATAGATATGAAGACAGTTCCTAGATCCCCCTCTATGCCTGTGCCACCTTCACCCAATGGCACACCCCAGAAACAACATCAAGAACCCCTGCAGAGCCAGGTAACAAGGCCAATTTTCTCACTCCTGGGCATAATGTTTTTACTTTTTACAATGCACATTATTGTGCAGTATGATGTTTTGTGCACAGTACATTGTCAAGATGAAATCACGTTCCTTATTTTCCTCTGCTCATCTTAGCAGATGCTTCCCATGCCCTGGGTGTGTGGAGACAGCACAATGATGGAGATGATTGAACGTAAGCAGCGCCTCTGTCGGGAGATAAGATCTCGACAACGACCAGCCAACCGGAGCCCATGTAAGCAAGAGAGCCTCCCTATTGTGCCCACCTGGAAGAAGAGCAATGGGGCTAAGACATATGGCCCTCCCCCCTACCCCAGTCAAACCACTATATTCTGGGACACTGCTATCTGACATGCTTTCTCCAGAGCTCGTCATCGCACCAATTCCCACCAGGACAGGGTTGGGCTAGCATGCCAGCAGGTGGTTAATAGAGCAATATATCTTAAGGGTTAGGCTTTCATATGATTTATTGTTTATATCAGATATTTTTATATTCATTGCAATTCCTTGTAAATTACTTAGCATAATAGATATTTTCTAAGCAAAACACTATATGTCAACAAAGATTATGTAGATTTAGAGCAACGCAATGTTTGTTTTATACTCATTTTTTTACACCGTCTGGGTTCTTGCAACATAAATAAATTTTCAACAAGCCTTTCTAATTCAGAGTTTCCAACGTGAAATAAGAACAACCGAATGGAGTCTGTTTTCCCATGGGAAGTCTGTGGTAACTGAAATAGGCCTAGCTCTCTTTTTGCTGCCTTTAAGCATGTACACTAGCGCACTATATATTAGAATGTGCAATCCTAACTTCTGTAGCAGACCTACAACTGCAATGGTTCCATTTTCTAATTTAAAGTGTGATTTGAAATGGATTGTTGGTTTGCTCGCAGGCAGTGTTTTGATAGGACCTACTGAAGCAGTGTGCACAAATGGTTACAGGAGAAGGCACAGTGTTTAAGAGAAGGGAAGCTAAAAAGCATTCATTTGTGTCACTTCCAAAATTAGTGGTGTGCTGGACCTGTCATGGGCTATATGTGTGTAATTGGCAGGTTGAAACATGAGAGTATGTGCACTGCTCTGGGACTCGAACTGTACGCTTTAGGGAGCCTGCACTTTTCCTCCCTCCCAGTGAGGACGTCGAAAACCGAGCATTACTCCTCCCTCCCAGGTCCTCGCAGAACAATCAATGCTTGAGCTTTTACACTTTAATAATACTATACTGACTTATGCACTTGCTTGTGAATTTATAACGATAGGCAAATAATGGTATCTGTATTTTGGTACATGTCTGAATACAGCTGTGCTGTGTATTTATAAATGAGTAAGTGGAGGGATATTTTCCTGTGATTTCTGACAATCCATGATCACTGACTGGCTAAACTTGCACCAGTAACTAGTTGGCAAGACCACGTGTTTGTAGTGAAAAAATGCCCAGTCATTTTCTGAGGCCATTGTGCTTGCCCCCCTCCCTCTACCTCAGCCTCTCAGATCATTTGAAGTGGTTTTCATTTGCACAATGAATGCAACATCTGCATTGCCAAAGTATTTTGGATATTGCATTTTAACCCCAACCCTCCGCTGACCCCCTTTTCTGCACCTCAATCTGACAACCATGATTAGGAAACAGCTTGACATTTGTAGAGAATGAGTTGCCTTGGAGACCGTTGCTCACTGTGACTGGAACCTAGGGTCACTCCTGAGACAAGGGTCACAAACAAACCACAATGGTGCCATATTTCTGGGCACTGGTAACACAGGCAGTTAGGGAAACAGAGGTAATGTTAAAATTGAAAGACCGCTCTAATCAAAAGAGACAGTGTATAGTTTAAATATTATGTATGGTAATGTAATCATGGGGGGGTTTAAGGTGTTATTTAACTATCTGTGTGAGTGTAAGCATGTGTGTGTGTGCGTGTGTGTGTGCGCGCTACACAGTATGCAGGTCAGTTCTGAAATGATTGTTTGACATTCACTTTTCTGTGCCACTTTATTGAGGCAAAGGATTTGAAATGTAATAATGTACAATAATTTTTGTATGTAAAAATGTGCACTGTGAAAGGTAGAAAGACTACATCCTCTGTCTCACTGCACTGCTTGTTCGCTATTCTGTAACAAAAGTATGCTGATTGTCACATCTGTCTTTTGAAGAGAGAAATAAATATGAACTGAAATATGTTGTGCTGATTTTGCAATATTATTCTGTAATTCTATAGTGACCTGGAGCTTCTGAATAGCTTTTAACATGCATTGAACCACACCAGCATTCAATAAAAATTATTCCAATTTCTACACAACGAACACAGCACTGCATGATGCTACTACTCGTGCAGCAATTGCAGACTCAGAACACAAGGCCAGATTAATTACAATTACAGTTCTAGCAAAATTGCTAAAAATGATTTATTCTATAGCAACAATTGCAAAAATTTGAATATATTATTAACTATTTAACAATAACAATACAAATCTTGATTTTTTTTTTGTTTTGCAAATACGGAAATTCAGAGGCAGTACCAAACAAGCAAAACGGACAGATGTGATGGAGCGTATAGAAGACCAGACAAGAAACCAACCATTATATGCAATCTGAATAACTGGGCAGCTGATTATATTTATATTCACAAAACACAAGAAGAGGCACCAAGACACTGACTAGATCATAATGTCATGGAAATCAGGGACCTTTTCAAGTGGACAAAGTTAGAAGTTCTTCATACAGACATGACACCGACTGGTACGCTGCCGTTGCTGCTCCTCTGCTTTCAGAGTCTCAGGTACAGGCCACGCGATAAATTGGTCATACAATTTAACACTGGTCAACCAGAAACTGTAAATATTCCCAAAGTAGTGGCATGTGCCACGAGCACCCTGGCATTCAATGAAGGGTTGACTGCGGAAGTCCTTCAGACAACTTCCAGAAGAGGTCAAAGACTGCCCTCCACCTTCATCTCCAGAACCTGTGTGCTAACACAGATACAAAGAGAAAATTACCAACCTCTACAGAAAATAAAAATGACCTTACCTCAAATACTGTAAAACAGCATGAAATAAAAGGGCATGAAGCTAAGATGTTGATCCAGTCATGTAGCATGCCTACACCTGCACCCTCATACATTTACCATAAGAAAGGAGTATCCTGCCCATAGCGTTCTCCATCCCAAGGGGCAGGTAGGGGCTAGGTTGTCCTGGCTGTGGATGGCCACAGCAGGGGAGTGTGTTTCACACACCACACAGCGACTGATATACTGAGCAATCACCACACCCTCCACTGGCATCATAGGCACAGATGCTGTGGTGGACAGCCAGTAGGACTTATCATTTCGACTGGCATAGTCACAGGTGCCATTATTACAGTAGGCAAAGGGCATTGAGTTGAATACTGGCAGACATGATCCAGCTTGGCCTGGGAATATTATGGAACACAAATGCACACATATATAAATTGTGCTACAAACAGATTCTCATATAAATTGTAAATTCACATACTGTTTAGTGAATAATACTCCTAAGGTTACCAACCCTCCTAAGGTTCAACTGAATATTCAACTGTTCAGCTTTAATTGACTGAGGGATTGTATACCTAGGTCCTGTGTGTGTGCCCTCTCTTGACCTTCAAGATAAAGCAAACTGTAGCCAGTCCACATTTCATGCATGTCAGCTGGGCACTTTGGCACCTCTACTGACTGACTGTGTATAACCAGAAGGTAGCCAAGTCTCACAGATCCTGAGGCTCCAGGAAAACCAGGGTCTCCCTGTGTACCTGGTAAACCTGGCAAAAAACAATGATCCCACATAAGATACATATTTTGGTGAGATTTTGGCTAATAAATGCTATAGAACAGAGCCATGTCTTTACCTTGTGAACCTGTGTATCCATTTGATCCCTGCTCACCAGGATCTCCTTGAAAACCAGGAGGTCCAGGAGGCCCAGGGCTTCCTGGATTCCCAGGGTACATTTCAGTTGCACCCTTCACTCCTAGACAAGAAAACAATCAAATTCAAACAAATGGAATGCTTAAATATGGCTTATGTCAATTACATTGTTTGTGCACCTTGAGCTCCAAGTGGTCCAGGTTGACCAGCAAATCCTTGGTTTCCAGGTGGTCCTGGTGGACCTCGAGTACCTTTTGGTCCAGTGGGTCCTTTGGGTGGTTGGATTATTACACCAGGAGACCCTTTGCAATGAGAAAATAAGGACAAGCTGCAGGTAGACCAGAAAAAATAGTAGCAATTTTTGAAGAGTTGAACTTCATGAACAATTACCCTGTGCTCCAGGCAAGCCCTTGTTTCCTTTAGGACCTGGAGGAGATGGCCAGCCAGGCTGACCAGGAGGTCCTGTAAGTCCTCTTGGACCTGGAGCTCCTGTAAAACCTGATATGAAATACTTTAGTCAGCCCATCACTACATTACTTCAGACATCATCTCAACATTTTCATATGTTTGGTACAGTGACCTCATTTAAAAACCACCAAAGATAAGCAGGAGTTCCTAAACATTCCATTCCATTCATTTTCTGTCTCTTGCTCCTGTTTCTGCATTTTGAAACTCTGCTTACAACCTTGTTGGCTATATTGATAATTTTCATCTGGCTCAGGATTTTGTTCAGGAATGTACATGCTTAGACTATGCATTTCTTATTTATAATACCTCGTGGTCCTTCAGGTCCTGGCAGACCTGCTGCACCTAGAGGTCCACTGGGGCCCCTCTCCCCTTTGAGCCCTGGCAGTCCAGGTAGACCTTGCTCTCCTGTGTCTCCTTGGAAGGGCAGTGTAGGGCCTGGTTCACCTTTTGCACCCTTGGGTCCTAATAAGCCAAACATTTAAAGCCCAAAAAAATACATTTCCATTCCCCTGACATCCCCCCCATTCCCCCATCCATGCACCAATCCATAACACTCAATTAGACTGATTGTGGTGCATCCACATGTGTACAAACCTGGAGGACCATCTGGTCCTTCACGACCCAGATCACCAACATCTCCTGAGTTATCAGAGCAATTGCCTGCCATTCCTGGTATGCCAAGTTTGCCTGGTGGGCCTGAAAAAAGGAGAGTATTTTTTCTCTGGTGAAGCACCTTCTTTTTTAAGTGCAATGCACTAAATAGATGCATAGATAAAATAACCACTTCAACAGTGCGCTAAAATGACCTTTTCATACCTTGTGGTCCTGGCTGTCCCCTAAACCCCTTATGCCCAGGGAGTGATGTTCCAGCAGGCCCGTGACTGCCTTGCTGACCTTTTTCCCCACCAAATCCAGGTGGGCCTTGGGGTCCTGGTAGCCCAGGAAAACCTGAATGTATACAATACATGTTAGTATTATGAATATATTGTCTGTGTATTTACTAGGCCAGAATCACACATACCTCTTGACCCTTTCTCCCCCTTTGAACCTCGAAGACCATTTAACCCAGGCAGTCCAGGTAAGCCCTGGGTCCCTGAAAGAAATTAAATTTAGAAATATCCCCTTCCATTCCAAATATCCATGTTTGCCACACAACAGTGAGTAGATATATTATACATTCATATGGAACAATTAAACCTGTCCCACAATTATTACACCATTGTCATTTACACCATTGTTATTTACATGAAATCATACTTATGAAGTTGAAGCACTGTATCATAATAACATAGTGTGTTAACTTACAAAGTATCCCCAGGTCAGTATCTGAGAAGCCAGCAATATTTAAAAGCAATGTATCTGTGACCTATTCAAATAATTAATTGAAGCACCTGGAAGTCCCAAAAGTCCTGGAAAACCTTCTGGGCCTGGGTCACCAGTTGGTCCTGGCGGTCCTTGGACACCTGTAATTGAAGGACCTGGCAGTCCAGGATTCCCTACATACACAGAGTCCAAAGAGTTATACCGCAGATCCCAGCTGAGTTTGCTAAATCTATGAATGGGATGAACTGATTCTTTGAGATGGAAGAAGTGGTGCAAGTAAACAGAGAGTTTCAGAAGCACTGACAAAAAAATTCTGTGCAATACAACTTTAACGACTCATCCTTTTACATAATAAGGAAAGATTAATTGGGTGGATGATATGAAATATTTGGAGGTCTTTTCCATTATGAAGAATGTCCACCAAATATGGAGACACAAGATAAAAAATAATAAAACAGGTGTACCTGGAGGTCCTGGAGGACCTCTTGTTCCAGGGGGACCAGGGAATCCTTGCAGACCTCTCTTGCTTATTCCTGGGTCTCCTCGATCTCCTCGTGGACCTACATTAAAAGAAAAAAACTCACCAGTATGTTCTGAATTGTAGACTGACACATCAGCAATTAATCTGTTCTTTAATCAACTCACCATCACATTCTGAAAAGTGCCATGGGATCAGGAGGTGAACCATGAAAACATGCAGAAATAAAATATTATATTTCAACAATTTTAACAAAGAAACGTTGTAAGTAATCAACTTCTTAATAGTTAACCTTTAGACCCATTTTCCCCTGGAAGTCCCTTTTCCCCAGGTGGACCTGGAAGTCCACCAGAGATCCCTGGGTCTCCTATTGAAATGAAATGAGACGTGTACCTTAAATAAACATGTACTTTCATTACAGGTCACTAAAAACATAATACTCATTATTTTCCTTTGACATCTACTTTCCAACCTACCAACCTTTAATGCCTGTGATTCCTGGCAAGCCATTTAGACCCACATTACCTGTGGACCCTGGGTCGCCCTATATGCACCAAGGACAAAAGCCAAGTTTTTTATTCTTCTGTGAGCTGTACCAGGGTACAAACAAATATAGTATTGTTTACAGTTGCAAGAATTTTTTAAAGTTTACTTGATCACCAGTAACTCCAGGGAATCCAATAGGTCCCATTAGTCCTTTAGGTCCAGGAAGGCCTGGAAGTCCAGCTGGCCCTGCATTCCCAGCTGATCCTGGTAGACCTTTGTGAAGTCCAGGAGGGCCATCCAAGCCATTTAAAGCAGGTAAGCCAGGCAGTCCAGGTTTTCCTCTCTCACCTATAAATGAAAACATGGCAAAATTGTCATTGACATTAGCTCATTAACATTAAATAATTATGTCATGATAAATTATGGTTTTCAAAAAGCATTTATGTAAATGCTAACTCAACACTCTTTAACACATCTGAAAAAAGAAGACTTTGTAACACCTTCAGCTCCTGGAAAGCCATCTTGACTGAATCCCTTTTCTCCCTTTTGACCTTTAATCACATACGTTTCTCCGGGAGATCCTCTAAGTCCCATATTACCTGAAAAAATTATTCTTTTTTAATACAGTACCATTGAAATGTATGGACACAATACTCATTTATGGATCTGCCATTTATGGAAATTCCATACATTATAGAGCAAAACTGATGGCAATGAGCTCTAAAACAGGGTGCTTTTGCAGTGACAAGATTTCACAATCTTGGCTTCTCTCCATTACCTTAAGTTAGACAACAGGGATGCTGAACATTTTCTTATCTGGGAATATGTTAATAAGCATCTCTTTAAGTGGAGTTTGATGGTGACAATAGTGAACAAAGCAGTCATGAAGGTTAAAAGAGGCAACTCTGCAAAAACTGATTCATGTGGCTATTTTGAATCCAATGCAATAAATATATTTAGTACTCTTGTAGCAGGAGAAGGTGAAGAATGTTTGATGAAGTATATTGAAGTTTATTAGTTTTAAAATTATTGGTACTACAGTTACCTGTGATCCCTTTGAACCCTGGCTCTCCTGCCCTTCCAGGTTTCCCAGTAACACCTCTTTCCCCTTTTCTTCCTGGGTGTCCTGGTGCTCCTGGATTTCCAGGTCTGGGATAACCTGTAGATCCTGGCAAACCTTGAGTACCTGTAGAGTAAAGAGTTCACTTTGCCAAGTTACTGCAAACACTATGAAAACCTAACCAGAAATAGCAGACATTATCATGATGTGATGACAGAGAATTACCTCACCCTTTTGTCCAGGGATACCAGGGTGCCCTGGGTCACCTGGTGGCCCAATCTGACCAGTAGTCCCTGGAATTCCAGTGTAGCCAGGCCTTCCACGCTCTCCTAGCAGACCTTGTCGACCAAATCCCGGTACACCTGGAGGGCCGTCTGAACCTTTTTCTCCTTTAAAACCTTCCAATGAATTACAGAACATTTGGTTCAAGTTTATAATGCCACATCATCAATTATTATATGTTATATACATATAGTTGAACACACCACAAGTTCTCTGAACCTATTCCCACTTCCATTTTCTAAAGAGACCTATTGAATAGCAAATCAACTTGTGTCAAAACTGCATCGTCATTTGCTTGGCAATGTTATTTTCATTGCTTGTAAAATTGCTTTTGAATGTTATTCTCTACTTTTTATCACCTTGGTGCCCAAATGTTCCAGGAGGTCCAGGAGGCCCAGGAGGCCCAGGAGGACCTGGAACAGAGTCACAGTCAGTAAGTGGACGTCCCGGTGGCCCTGGAGACCCGGTGGCCCCTGTGTCTCCTTGCTCTCCTTGAATGCCAGAAGCCCCCTGAAAACCAGGTTGGCCTGTAGGGATATCAGTAAGCATTAAAAATATATAGTAAACATAATCCATATTGGGAAAAGAGTTCTTTATAAATCATCTTTGAGACATTCTCAGACAAGCTGACCTGGTGGTCCAACAATGCCAGGTGGGCCGGTCAATCCCTTAATGCCAGGATTCCCTGGTAAGCCTCTTGGACCAGTTGGACCAATGTCACCATTCTGACCGTCATCTCCTCTGGGTCCTTTAAAACCTGGCAAGCCTATTCGTCCAGGGTGGCCTGGTAATCCAGTGACAGAAGTTCCACGGGGTCCAGGAGCACCGTTATCTCCAGGTAAACCTTTCTCTCCTTCGAACAGCAAATTATTAAAAAGACATAACCTATGTGATGGGACACAGATAATTACCAGGATTTCTGCAGGAAATAAAATATGTTCAATCCTAAGTTAATGTAAGTTTAAATCCTTGTCTGTAAATTTTATGACAATCATACAAAGTTGTATTTCCATTCAGTGTAGAAATCAATGAGTGACTGTATAGAACCAATATATTTTCAGTCACCTACAAACTGCAAAATACCTTCAGGTCCCTCTTTGGCAAACATCACATCTTCCCCCTTTTTCCCTTTGGGACCAGGTTCTCCAGGAAATCCAACAGGCCCTGAAGGTCCTGGAAGTCCAGGCAACCCTGGTAATGACCAGTAACTGCACTGGTTAATTTTAAGTTTAAATGGCTAGAAGCCACATGCCTGAAGAATGTTCACCTTTGTAACCATCTGCTCCCTTTGGGCCTGGTGGGCCTGGGCTACCACATGGCAGCAAACCACCTGATAACACATAACATGATACAATTTGCTTAATCATAAATTTGTGCATTCATGACAACAGAATGAAAAAAAGCAATCTAAAAACTTCACCTGGAGCTCCAGGGATGCCAGGAAGCCCTGGGATTCCTGGAGGACCCTGATCTCCTTGTGGTCCATGTGGTCCTTCAAGACCACTGATACCAGGACCCTGGGGTCCTTGAAGACCACGGTAGCCTTTAATTCCAGGCAGTCCTTGGAAACCCTTATCACCAGGATACCCATTATAACCACCCTGAATAAAGAGAAGAACAAACATCCCTCATCTCAGTAGTGAATTAATGTCTGATCACAAAACAACGCATGCATGATAGTAAAAGGACAAAGTCATTACAGAGTCGACTCCACTTGCTCTGTGCAAGAAACTCACTGGAAGTCCTGGTTCTCCAATGGGACCCGGTGGTCCATCTATCCCTGGCTGACCATGGTGTCCTGGGGGACCACTGGGCCCTGGTATGCCTATATCTCCCCTTTGTCCTTTTCAAGAAGAAATCATTGTCAGTCATTCTCAAGTCATGTAAAAAACAACAATCCATATAATCACTGTTTTAAGTTTTTAGCCTCACCTTTGGTACCTGAGATGTAAGGGTCACCTTTTTGACCTTTCAGACCTGGAGGTCCAGGGAAGCCTGGTATTCCCTTAGAATGATACGAATTTGCTTCAGAATCCAGACAGTGACATATAATCAACAGAAAAATCTTGCTTCACAACATGCGGTAAATAGTCCTTACTTCTGACCCTTGTGGTCCTGTGTCTCCAGTGTATCCTGGGTCACCTGTCTCTCCCATGGCACCAGGTAAGCCATTATGACCCGGTGGTCCTGGGAGTCCTTGTGGGCCATGTTGCCCAATCAGATGTTCACAGACACAATCTCCAGAGCAACCTTAAAGTGTGAAATGGCTGATTAAGTGTAGGTTTAGAAAAACAATTATTATCACACACAGAGAAAATTATATACTCACATACCTGTCTGTCCTTTAATTCCTTTTGGGCCTGGGGAACCTTGATCCCCTTTTGGACCAGTATTACCAGGTTCTCCAGGAAAACAGAATCCTTCAGGACAGAAGATTTACAAGTAAATTAATTTGCTTAATCACAACTTCATGATAAAACATTTACAGTAAAAAACTGTCTTTTCAAAATAAATGTTTGTGCAGCTCTCACCACCACATCCTGATGGCATGTTCAGTGATACCACGGGAGAAGGATAATTTTATCATTCATCATTAAGGAAGGGAAAATTACGTTAGTACTTCACACTTTCCCATCCTAGTACTTTTACAACCCCAATTCCAGTAAAGTTGTGTAAATCGTAAATAAAAACAGAATACAACGATTAGCAAAACCCTTCTCAACCTATATTCAACTGAATGCAAGATATCTGATGTACAAACTGATAAACTTTGCTGCTTTTTTACAAATCTTAACTCATTTTGAATTTGATCTAGGGATTCATCATCTACTGTCCATAATATAATCAATGCGGGTGTCTTCCTCTTGTAAGTCGCTTTGGTTAAAAGCTTCTGCAAAGTAAAGTAAAGTAAAGTAAAAGATTCAGAGAATCTGGAGAAATCTCTGCATGTAAGCGGCAAGGCTGAAAACCATCATTGGATTCCCATGACCTTGCACTGCATTAAAAACCAACATCATTATGTAAAGGATATTACCATATTGGCTCAGGAATACTTCAGAAAGCCATTGTCAGTTAACATAGTTCATCACTACATCAACAAGTGCAAGTTAAAACAACCATGCAAAGCGAAATCCATACATCAACAACACCCAGAAACGTCACCAGCTTCTCTGGGCCCAAGCTCATCTGAGTTGGACTGACACAAAGCAGAAAATTGTGGTGTGGTCTGAATTTGTGGTCCAAATAGTTTTGGGAAATCATGGACGTTGTGTCCCATTGATTGCGAAGCGCAAAATATGAGACCCTGGAATGTTGAGCAACTGATGTTGTGCATTAAGCAAGAATGGGAAAGAATTCCACCTACACATCTTCAACAACTAGTGTTCTCATTTCCCAAACACTTATTGAGTGTTGTTAAAAGTAAAGGTGATGTAACACAGCGGTAAATATGCCCCTGTCCCAACTTTTTTGGAATGTGTTGCAAGCAAGTTAAGATTTGCAAAAAAATCAAACAAATCAATAAAGTTCAGTTTAAACAATAAAGTTTATCAGTTTGAAGTGTACTTAATTGAATATAGGTTGAAATATTCACAAATATTGACATTTTACACAACCTCCCAACTTTATTGGAATTGGGGTTGTAATACATGCACAAAACATGAATTCCTACCTGTGGGACCAGGAGGACCCCTGATTCCTTTGGCCCCAGGGATCCCTGGCAACCCTGGTAACCCTGTATCACCAATGTCTGTGGAGTAATAATGTCCTCTGTCTCCCTTTATTCCTTTGGGTCCAGGAGGGCCTTGGTCTCCTTGTGGACCTGGAAGACCTGTTAGGGTTAACCAAAGTTTTTTTTTACAAATGTGAAATGCAGACCTCTCGCATTCTTAATTCCAGTACTGAGTAAGATTAAAATCAAGGTAGATGGAATACAGAGTACCTGGGAAGGTTTCCCCTGGGAGTCCTGGGAGACCAGGCAGGCCCATCATCCCAATGTCACCTTGGGGTCCTGGGGGTCCATGTGCACCGGGATCCCCAGAGAAATCTATAAAAAAAATTCATTTTATTTCAGTGGACAATCAAGCTAGCCAGAAAATCTTGTTAAGAACCTGCAATGAATACATTTGTGATTGTGAGTTCAGCAAACACATGCTCCCCACATCTTGTTACAGAAGCCTGCATTTCCCTTGATGCATTATCCCAAATGAACACAAAGCAAAGATCTTCATACCATTCCAGTCCAAAAGCTCCTCTAAATATACTGGAGGTCCTTTAAGGCCAGTGTCTCCAGGTTGACCCTGAAACGGATTATTAAAGTATAACCTAAATCTCACATTGTGTATCTAGGTTGTCAAGGTTTCATCTTACCTTCAAACCAGGACTGCCAGTGGAACCAGGAAGTCCAGAAGTTCCAGGAGGCCCCTAAGACCAAATCAATCAATGTAGAAAGCAATCCCATAGTATTCACATTGGGTGCATCCATATGATAAAAATATACTAAAAAGCCATTATGACATGATAATTTAATCACATTGGGAAGGTTACCAACATTTTCCTTTCAATTGCAATGGTAAGTGCTGGCATGTGAAAACTTTAGGATTAATACCTCAATTCCATGGACTCCTGGTATGCCAGGTCTGCCATGCAGTCCCTAAAGACAAGGATAATTTTAGAAATTCATAAAATCATAATTTTATGCCAGATTGCCTTCCTGTTTAATTTTTCCTTACTAAAACTCCTTCTTTCAAAACATCACCAGTGTCTCCACCTCACCTCTCCTTCACCCGTGTTCTGTGACGACTAGGAATGTACTCTCTGTTTTACCGTCAATACAATTAAAGTGTCATACCCTAGGACCAACGTATCCAGGCAATCCTTTTTCTCCTTTCTCTCCTGCATATCCTTCACCCTGTTATAACGAAACATTTACAAATTAAAGTTCTACAATAATAGTTAAATACATTTTCCCTCCTCAAAGGAGAACCATTGAACCAGTCAACACACACATACTAAGGTTTACTTCTTACCTTTGGGCCTGTTTCTCCACATGGTCCAGAGGGTCCTTTGTCACCCTGTATGAAATAAAAAAAATGAAAAGTCACTGTGGATAAGGGGCGTCTACCAAATGCCTTAAACATAAATGTAAATGTAATGCAAAAGAAGATGAAAAAAGCATTTAACAAATACTAAAGCACAAGTTCATTGAAAAAAATAAAATGGAATTACCTATTTTGAGAAAATGTTAATATATATTTTACTGCCATATACACAATTCAGTACAGTTGATTTTGCCCTCTACATTTACATTTACAGTGTTTACAGAAGCCTTAGTAGCAAGGGCTACTTAGCATTCTAATGCAGCACAGTTGTTAATATTACCAGTTCAGCCAAGGATGGTTGTGGTTGCGGATGAAAGCTAATAATAAAAAATAGATATAGCCAACAAAGTTGGAAAACTTACATGTGCCAAAGTTTTTGAAAAGCTGTATGGTGTAAGTGAGAAAAATGTCTTAAAGGACCTTAGTATTAATTAAGTTTTGAATATTTAAACTGTGAATATTTAAACTGCTTTCTCACAAATTTATTTCATTTTGTGTCCAAAAGGTATTTTTGGTAAGAACAAAAAGGTTATTTTTTTAATGGCCTGAAATATAGATTTAATTAGGTAGTTTAATGCAATATTTCCTTAGGTTACATCTCAGGTTTCTGCCTAAATGTTTTCAGGTCATTCAAAAACTGTATTTATACCTTTTCCCCTTTAATGAAGATGTCTTCTGGAGGTCCCACAGCTTCCACCTCTCCAGGGGGACCAGGGGGGCCTGGGTCTCCCTAAAAGAAAATTAAAGTTATTTGTTTTATGAGATCATCCTGATTTTTAGGAGAGTTCAACTCACCTCATTTCCTTTTTGACCTTGCAAGGGCCTTCCAGAATCTCCCTGGAGAAAAAGAAACATTTAGTCTTCTAGCTCATTTAGTCAAATTTTAAACCTTAAGTCCTAACTCACATTAATGAAAGATGTCTAGATGTTGTATTGATTTAAAAAAAGTGAAAGTGATACACTAAATCATAGCACACAACGAAATGTTTTCTCTGCTTTTAACCATCATCCATGGTCAGCAGTTTGCAGCCATGAAAGGCACCTGGGGAGCAGTGTTTGGAGAGGGTGCTTTGCTCAGTGGTACTTTGGCGGATTGAGATCCTTAACCGCTAGGCCACCACTGTTCCATTGTCATGTAAGACGGTGCTGCCTAATTGTAAAAGTAAGTTTAAATAGTGGACCCCTGTGGTCTCCAAAATTCCAGAAAATAACTAAGGGACTGGATGAAAATGTACACACAATAATTAGGTTTCTCATTTAATTCAACACTAACATCGGTAAGAGAACATGCAGATCATTACCCTATATATTGATTAAAACTCTACTTATTTCTGATTACATCTCCATTCATTGCACAAAGCAAGTGAATGATGACACTGCTCTGCCTCTAATCATCTCCACTTTTAGTCATACATTGATCAGTGCAGAATAATAATTGTTGTAAATAATTTGTTATTTACATTAAAGTAATAAATGTCAGTGTAATGAGTGGTTACTTACTGGTGGGCCTTGAGGTCCAGGAAAGCCATCAGGCCCCTGAAAAAACACATGCAATTATTAGACATTACCTAAACCAAGGAAAACATTCTCAGTAAAATGTATTTGTGTAAAACCAATAGCCATTTACAGTATGGAAAGTATTCACAGCGCATCACTTTTTCCATGTTTTGTTATGACTGTAATCTTAAAAAAAAATTGATAAAATTGTTCTACACACAACACCCCATAATGACAATGTGGGAAGTTTACTTGAGATTTTGACAAATGTATATATTAAAAAAAAAGTAAACTGAAAAAGTTCATGTACATAAGTATTGGCAGCATTTGCTATGAAGCCTTTGAAATTGAGCTCAGGTGTATCCTGTTTGCACTGATCATCCTTGAAATGTTTTTGGAAAAAACTGCTGTTTGGATGATTTGGAAAGACACACTCCGTCTATATAAGATCCCACAGTTGACAGTTCATGTCAGAGCAAAAAAAACAAGTATGAAGTCAAACCCCCGAGACAAGATTGTCTTGAGGCACCAAATCTAGGGAAGGTTACAAAAAGATGTCTGCTTTGATGGTCCCAACAAGCACAGTGGCCTCCATCATCCGTAAGTGGCCTGTCAGTAACACAATGGAAGTGTGTATGTGTATCTGTGCTGTCATCATTCATGGTATTTTTTTCTTATTCAATTATGACAGCCAAGACAGGGAAGAGGGAGAGAGAACAAGAGAAGTTGGAGAGGAAAAGGGGAAAGAAAAAAAGAAGGATTGAGAATGAATATGGATGATCTGCTTCAGTACCTGCTTAAACAACGACAGATCAGGTCACAGTGTTAATAATATAAGACATGTTTGGCCGGTACAGACATTGTGTGTCCGTGAAGACTTCTAGAAGGAAAACCATACCTGCAGCAATCCAACAAACAGGCATGTATGGTAGTGTTACGGGTGGGTAGGACATGGCGATGAAGGACACATTCGCACGATTTCACACGACAGGGGTTTAATACAGACTACACGAGACAAGGGAACATCAACATGCACAATGACCTGACGGCGAACAGACATGAACAGGATAGTTTTATACAATTATATAAATAGACACCAGGTGAACACGATCAGGGAACATTACACGAGACGAACAGGAGTAACCCCTGCTAAAAAAAAAAAAAAGTGAAGTGATTGTCACATGTGATACACAGCAGCACAGCACACGGTGCGCACAGTGAAATTTGTCCTCTGCATTTAACCCATCACCCTGAGTGAGCAGTGGGCAGCCATGACAGGCGCCCGGGGAGCAGTGTGGGGGGACGGTGCTTTGCTCAGTGGCACCTCAGTGGCACCTTGGCGGATCGGGATTCGAACCGGCAACCTTCTGATTACGGGGCAGCTTCCTTAACCGCTAGGCCACCACTGCTGGTCTGGATCATGACAGGTAGAGTACACGGTGCAATGAGAACCATGAGAAACAAAATTATCTGGATTCACGAGACAACGATTGAATGCCAGGCTTCACGTTTGAAGGAAACCAGGCATTTCTCATCACAAGGCCAATACCATCTCTACAGTGAAGCATGGTGGTGGCAGCATCATGCTGCTGGAATGTTTTTCATCTGCAGGTATGATGACTGCAACAATGTACAGAGACATCCTGGATGAAAACCTGCTCTAGAGTGCTCTTAAACTCATCTTCCAGCAGGACAATGACCCTAAGCACACAGCCAAGATATCAAAGGAGTGGAGAAATCTTTCTCTCTGGAGAAATATTAATATGACTGCGCACCGACACTTCCCATCCAACCTGATGGAGCTTGAGAGGTGCTGCAAAGAGCAATGGCCCAAACTGACCAAGGATAGGTGTGGCAAGCTTTTGGCGTCATATTTAAAAATACTTTGAATAAAAGATTCATGTTCTGTAATTGCTGCCAAAGGTACATCAACAACGTATTGAGCAAAGGCCTTAAATACTGTGATTTATCATGTATTTTTATTTTTAATTAATTTGCCAAATCCTCAGGTAAACTTTTTTCAAATTGTCATTATGGGGTGTTGTGTGTAGAATTCTGAGGAAAAAATGCTTTTAATCAAAAGTGGCTGTAACATAACGCAATGTGGAAAAAAGTGATGTGCTGAATACATTCCAGATGCACTGTACCAAATAAAAAAAACAAAAAACAAATGCTTATCTCTGTCTCACAGCAGCATTATGCAGTACAATTACACTGTTCAGACAAAAAAACCTATATAATGAGAACATGTTATATCTTACTCTTGAACCACTTAGTCCTGTTGGGCCAAACATCCCGCGGTAGCCTTTTTTCCCAGTAAAACCCTGCAAAGAAATTTGTTTATTCAAGATCAAATTGACATGAAAAAAAACTTAAAAATGATCTCATGATGCTGAAATTTTCTTAACCAACACTCACAGGTAAACCAGGATGTCCTGGTAGTCCAGCTTCCCCCTATTTGTCAAAATACATTTTTTTACAGAAAAACCAAAATGTCAGATTGTTTAAGGCAATAGAGTCAACCATGGGGCCCACACTGAGAGAAAAGAAAGGCAGCTTACCGGAGGCCCAGGTGCATTTACATCATATACTGGTTCACCTTTACTCCCTTTCAGCCCAGGAAATCCCTGCAAGAAACAGCAGTTCACAGTTGCCACAGAATATGTTTTTCCAATTTATTGAATGAATCAAATTTCTAAAGTGATTGAAATTCAACTGTGCTTCTTTAACAAAATGCACATTTTTTTCTTACTGGTGGTCCAGACAGCCCTGGTAGACCCGGAACGCCAGGAATGCCAGGAAGCCCTTTTGTCCCATTACAGCCATCCACTCCTGGCAAACCAATGGGACCCCTATCACCTGGATGACCCTGGAAGTCAAGGTCACAAGACTGAACAACATCTTTGTATTTACGTATTTGTGGGCACCAATAATAAAGAAAATTTTATAATTGTGACAGTAGACAGGAATTATCTAAACTTAAACCTACACCTAAGGGCTGATCTTTTTTTTTACTAACAAATACTTTTACCACTAGAGGGACTAGTGGTCTTTGCAATCTCATACTGTCTTATAAGTACAAGATAGGCAGGTGCATGACAAACTTTACACAGAAACTCTGATCAGCTGACATGTGCAAAAAAATGAAGTAGACATTTACAGCATTTACCAGATGCCCTTATCCAGAGCGACTCCAGGGACAGTCCCCCTGGAGCAACTTTCGGTTAAGTTTCTTGCTCAGGGATACAATGGTATTAAGTGGGATTTGAACCTGGGTCTTCTGGTTCACAGGCGAGTGTGTTACCCACTAGGCTGTAGAGGGACTATAAGTCGCTTCAAACATTGCCAGCACATGACATACCTCCTAGAAACAAATGAAAACTTACAGGAATGCCATCATTTCCAGGAAACCCCGGAACTCCAGTCATGCCCTAAAAATTGTTAATATACAACAAAAACAATTGTTAATATACAACAAAAATATAATATGAACTCACAGACTCACACACATTAACATTCTTACCCTATCACCAGCTGGTCCGTCTGGCCCAGGCAAGCCCTCATTACCTCGCCTTCCTTTCTGCCCCTGTTGGCCTACTGGACCCAATGGACCTGGGTACCCAGGCGTTCCCTGCTTCCCCAGCTTTCCTGGTGCCCCCTGAGGAGGTAAAAATGACAAATGCAGATGAGGGTGAAACACGTAAAAATACAGAAATTTGAAAACGCCAAACCCCTGAATCTAACTTAAAGTAATTGATGAAGTAATGTGCTGCCCCACACTCACCCTGACCCCCTTTGCAGGTAAACATCTGCAGACAGAGCAGTCTCTACCGCTGCAAGGGCCTTCTTTCTCCCCCTGAAAGGAGCAGAAAACTGCTCAATGAAACGTGCCCACTTGGTCCGTTCATATTTCAGCAACCTTCATGATGACAAACTGGCCAACACATAAATAAATGAAATGCAAATTATCTCTGAACATGTTTACACGAATGGCACATTTCACAGAGCATTATCTATCCCACATTCCGCCGTCCATTCTCATGGGACTCTCGGGGTCACCCTGATAAAGATGAAACAACACTGGGCCAGAGTTTACCAAACATTCGGATGCGGGGAATGTCAAACAACTCCCACAGCACAGCTGCGGCCGCAGCATCTTCCCTTCTCATTCATAACCTGCTGCAGCGGCTAATGTTGTGACTTACGTCGGCACTTTTTCGGTAAAGGGTTGGTCTGCGAATAACATGTTTTCCAGTTTACGGTGGAAGTAACAAGGACAATTTAATATTTTAAACTGAAAGTGAAGAAAGTAAATATTTTATCACTTGGTGGAATGAGTGCCCTTCAAAACACATGATGGAGGAAGAAAAAGAAACTTACCGCTTCTACTTTGAGTACACGAAAACTCACCAGCACCACCAACAACCTGAAATTCACACAGCATCCATTCCAATTCAACCAGTCATGCATTCATCGAATGTCCCACATATCTTTATGAAGGCCTAATTCATACATCAACAGCAATTTAAAATGTAAAAGACATGAACAGGATTGCAACCAAATTAAAGAAGATGTATGTACATAGCGCTTCATATTTCTGATGAGTATTAGGGCTGTGGAGGTGTGATAGTGAGGTGCAAAGTATGTAAATCACAGCACGACAGGAAGTGACACACACATCTCACACCCTCAACACATCTAGAAGAGCAGGACAGAACACATTTCTGCTAACTGATCCCGCATCAAGTGGGTCATACATACATACAAATACTCACCATGTGCTCCAGCATGTTAAGTGGCTCATTGTGGTTAAGTGTCTGTGTGAAGAGCCGCTCACCACCTTCAGCATAAAAGAGCATTTAGGCCTCAGTGCCACCTGAGGAACAGAAATGAATTATGAATTTATGATCATTGATATAGTCATTTTGAATTGTAGTGGTCAACCTTTCACTTGAATTCAGCGAAAAGTCAAAAATGAATGAAATTGTAAAAACAACAAAGATTAACAATCCTTCTTATTCATTATTTTTTTGTTTCTAAACATAATTAACATAAATGGCATACTAGGCACACTGGAGCCCTTTTGACAAAATTTGTGATAATGTCCCAACCGGTCTTCATCACATTGACCATTCAAATTTAAAGCATTTAGAAGACATTCTAATCCAGAGTGACTTATTCAGAAGTGTCTTGCTCAGGGATGCAATGGTAGTAAGTGGGGTTTGAATCTGTGTCACCCACTAGGCTACTAGCATGTAGACCAGTCACCTACTGGCATAGAAAAACCTCCCCAAATGGTGTGGATGTTTCCCAAAATCAGTTAAAAAAACTGAGTTAATCATAAGAGCTAAGTACTTGGTTAAATAAAAAAACAGCACTCCATTTATTTCAATATTATTATATAAAATAATTTCATTCATGTTACCAGTAAGGCCTGTATATGATATAAAATGTATACCATTATTGTAATAGTAATTCACAAAAATGGCTTTAAATTACTTTAATGAAATCTCAAACACCACCTCAAATTGCTGTGCAGAATTAATATGTTTTTCACGTAAACCAAATATAACAGTATACAAAATATACATTCAAAAATCTAACATGCACTAAATTCAAATTTAAAAGTTATTAACTTTAACATTTAATTATCACTTTAATCATTTGCTTGTGTATACTACATAGTTTTTAAAACAGCATTAATTTCAAGCTATCTTAAAAGCCTGAAGACAATTCACAAATGTCTCAAAGGTCATTTTCAGGGGTTGTCACATCCAGAAAACATCCTGCAAATATTTCTCCCTGAGACATGATTTTGACATTGAATTTCACACCACCACTTTTGGAGGTGTGATGCCAGTTCTGGTGTGAAGGTCCATAATTAAAGCAATCACTGCAGCTTTCATCAGACTGGGTGAATAAATGTCCTCCATAAGTATTCTCAACTCTCATTTTTTTCCATGGTCCAAATGGTGCCACAAAACAACAATGTAATGCATGCAACAATTCAAACCAAGCTCGGGCATTAAAAATCTTTAACATCTTTACCTTTGGCAGGATGCAGTACAGGGCATGACATCCCAGGCCTACACACTTGGATTTAAGAGCCTGAGAATGGGAACACCATGCATAGATGTGTTAAGCCTTGCAGAAGACATGATAACATCTGGGGAAACTTTGCACCGCCCTTTGTGGATGCAGCAAGCTGATTCAAAATGCCCACCCCCCTTTTTTTTTTTTTTTTTTTTTTTACATTTTGACTCTATTTGGACTCTGATTACAGGAAAAGTTGGTTAAAAAACTTGTCCTCAGCACCACTGCTGCTTTTCTGTACCTCTCTTTTCATGAGTTTTAGGACCTGCATACTGCATCCAGGGCCTGGGAGCTCGGACACCTGCCTGTGGATGCCTGTATGATCAAGGCGGCCTGGGAGAGAAGCTAGCCCAGGATATTAGGATGACAACATCACTACTTCAGTTCATTGTGCTGAATGCCATGATCCTGTGCTGCGTGGAGGCAAAAAAGGTAAGATGTAAGAAAAAATGACTTAATGTAGAGTCCGTAGTTTTCCTATCTGCTTGTGGAAGGTCACTGCAGAATCTGTGTCAACAGGAGACCCTTTCAAACCATTAATTAGCCTAGGCCAAATTGAGTAATTTAAACCGTTTACAAATCATGTTTGAGATCATGGGAACCCCCCTGGTCACCCTTGTGTTGTTCTATAAGAATAAGGAGGATAATAGAAACCCATTCTGCACAGAACTCAGTTTAGGACATTAGGTAAACTGCGTTGTAACTGTTTACGTGACAGATGAGCTACACCTTGTGCTGCTAAATACCCCATGCGAGGTCAGTGCCCTACCTTGCTTACATACAGTAACAGTGCTATGCCTGTGAGGGCCCTGAATAGGGGCTATAGAATATTTTATGTTTAAATAGTTTTGTTGCAGCACAGCTAACATAAACCTTTTGCGTGTGTTTATGAGCACACAGTTCCTTTTTAGGGAATATGTCGTAGTCCTGCTAGAGCTTGTTGCATCTGGATGTAGTGGATGTACAAACAGAGGGGAGGCAGTAAACAGCGCAGCGCATGTTGCTCGGTGTCCCCTTGAGTGTTTAGTCTAAGCTCCTAAGGGGCTTCTTGATGTCCAGGTGAAGATGGATGTTTTCTGGGTATTAGACGACACACTGCACTTTCCCATGGATAGAAATGCGGTTCTATCTTTTATCTGTTTTTAGTTCTGAAGATGTGCTTTGGTCTGCTGTGCTATGTTTTACCAGCGTATCTCGAAGGGAGGGTACATGCAGTTCACTGCTTCACATGGCCTTGTAAACAACTGACTGCAGGCCATATTGCTAAATGTATGTGTGTGTGTGTGTTGAATTTTTAAATTCATTTTCTTTTTGCAGTGTGTGTGCAATGGAAAGTCGTTGTGCCACTGTGCTGGAATCAAAGGCAACAAAGTAAGTGACACAGACAGCTGTAAACTTTGCCACTGTGTACAACATTTACATCATTTACATTTACAGCATTTATCAGACGCCCTTATCCAGAGCGACTTACAATCAGTATTACAGGGACAGTCTCCCTGGAGCAATTTAGGGTTAAGTGTCTTGCTCAGGGACACAGTGGTGGTTAGTGGGATTTGAACCCGGGTCTTCTGGTTCATATGCGAGTGTGTTACCCACTAGGCTACTACCACCCTACAAGACATGTAGACCCTTGTTTTGAATTAAATGAGTACCTAGTCTATTATGTTTTGATTCTCACACATGTAATGTGTAGCTGCTAATTCATTCATTAATTTGTTTGCTCTCATTATTAACTATTCTATTCTTCATGTTTGGTCATGAATGTGTCATGAAGATATGTTCTTGTAAAGGAACAGTATTCCATTAAATAAAACGAGTTTAAACAAATGTAAACATTTACTAAATACACAATCACATTTTTTATTGTCTGTGCTCTAGTATTATGAATAATACTTCATTCACATATGAATTTATTGGAATTAATTTTGTGTAAGCACACATGACTGTCTCATAATGTTACCAGAGGCAGCCATTTTTGTGTCATGTGTTCAATTGAAAGGCTCACTGTAACTACATGAAAGTAAAAGTAAAGTGATTGTGGAGTGATTGTCATTGTTATACACATCAGGGCACACGATGCACACAATGAAATGTGTCCTCCGCATTTAACCCATCACCCTTGGTGAGGAGTGGGCAGCCATGAAATGTGGCCAGTGACCAGTGTGTGGGGACGGTGCTTTGAACCTCAGTGGCACCTTGGCAGCTTGGGATACGGGTCTGCTTCCTTACCCGCCAGGCCACCACTGTCCCAAAAATGACATTATTTACTAAAATGTTATGATCAAAATTTGGTTAAAATGTATACACACTAACATATACATTAACATTCTTGGGAAGTGCACTATTATTATGATGTACTGCCTACTTTTGGAAAAGGGCCTATGATACCTAAACACTTTGGTGTATACTTGATACCCAAAAAAGCTGAAAATGCCATATAACTTTATATTTTCAGCAATGTTTGGTTATATTGTAATTAAAAAACTGTAGACACTTTGTTCTACTGCGACAATGGAGTGTGGAGGCCACCTAGTGTTGGTCAGTGGTACAGCTTTGTCTGAGATGACACTAAATGCACTGAGTTCCAGAAAAACTTGTAGCATAAACATTTTCCTTCAGTATTGTGTATTCATTGTTCACAAAATCAATGAAGAAAATGAAGGTTGTTATAATTCAGTCTAATTTGATAATTCAATTTCTTTCTTTCTTTCTGTTTCTATCACTTCTACTTTCTTCTCAGGGTGAAAAAGGAAACCCTGGTGAAGATGGGCTTCCTGGCTTTGTTGGTTATGCTGGCAGAGAAGGCAATACAGGACCAAATGGTCCAAAGGTGACCCTCAACTCTGCATTATAATTCATTTAGCATTTTTACTCTTATGTAACTATGTTAATAATGTGCTGTAACAAAAAGTAATTTTATCAATCATGCTCCTATTAATTTCCAGGGAAACACTGGCCCTGCAGGCCCAACAGGGTCAAAAGGAAACCGGGTGATGCTAGATATTAACTACAATTTGCATATCAAATGTGTAGATATCACATGTGATCTTACATCAGCCTTCTTTGCCTCACAGGGAGGAGCTGGAGTAGCAGGGTATGCTGGAAATCAAGGCCTGCCGGTATGAATATCATTTCAAACTCATACTTACTTCAATCACTTTAAAAATGATTTTCACACATGTGGACTGGACTATGTATGTCTTTTGTTTCTGTTGTACTATAGGGCATTCCAGGAAATCATGGGTCATGGGGTCCACCTGGGGACCCAGGCTGCAATGGGACAGAGGTATAATGTCCTGACCCAGTAGAATCTATACCACAAAAAAAAAAAACTTACATTAGTTAGTCATCCTGATGTCTTTCATCAGGGAGAAAGAGGTTCTCCAGGACAGCCTGGCATACCTGGACGAATTGGACAGATGGTGGGAAAATCTTCTTTTTTTTCTATTATAAAACTAATACGCAATAGGATACATGCCACATTTTTGTTTGTTTCTTTTTTTTTTGCCACAGGGACAACCTGGAATCAATGGACAAAGGGTTTGTGTTAAATCATGTTCATGATCTTCACAAAAATGAACACAATACAAACAAAATATCTGTCTTTTGCTTTTGTGAACAGGGAGAATCTCCATCGTTATCTGGCATAACAGGACTAAATGGACGACAAGGGCCGCCAGGAACTCCAGGGAATCAAGTGATTATCATTTGATTGTCCAGGATCCATTATACTGTGATTACAGTAAACTGACTCTAAAACATGTTCTCTTGCAGGGTGTGCCTGGACCACAGGGGGATGAAGGAGATCCTGGTTCATGGGGTCCTCCTGGTCATCCAGTGAGTGGTCCAGTGTGTTTATTAAAATGAAAAAAAAAATTTAACAATATAACAATACCTGAGGACAAAAGCAGGTTAAACTACTGAAATGATTTTTGTAAGGTGTTTAGTGTATTCTTTCTGTATTTGGTGATGTTTGGTTGGGATGTCTTCATTTTTCTCCAGGGCTTGATAGGACTACCTGGCTTGCCTGGATTAAAGGTAACAATGCAATAAAAAGCATTTATTAATTAAAATTCCGAACTACATTCATTTCTTCTCTTTATATTCCATAAAAGGGCTTAGAAGGACGTAGTTCTGGTATTGCTGGTCTTCCTGGTAAGAAGGTGAGTCCTCTCCATGTCTCAGTATCTTTTTACCAGTGTTTAGCTTAAAGATCATTTTAACACCTTCCTCACTTTTGCAGGGAAATCAAGGGCTTCCAGGACCTCCAGGACCAAGGGGTAGTAAACAGTACATTACAGCACCCAAGGACTTAAAGGTGATTTCATTTAGCCATATTTCACTCAGAGTGCTATGAAATAACTTTTACAGCATTTATCAGACGCTCTTATCCAGAGTGACACATGAGGTTATGTAATAAACCCCCCCCCAAAAAAATAAAAAAAAATAAACAAGGCCAAAATTGTAACATTTGATGCTCTCCAAAGCAGATTTCCAACTGTAATGAAGGTTTACGTAGAGCACTTATAATTCACACATGTTAATGAGCATGCCATGGCTTTTGATGATGACAACAGTGAACAAGGCAGCCATGAAGGTAAAAAGAGGTGACTCTGAAAAAAATGATTCATCAAACTTTTTCATGCTACAAACAATACTAAATACACTGCTCCAAAAATGAAAGGGAACACTTAAACACAATTTAACTCCAAGTCAATCACACTTCTGTGAAATCAAGCTGTCCACCTAGAAAGCAACGCTGACAATCAATTGCTGTTGTGCAAATGGAATATACAACAGGTGGAACTTACAGGCTATTAGCAAGACATCCCCAATAAAGGAGAGATTCTGCAGGCTGATGTTTTGGTCACTTTTGAATGCTGGTGATGTTTTCACTCTAGTGGTAGCATTATATGGGTCTACAACCCACACAAGTGGCTCAGGTTGTGCAGCTCATCCAGGATGGCACATCAACGTGAGCTGTGGCAAGAAGGTTAGCTGTATCTGTCAGTGTAGTGTACAGAGCATGGAGGCGCTACCAGGAGACAGACCAGCACATCAGGAGACATGGAGGAGGCCGTAGGAGGGCCCAGCAGCACTACCTCCACCTTTGTGAAAGGAGGAACAGGAGGAGAACTCCTTGCAATTGCCAGAGAAAGCCAAGATTGGCAAATTCTCCACTGGCGCCCTGTGCTTTTCACTGATGAAAGCAGGTTCACATTAGGGCTGCAACAATGAATCGACTAAATCGCTAAAAATCGCTAAAAAGACAATGCTGAGACATTTGAGTATTAAAAAAATTTAGCTGAGTGTGGAGCGGACTAAACACACTCGGTCTCTCTAGCGCACTGATGCCTGCAGAGTTTGTAGCCTCATAGACAGGGCGGAGATACAAGGCCATAATTCGGCTGAATTTTACGCTAAAAATATTTATTATTTTTAAATAATACATTTTGAAAATTAATTCTTCTTAAAATAATCATTAGTTGCAGCCCTAGTTCACCTTGTGCACATTGTGACAGATGTGAGTCTGGAGATGCATTGGAGAATGTTCTACTGCCTGCAACATCCTCCTTCATGACAGTGCATTTTGTGGCAGTGCATCGGTAATGGTGTCAGCTGGCATTTCTTTGGGGGGCCACACAGCCCTCCATACCAGAAGTAGCCTGACTGCCATTAGGTACCGAGATGAGTTCTCCTCCTAATGCAAGACAATGCTAGACCTCATATGGCAATGTGTGTCAGCAGTTCCTGCAAGACAAAGGCATTGATGCTATGGACTGGTCCACTCGTTTCCCAGACCTGAATTCAATTGAGCGCATCTGAGATATCATGTCTCGCTCCATCCACCAATGCCACGTTGCACCACAGACTGTACTGGAGTTGTAGGGAGGTCATACAGGCACATGGAGGCCCCACACACACTGAGTGTCATTTTGACTTCTTTTAACATTAAAAAGTTGGATCTGCTTGTCGTGTGTTTTTCCAATTTAATTTTGAGTGTGACTCCAAATCCAGACCTCCATGCGTTGATAAATTTGATGTCCATAGATAATTTTGGTGTGATTTTGTTGTCAGCACAACAAAAGAACAGAGTAATTGGCAGTGTGTCTCTATGAGTGCGTGCATCTGCATCCCTGTTAAAAAGCCAGGACTTTGTGTAATGAGTCACATTAAAGATGCCAAAAAGTATATATATTTATTGTGGTCTCTTTTTTACACTTTGAAAACCATCCATCTTATGGTTGCTGAACAGCAGTTCTAAACTGGTAGAGAAATACATGTTGGATACATGAATGTCGTATAAATACGTGTTATGTTCATAACATCCAATCTCTTGTTCAACAGGGTGACAGAGGAGATTTAGGTGACCCAGGCTGTCCTGGTAAACCTGTGAGTGTTCATTCTCTTCTGCATGGGACTTGAGACACATGGCATAAGAATGACCTGTTCTTAGCGGCCATTTTAATCAGTCACACCTTTGTTAATGACTGGCCATTTCCACTAATCTATCAAACAGTGAATTAGGTTACTGTCAAAGCGGTGTAGTTGGGCTGCTCCTCTGAATGTCTGTCTGACTTTAGGGGGTTGCTGGGACTGCCTTATACAAAGGACAGAAGGGCGACAAAGGTGACGTTGGCTCTGAGGTGCGGCTATTTTCTCTTACCTTTAGTGCTGTCTGAGTGATTGTAATTATTTATGTGATTCATCACACATACACACAAAGCACATCAAGTATGTCTGTGAGAGGAATTCCCTCAAACGAAAATAAAAGGATTTGGGTGAGGGTGAAAGTTCGGGTTTAGTGGTGACTGTGGCCTGTGTGAGTGGAAATAGTTTCCAAAACAACTCACTCAGTTTCAGTAACCACTTAATCATTTACATTTACATTTACAGCATTTATCAGATGCCCTTATCCAGAGTGACTTACAATCAGTAGTTACAGGGACAGTCTCCCTGGAGCAACTTAGGGTTAAGTGTCTTGCTCAGGGACACAATGGCAGTAAGTGGGATTTGAACCCGGGTCTTCTGGTTCACAGGCGAGTGTCTTACCCACTAGGCTACTACCACCCACTAGGCTACTAATCCACATGTAGGTAGTGGGTGTTGGAGTCAATGGCAGATAAATGGATACACAGCAAGAACTCTAGTCAGGGCACCAGCCCACCATGTTTTTTTTTTTCCCAAAATTTCCATCTAAAATTACCATATTGTCTTAAGGGAAAACCAGGGAAAGATGGCGACCATGGATGGCAACATGGACTCCAGGTACATAAATACACTTAGTTTACTGAGTTAAGTCATTGAATACTACAGTCTTTGTCAGTGCTGTGTCTGCTGGCCTTAACTGAAGCCACTCATTTTGAAGGGGAGCAAGGGAGCTCCTGGCCCCCAAGGACTTCCAGGAAACAAAGGAACAAAGGTTAGAGGTCATTTTTCATTCAAAGTATTATTCACGGTGTCAGTCAATATATGTTTTTTTAATGCCTGTCATGTTTAAACATATATAAAGATTTGTTTGACTACCTTCAGGGTGAGAAGGGCAACCGAGGTCCTGTTGGCACTCCTGGTGATGTGAGTAGCTCACTGATTGCACAAGATTCCCAATGTTTTATTCTTGCTGCTGCTTGTAGAATTAGAACTAACCAATGCAAGCATCCCTAGAGACTTTGTACAGATGATGATGCATATAAAATAAATGGCTTTAGTCTTTATACATTTTGGCAGATAGCCGTTGCATCAAGAAAAGCTAAATTCCTATTCAAATCTCAAATCTCAATTCATACTAAATCAAACATTTATCAGCTATTTACTCACTGTTACCTGCATCTATTTTTGTAGTCCCTGTAATAAATTCTTAACTGTTACTTCACATGCTGCATGAGTATTTTGGTATTGTAAAACCTAAATGTTTCTTGAGTTTAACGTCAGTTAGCATCACTGGTTAGCTTTATGGCCTCACATATCCGAGGCTGTGATTTGAACCCTGGGTCTGGCAATATGTGTGCAGTGTTTGCATGCTCTCCTGGTGTGATTGAATGGTGCTTAAGGATAGTGCCACGCCCTGTGCACCTGCTATGACCCAACTCTGGATTCAGTTCTGGATCACTTGACCACCATGTTTGAATACCAGGTTTGAGTGCATTAGCCTTGTGTTTTTATTTGAAAATAATGTAAATGCAGAAGAAAGAAGCAGCGCAGAAACCCCTTCAGTGTCCAACTACATCTTTATGCAGGTAGTGTCTCTGGTTGGGAAGAATTTTGCAAAAGTTTGGACACACCTACTCTGTAGCAGTTATGTAGACTAAGATGGAAGCCATTTTGAAGGATCCAATGCAAACAAATACATTTTTTTTTACTCATTTTCACTTTCAAAATCTCAGCATAATTATGCTGTAATTACACAAATGAAACTAGGTACAAGTCTTTTTTTAATGACAATAAAATCCCAACACTGATCAGTGATTTAAAATGAAAACAAGGAAGCACAACTCTTAATACATTTTTCATCTCTAAACTCTAGAGTTGCTGTAATCTATTCCCCTACCATAATCTGTCTTTGGTGCCATGGGCCTAGATGCCCATGGCACCAAACCAGGCCCAAATTGGTTCTAATCACCCACAGCTGCCACTCATTTGGTGTGGGTGATTAGAACCTTATACAGTATATATTAGTTTCTCCCTCAACCCCTTGTCCTGTTTTGTTGTGGATGTGTTCCATTGTTTGCTGCAGTTCTTTTGTATTGTTCCAGCCATCATGTCTTGTTTTGTTTAGTTTATTACATTTGCGCAGTTAAAATGTCAAGCGGTTTTTGGGGGACTGCACTCGACCTCCACCTGGCCACGTGATGGGCTGAGCAGGGACAGGGCCATCAAGGGCTGAGGCGTTCATTACCCTTCAGTACTTTTCGTGTTGGCGCACCACTTCCTAGATAACAATGGCAGCAGCCCAGTGATTAAATCAAGGGAGACGTGGGTGTGTAGGTCCTGCAGGAGGGACTTTTGGACTTTTTAGAATTTTGGGATGATGGGATTCTGGGTTGCCAGGACAGTGCGTCGGCTTTCGTATTTTGGGAACCTGCTCGATATGAGACTGTGTAGTCAATGCGCGTGAAAAAAAGGGCCCAGTGAGCTTGGCGGGGGTTTAGGCATCAAGCCTCTCTAATATAGGCCAGGTTTTTGTGAGCACTAGGAATGGGTGTACTGCCCCTTCCAACCTTTGACGCCACTCCTCGAGGGCCAGTTTGACAGCGAATAGTTCTTGGTTTCCCACAGCATTGTTCCTCTCTGCCTGACTGAGGCGTTGGGAGAAAAAGGTGTTTCTTCTGGTCGGCTGGGGTTCACTGGGAGAGAAAGGTGCCGACCTGAAAGAGGGTCAAGGTTAGAGCAGAGGTTATGTGGAATGTGCTCTTTCTCAATTTGACACAGAGATGGTTTTCGAGGAGTTGAGGAATTCGCTAAAACTTGGAAGGTCGCCGGGCTGTTGGATAGGCCGAAAGTCATGACTTGGTACTCGTAATGGCCTTTGGGGGTGATGACTCCAGTCTTCCATTTGACGCCTTCTCAGATGTAGATGAGAGGGTAAGTGTTGCAGAGATCTAGTTCACTAAAAATCTCCTTGCATCAGCGAGGAGGTTGAAGGCTGTGTTAAGTACAGGAAGGGAATATCTGTCCTGGTATTCACCCCTGAGGCAGGTCTTAGACTGAAGGGAAGTCAATCGAAAGTGTCTTGTTGGTGTTGTCCTTTTTATCCTTTAACAAAGAGCATCCATTTTCAGTGTTACGTCACTTTCATTTCTCCTGCTTGTGCTTGAGACAACAGCACAACTAGAGCTGCTCACGCATACCCCCTGAAGGCTTGGTAAAGTTAATGCATAACTTTACGTTTACATAACTTTGTTATTTTATAGTCCTGTGTCCTCTGTTTTGTTCCATAATGTAAAAAATGCAAGACCCATAAATATGTAGGTGTGTCCAAACTGTTCACTGGTATTTTAACACAAATAAAATAAAACTATTTATTTTAATGTGTCACATTTATAAACTAATAAAGTTTATAAACTAATAAAGTTAACTAAGTATGCTGTACAGTCTTTTATGTAGATTTCATGTAAACCTATCAACCCAATTAAAACACATAACACATAGCTGAAAAACTAAATCTGGGAAAAAGTTAGACAAAGCAATACCCATGTGGAAGATGTAAATGTAGGGTATAAATGTAGGCAGATCTAAACATCATAGAAATGCATCAGGATTTATGTTTTTGGAGATGATAACTTCGGAGGTAAGATAATGAAGATAAAATGTCTCAAATAATTTTCATTCATGACAGAAACCCACCATTCTCTCATCTCTAAACAGGTGTTTGGTCTCAAAGGACAACCTGGACGTCCTGGTTTTCCAGGACTCCCTGGTTTACCTGGACCTAAAGGTCTGTATTCTGGCATCTATGAAAATGCTCGGGCAGTGCAGTTGCCACATAACAAACTCCTTGGCATCTTCTTTCATGATGTTCACAATGAGGTTCTCTCAAACTTAATTTTGCACTGTAATTAGTTATAGACCCAGGTTTCATGACCCATGGTGTTCACGTACTCTTTGTGAGCAGAATGGTGAGCAACGTGTTCTGATATATTTCTATTTCATATGTAGGTATAATTGGCTTCCCAGGATCACCAGGAATACCAGGTATTCATGATTCATATGTCAATTATTTACAGTGGTGGATATGACACAAACTATGTACTTGAGTAAGTTACACTTTACCCAGGGTAAAATGTTTACTATAGTAAAAGTAAAAGTCCTTCTTTTAATTTTCTACTTGAGTAAAAGTAAAAAAGTACATGTAATTAAGTATCAAAAGTAAAAGTACAGTGATTAAGTGTTGCTCTGATGTCTAATTTTATTTTAAGTGTTGCTCTGATGTCTAATTTTATTTTAAATCAATTTATTTTAGGAAAATTTTTTGACATAATTTTTAGTGAAATGCCATTAATTATGGTGTGAGTAGCCTAGTGGGTAACACACTCGCCAATGAACCAGAAGACCCAGGTTCAAATCCCACTTACTACCATTGTGTCCCTGAGCAAGACACTAAACCTTACATTGCTCCAGGGGGTGAATATCCCTGTAATTACTGATTGTAAGTAGCTCTGGATAAGGGCGTCTGATAAAATGCTGTAAATGTAAATGTACATTTCTCTGCTAATGATAACTATTAAAATTATTATATATGTACATTTACAACATTTATCAGACGCCCATATCCAGAATAAATTAAAACCAGTAAGTAAAAAGTAAGATTTTTGACATTGAAATGTACAAGAGTAAGTAAAAAGTCTACTTTATCTTACAGAAACACAAAAAAATACATTTACTTTGTTACTATCCACCACTGATTATTTATTATTTAGTTACTTGTCGATATGCTGACTCTTATGCATGTCTACATTTTTGTCATGCTTTAGGTGGGGGCTCTTCTGTCAGAGGTCTTCCAGGACTGCCAGGACCTCCAGGTTACTCGGGTCTGAAAGGAGAAAAGGGTGACCCAGCTCCAGCTTTAGTGGGGCCTCCAGGCAGAGATGGCTACCCAGGTCCTCCAGGAGCACCTGGAGATCCTGGACCTCCTGGATCTAAAGGCACATGTCAGTTCACAGATTTTTTTTAGCTGCTTTGTTATTTGTAAAAGGCATATAACTAAATAAACTCAGCTTCCCAATTTCCCGCAGTTCACAAGGGTCTCATTGGACCCCCAGGGAACACAGGACTGAAAGGACTACCAGGCTACCCTGGAGACCCTGGTGTCAAAGGCTTTAAAGGTAAAAAAAATATAGGTGTGAATTATTTTATAAAATCTGAATATTTCTGAATGGTGCCATATAAACACATATGTATTCACTTGATTTTTTACTTGTTGCAGGCGAGAAGGGGGAGACTTGCAATGAGTGCCAGGCTGATGGAATTCAGGGACCTCCTGGACCCCCTGGGCCGCCAGGCCTCCAAGGTTTCTGCGGTGTTCAGATCCGTTCAGAAATCAATTATTGATGCTTCATGAATAAATTGTTTTTTATCTGGTGTGACTTTAGGTGCAAATGGACTAAATGGACAGAAGGGTGATCAAGGTGCTAAAGGCATTCAAGGTTATGCAGGCCCAAAGGTAAAAGCTGAGTATTCACCAAAATGCTGGCTGTAAATGCACTAGTATTGAGTTACATTTGTTTAATAAAATGGTTCTGCTGATGCTCCACTTTAAGGGGCTTCAAGGTATACTAGGACAGCCAGGACTCCCAGGTTTAAAGGGAAGTGGAGGAGGATACACTTTGACTGGAGAAAAAGGAGACAAAGGCTCCCCGGGACCATCAGGGATGCCTGGCTTTTATGGCCATCCAGGACTCAGGGGACAATTAGGGCCTAAAGGCAGTCGAGGCCCACCGGGGGATATGACTGGTTCTGAGGTAATCCAGATATACTGCCGAAATGCAGTGTGAAAGAGTAAAACTGGTAGTTAGGATTATAGAGTAATAATAAAATATTAAATATAGAATAAAAATTGAGTTGAGCAGTCAGACTGTATTTTTTTGTTATTATTGAGGCAGAATGATCTGTACAAATCTAATAAAAAGCTGTTGTAAGGTTTTAAGTTACTGGAGAACTAAGAAAGACTTATAAACATTTTTTTACTTTTTTTTTTTGCTTTTAAGAAGGGAGATCGCGGTTTTCCTGGCCTCCCTGGTCCAGAGGGAAATCCAGGTCCAATGGGCTCTCCTGGGCTGCAAGGCTTGGGTCCACCAGGTCCATCTGGCCCAAAAGGACTGCAAGGTGTGCCTGGTCATCCTGGACCTCCTGGAAACCCTGGTAAGATCTGCATACTTAGAAACACACACAGCCACAAACACATACACAGGTATGGTGTTATTCAGTGTTTTTAAGTACACCTTTGAACAAAAGAAAATTCTTATTCAAATACCAAACGTTGGCTTTAAAACAGAATCAGTTCTTGTAGGACACAGTTGCACACAGTTCCTGAAGGAACTCTGGTAGGCAGTGATAGACAAAGTGCACAAACTTTGTACTTGAGTTAAAGTAGATATACCCAAGGTAAATTTTGCTGCAGTAAAGGTTCACCCTTTAAAATTCAAATTGAAGTATTCAATTCAATTGTAATTAAGTACAAAAACTAAAAGTACTGTGATTTTATTACGGTTCCAATTATATTTTTTGTAGCAAAGCTCTCTCTTTTATAACTAATTTTAGGTGAGATGACTTTTCATGCTTTTCATAACAGCCTTTCAACATGAATGTCTTTCATTTGTCTGAAATTATCACAAATTGTTAAGCCAAACACTGACTGCTGAATACAGGGTTTGTGAACAGTTACAAACCTGACCAAATCAGATTTACTACATAAGGGTTACAAATTGTTTGCAATGCAGTTGTATGGTTTTGAAACTGTTTTTAGTTTCACTCCCCAATAATCTGTTTCTACTAAGGGCAAATAGTTTTTTCAACTAGCCATTTAATTCCATTAAAAACAATAAACATACAAATGAAGTGTTAATATTACCTTTATTATATATATGGATGATAACATCTGTGTTATGACACTTGCCTGCACTGTACATGTGAGGAGCACCATGCGGACACAAGCATGTTTTATTACAATAATTTCACACCAACACTGAGCAAAGATGGATACCAGAGATGGAGCTTGGTTGGAGCTGCTAGAATGCATGTAAAAAGGAACACTAGTCACCCAGGGGGCCATAATATAACAAAGAGTACTGCAGTCAATATGCTGAAGCAGTATATCTGCCTTGTCTTGTCGCTGTGGTCAGTCTTGCCATGGCTTATGCTCTTCCACAACCTCACTGTGTATATCTTACACATACATCTGAATATAATTCCAGAAGATCTGTGTAAGTGTACCTATGAGAAATGATGCTGGTTTGAAGAAAAAAAATTACAACATTTTTTCACCATTGCATATAATTTTGCACAGTTCTGTATATACAAAAGGGTATCCATTCAACTTTTACAAAAATGTATCAATAAAAACAGAAGGTAGGTCAACTTTCTGTATTGTGCCACTGTAAAGCTGTATGAAGCATGCATCTTATTAACTGTTTAGTGTCCTAACCCATTTGAACCTCCAGGCCAGAAGGGAGATTCCAAGTCCATAGAAGGATATCCAGGGCCACCAGGACACAGTGGCCAGCCAGGAAATCCAGGCCCTCCTGGTAAGACATACTGGATGGATTAATCTCAACTGGTGTTCTTTTCTCAGAGGCCTTTTAAATGTCCTTGCAGTCTATTTGGTCAGTAGTGTCAGATTGCTTTGTAAAAGCAGAAATAGTTCTGTGTAAAGGCACAATGTAAGGGGGAGTCACAAACACACAACATGGTGAATTGAAGGATTTTTAATAACAAAAAAAGAAAACCATGGCATGTAGGACAGAAAACACATAAAACAATCCACATTTAAACAGAAATGGCGTCACATCTGGTTCTAAGGTCCAGTTCAAAGCACGACAAAGACACGTGAGTACTCCACTCCAGTACTCTAACTCCAAAGCAGCTGTGGGTGATTAGAAAACCAACACACATGCGGATCCAAGATTGCCAAGGCAGCACAGTTTGCAGCAAATCACTCAAACATATGTCTTACAAAAATAAAACATTAAAATATTGCTTCCTAATTTTGGAACCAGTGCATTTAATAAATTAGCCTCCTATACCATAAATAAACAAAAAAAACATCTTGTCAAAAACTATTACATTTTACTTCATTACACTAATCTACCAGTACAAACGTGCTCAATGTTAATGTCTGCAATCATTGTATGGATCTTTAGGCATCTATCTCCTTGGTAGTTTAACATCAAGTCCTAATGTTTCTGACTCACTTTCTAATTATAACTGTTGGCCATGACCCCACTGACAGTGTAATAAAACAGTGATTCAAGTGATTTGCATTACTGTCAGTGCCTAAGGGAAATTGTCTGTCCCCACATTGCCACTGCAAATTCATTTATGGAAGTTATTTATAGTGATTGTGCCTGTTCTGTTTTATTAATTAAATGTTGATGACAGGGCACCCGGGACTTCCAGGTCTCAGAGGGAACTTAGGTCAGCCAGGACAAAAGGGAGAAACTGGTGAGGTGGTAGGGGCTGAACCTGGGTCACCTGGTATCAAAGGTAATAATAATGGGAAATACAAATAGGTTGACACATGCTGTTTCTCGTATTAAGAAATCAGTGTTTTTGCTCAGGGAACAAAGGAGATCCTGGTCTCCATGGTATCCCTGGGATTGGCCAAAGAGGACACCCTGGACTGCCTGGACATCAAGGACTTCCAGGCATAAAGGTTGAAAGGGGTCTTTCTGTAGTTGATAAGATTAGTTTTCTAAGTAAAAACAGTTCTTTAATTTTCATTTATTAATTTGACAGCTGCTTCTTAAAGTGACTTAAATGCTTGGTCTTCTATTAAATGTAAATTGTGAACATTGTTCACTTTTAGAACTTAAGACAGTAATTAAATAAATATATCAATAGGGAGACAGAGGGCATGGATTGCCAGGACCAGCAGGCTCTAGAGGATTTCCAGGGGATGATGGTGACCCTGGGTTTTCTGGAGACCCTGGTAGGCAAGGTCTGCCTGGGCAGACTGGACTTAATGGGTTACCTGGTGAACCTGGAACAAAAGGTGTGTCCATTTATGTCATAACCAACTCACACTCAACACAAATCAAATAGCCAACACAAAACATTTGTTTGAATTGTCTGTATAAATGATCCATTTTGAATGCGCTGCCAAGGTTTTCTAATGTGCCTTTGAGGTATATACAAAATGTCTGTGCTCATCTGTTCTTCTTTAAAAGGAAATAAAGGTACCACAGGACTACCTGGACCTCCTGGTTATCCTGGAACAGACACAGGACAACCTGGACCTCCTGGACCTCCTGGTTTACCGGGCCCTCAAGGACCTGCAGGCATGTAAATACATAAAAACACAGAAAAAGACACACTGTTTACCAACCCCTCCTTCAAATTTTCTTAGGACCTGTGGGTTTGAAGGGACATAGAGGAGATCAAGGAATTCCTGGCACTGGGATACCAGGACAACCTGGTGAGCCTGGACCATCAGGGGTTTCTTCACCAGGAGGTGTGGGGCTTCCAGGACAGAAGGGAATTAGAGGACCGAATGGTGTCCCAGGAGATCCAGGTTTGAACATCTGCTGAATGTCCTAGCTTTTGGCAAACAAACAGTTTAGACCTGGTTTTGGATATGATGATGAACATCACTTATTGAACACCTAAAATTCTAATATACAAATTAATCAACCATATTCTCAGTAATAGCTTTTAGAAAATGAATAAAGTTCTACTTGCATGATGAATAGGGGATCTTAAACACTGCAAAATATTGGTTGGAGACATCCTGATGGTAATCATAAGGTAAACATTGAGAAATTAAGTGAATAAGAAGAGTATTTTTTATGATACTGTTTTATTTGACGCATTCCAGTGTATGAAAATACCACTTGGTGTCTTGAGCTGATGAATATCACTTTAAGATATTTAAGTTGCATATACAAAGTCCTCATCTTCCATTTAGCGAAACACACATAGTGTAGCAGACTCCTTTCTTGCCTTGCTGCTTTTCCAAATGGTAGGTGAAACAGGGAACCCTGGGTTACCAGGACGCTCATTGCAAGGACCTGATGGCATCATAGGCTTGCCAGGACTTCCAGGACCAAAAGGTAATTTTAGTTTTCAAATATGCATGATCATACACAGGACAAATTGGTTATTGGGGCAGTAGTGGCCTAGCGGTTAAGGAAGTGGCCCTGTAATCGGAAGGTTGCCGGTTCGAATCCCGATCCACCAAAGTGCCACTGAGGTGCCACTGAGCAAAGTACCGTCACCACAGACTGCTCCCCGGGCGCCTGTCATGGCTGCCTACTGCTCACCAAAGGTGATTGGTTAAATGCAGAGGGCAAATTTCACTCTTTGCACCGTGTGCTGTGCTGCTGTGTATCACAATGACAATCACTTTCACTTTTTACACATTTACACATCCTGTCTGTATCTGGATAATGTAACCAGTTCTTGAACTTTAACAGGTACTAATTGTGCACAGGTGTAGCTGTAGTTTTTGAATCTGTACAGACTTTTCTTTTATATACCCTTTTTACAGCATGGCTACCATATCTAAATTGGTTATAATTAGGTTGTACAAACTAAAACTGAAAGGGTTTTTCAGGATCACAGGGGCCTGAGGGATCAAAGGGTCCCAGAGGACACCCAGGTTTACCAGGGGATGCTGGCCCTCCAGGTCCCAAGGGATCAGGGTTGACTGTTTATGGGCCTCCTGGAGAACATGGGAAGCCTGGTGAGCATGGCCTATGCACATAGTCATAATGATGATTCGGTAACTGCACAGAAATAATATATAAACTAAATAATGATCAACAGGCCTAATGGGCTCTTGATACAGGTTTGCCTGGCATTCCTGGTGTAAAAGGAACCCAAGGACCTCCAGGGCAGAATGGCTATCCTGGAAGAAATGGCTCCCCTGGGTTTCCTGGACCACCAGGTAACTGTTCCTAGTATAAAGCAGTCTAGCTTAAATTATGTGCTTTCTGGACAGTGAGCATTGAAATTGCATGACAGAATAAAATATGGTGGCTGAGGTGGTTAAGGGTGAGTTGGTAAATTTCATACTTGTTCAGGGCCTCCGGGGGTTCGAGGACCTGATGGCCACAACCATGGAGCACCAGGTACAGATGGACCTCGAGGTGAATCAGGGATCATGGGTTTTCCAGGTATGAATCCATCACCTATACAAACAGACATTTGCCATGTCCATAGACATATTTTATGTCCATAGACATAGAGATTGTTGGTCACCATTATCTAGGTAATAAAGGACTTAAGGGAACTATCGGTTCATTTGGACGTCCTGGAGAAAGTGGGCTACCTGGTGCACCTGGTCTACAGGGACAAAAAGGAGAACCTGGCCAAGGTAGTAATGGTTCTCCTGGACCAAGGGGAGAGAAGGTGGGTATAACAGAAACAATTTGCTCTTCAGACTAGCTCTACCTTTAAAGAGATTATAGTTTTGTTGTAAATGCATAAAGCAACAAATATCAACCATTCATAATGACCTTTTGGCTATTTCATTGACAAATTCTCTATCTATGTAGGGCGAGCCATCTCACATTAAAGGATCTAAGGGTGCAAAAGGAGAGAAAGGAGACCCAGGAATTCCCGGGCCTGCAGGTGCCATTGGCCCACCTGGACCTGCAGGGGACAGGGGTGCTCAAGGTTTGCCAGGTAACAACCATTGTATTATCAAAATAAATAATGGACACAATCACCTAGCTGGCTACTATAGTCAGTGAATATAGTCATTACATGGGGAAGAATATAAAAATACTTTTTAGCATTTCATGTTTTAAATTAAATTTAATAAATTTGTTCCCTATTGATTCCAAAGGCATCATTTTGGCATCATCAGACAGACTAATGAATGCACAATCTAAAATGTGGTATGAATGTAATCTATTGAAATTGCACTAGCATATTGAAAGGAAACAATGTGTACTAAACTATGAAATACATATTTTGCTATTTTGTTCAGGGCTCCCAGGGCTACAAGGACCTCCTGGGACAGGTGGAGGTCTGGGTTTCCCAGGAAGACCTGGTCCATTTGGGCTACGTGGTATGGCTTCACCTAATTCTGAAATGTGTATATACTTCACTGTCACACTGTGGTTAATTAAATATCACCATTTTGTATTTGATCTGTGTTGTTGTTTTTATGTTCATCGTCACAGGACTTCCAGGACTTCCTGGGTTAACAGGGTCTCCAGGCCTCAAGGGAGAACAGGGCCATGATGGCATTCCTGGACCTGCTGGTCCCAAGGGGAATCCAGGTATCCAGACAAAGCAGAATCGTCATATTAAATGTAGCATCTTCTAATTGGACAAACTAAACTTGTGGGATGTCATGAAGAATGCTCCACCTGACTAATAGCGACATGGTGTATATGAGACCTTCAGTAAATTGTGTATTGTACATTCTGCTGTTTCAGGTATGGCAAGCCCTTTTCCTGGCATACGTGGAGAAAAGGGTCAGCCAGGTAAACAGATGAATTTTAAATCCCGACACACATTTTGTATTTTTTTTTTATTTCTATTCATTCCTTATTTCCTCCCCTGGTAGGTCCCATTGGTGATCCAGGACCCCCTGGTCCTCCAACTGATGGACCCCCTGGTCATCCTGGAGACCAAGGATTGCCTGGCGAGGAAGGACCTCAAGGTCAACCTGGTGTACCAGGTTATTATTATGGTTGCAAAAAAGGACAGAAAGGAGATAGGGGCATTCCAGGAATTTTTGGACATCCAGGTGAGAACACAATGGTCAATGATTTTATTGGAGTTTACTATCTCATGTTTTTTAAATTTCTTTTTTTTTGGTATTATTATCATTGTTACCATTCAGGACCACCTGGTGTACCTGGACCTCCAGGTCTATCAGTCCCTGGACTTAAAGGAGAAAAAGGGGAACAAGGTCTCCAAGGTCTAGAAGGTCTGAGGGGATCCCAAGGGCAAGCTGGTGTTGAAGGAAGAACAGTAAGTTTTATTGTAAAAAAAAAATTCAATTATTCATTCAAAACCTATGACACACTGGTATTCCAGCAGACACTGGAGCAGTTCTGCAGTTCCAATGTAATTTCAACCCTTATTGGACTGAAAAAACGTGAAAGTAATCTGTCACACTTTATACTTTAGCATTGGTGTAATGTAAATAAACAAATCAAGCATGCTGTAACCTGGTTTATTTCCTAAAATTAGGCTAAAATATTAGGTGTGACAAGATTACTTAAATTTGTAAGTAAATATTTAAGTCAGTGTTCAATTTTTGAAGTGTGTGAACATATTAAGCACATTCATCACTTTCAATTTCATAACAAAACATACAATGGGGAAAAAATATTGTGCAAGTTGTCCCACTTAAAAAGAAGAGGGAGGTCTGTTTTTTCATTATAGGAAATCACATTTGTCATGTGACATGAAAGAAAGGAGGTGAAAAGGCTTGACATCTTTATAAATAATGTATTTTAATAACTGAAATGAACAGAGGCACAATGGCCATAAACATAAAGAGAACCATGCCACATAACCACAAACTAAACAGAATAGAACAGTGCAGGAGTGAGGGAGAAAACCAACATATTAATTTATCTCAACACATTAATCAACCATGCCAAACGAGCATCAGATGGTATGATTTGTAAATAATGTATTTGTATAACGGTGCAGAAAATAAGAATTTAGCACCTATACTGAAAAAAGGAAACACAAAAAAAATTAAGTAATCTGTCACACTTAATATTTTAGCATTGACTTAATGTGAATAAACCAATCAAACCTTCTGTTATCTGGCTTAGTTATATAAAATATAAGTGTGACAGATTACATAACTTTTAGCCAGTGTTTACTTTTTCAGTGTGCAAACAAGCAAGAATTCTGGCCCTCACAGACCTGTTACTTCTTCTTTAAGAAGCTCTTCTATCCTTCACTTGTTAGCTGTTTTAAATCACCTGTTTGAACTTGCTATCTTTATAAAAGACACACCTCCAAATTGTCAGACTACAACCTCCACCATGGCCAATACCAGAGAGCTGTTTAAGAACACCAGGGACAAGATTGTACACATTCACAAGACTGGGATGAGCCAATCTACATTAGGCAAGCACCTACAGAGGGGGGAACTGGTCAATGGCCTGAAGAGAGCTGGGACCACAGTAACAAAGCTTACAATTACTAACACACCACAAGGTCATGGATTAAAATCCTGCAGCGCTTAAAAGGTCCCCCTTAGGTCCGCACATGTCCAGGCCCGTCTAAAATTTACCAAAGACCATCTGGATGATCCAGAGGAGGATTGGGAGAATATCATGTGGTCAGGTCAGGTCATGTGGTCAGAACGGGTGTAGTTAGCGGCACTTCAGGAGAATGGTTAAAAGCGGCTTCTTGCAACAGTGACTTTCAGACACAGCGGTAATCATTTTCATGTGGTTCTCTGTAGATGTGTGTGAATAAACTTTGACTCTGTCTTGGGTTAGCTTGTTTTTAGGAAGTTGGAATACACACAACCTGCGCACACTCTCCCAGGCCTCGTCTTGTCACCCTGAGTACTTGTTCGGGCTGTGGAACTGTCAGTCGTAGGTCAACAAAGCTGACCTGGATCCGCACCCATGACTCCGCTACACCTGCAGCCCTTTCCACAGACTTCTACTTCTCTCATACCCCCCAGCCCACTGGCAGGGGAGGGGGCACAAGCTTGCTCATTTCCTAGAAATGGAGATTCACTCTCGTTTCTGCTACTCAAAGTACCAGTTTTGAATTCCATGCAGTAACTATTACACATCAGTTAAAAATGTCCATAGTTGCTGTGTATTGTCCTTCAGGTCCGCTGGGGAACATTTTAGAGGAATTAGACACAACTCTCTCCACCTTTATGGATGAGCAACTACCCCTTGTGCTACTAGGAGACTTCAACCTTGACCTCCTCAAGCCACAAACAGCTGATTTCCAAAATTTCATTTCGGCATCCAACTTCACACTTCTCAGCATTCCAGCAACACACAGAGCTGGACAGCAACTTGATCTTGTACTTACATGCAACTGTGTCCTTCTGTGCTACTGTCACTACAGCAAAGACTTCCAGGACAAAGTAAGCAACTGCAAAGACTCTTGCAAACTATTCTCTACTTTTCACTGTCTCCTGAATCCTCCACCACCTCCTCCCTCTATTTCACTCTCAATTGGAGACTTTGCTACCTTCACAGAGAAGGTGGCTGACATTAGCAAATAATTCTCACCCCTAACCCCAGACTTCATCCCGCTGTTACCTCTGAAAACAGAACACTGTCTTCCTTCACAGTGTTTTCGATGTGTCTAAACTTCTCCAGTCTAGTCACCCCACCACCTGCTCCGTGGATCCAATCCCCTCACACCTCCTTCAGTCCATAAAGCCCACCATAGTATCTGCTCTGACACACGTCTTGAATTCCTCACTCACAACTGGAACATTTCCGACTGCTTTCAAACAGGCTGTCATTGCTCCCCTGCTAAAAAAACCCACATTAAACCTGTCTGTATTGGATAGCTACCGCCAAATCTCCAACCTACCTTCAATCAAAAATTCTTGAGAGGGCAGTCCTGGCTCAACTTTCTTCATTTCACCACGAGCATGATCTTTTTGACCCTTAATAGGAAAGGACATTCGACTGAAACCTCCCTCCTGGCAATGATGGATGACTTTTGTGCTGCAAGAGCTGCCCGCAGATCATCTGTCCTTATCCTACTTGACCTATCTGCTGCCGTCGACACAATTAATCGTGAAATTCTTCTCACCACACTCTCAGATTTAGGAATTACAGGAACAGTAGTAAATTGGTTCACCTCTTATCTTCAAGACAGGTCTTTCAAGGTATCATGGGGAGGTCAGACATCTGTCCTCTCTAGGGTAACCACAGGGATTCCACAAGGCTCTGTCCTTGGCCCCCTTCTGTTCTCAATATACACTCGCTCAATTGGTCACATCATCCAATCACATGACTTCTCTTATCACTCTTACGCTGATGACACCCAGCTCTATTTGTCTTTCCCACCAGAAGATACCACTATTGCGACAAAAATTTCGGCCTGTCTCTCGGATCTTTCTGGGCAACAACTCCCCTCAGCAAAACCTCTCAATTCAAATGGGCTCACTACAGTTAACACCCACGGTGTCTGCAAAAAGCCTTGGTGTTTGGATTGACGACAAACTGAGTCTGAACCATCACGTTGCTGTGATCTCCAGATCCTACAGGTTCACTCTCTACAACATTTGCAAGATTAGGCCTTTTCTTTCACAAAAGGCTATGCAGCTCCTCGTCCAGGCAATGGTCATCTCCAAACTCGACTATTGTAACTCTCTCCTGGCTGGAGCCTCTGCAGTCACCATAAAACCACTCCAGATGGTCCAAAATGTGACAGCCCACCTCATCTTCAATCAGCCGAAATACACCCATGTCACGCCTCTTCTCACCTCTCTCCACTGGCTCCCGGTAGCTGCTCACATTGAGTTCAAATCCTTGATGCTTGTACAGGGCTGTAAATAGAAGTATATCAATATACTACTAGCTAGCTACATTCCTGCACACCCTCTCAGATCTGCAAATGAAATGAGACTGAAAATTCCCTCTTCACGGGGTCTCAGATCCCAATCAACTCTATTCTCTTTTGTTGTCCGAGGCTGGTGGAACAACTTGCCCTGCTCCATTTGACTAGCCAAGACTACCACCACTTGTTCAAAAAGTATTTCAGACGAATCTAACACTAACACACGCACATGCACACACACTGCACACAAAAAAAAATTATTGGTCTATGATTTAACAATTTCTAAACATGTTCTTTTTCTGACAAGTTAGGCCTTATCAGGGCTCTTAGTTTTGTAAACTCAAAATCTATAGAAATCAAACAAGAATTGCTGGTGTCTTCCTCCTGTTAGTTGCTTTGGATAAAAGTGTTTGCTAAGTAAAGTAAAGTAAAGATTAAAACAAAACTTGTATTTGGAGTTGCATACCAAGAACACCACACCCACTGTGAAGCACAGAGGTGGAAACATTGTGCTTTTGGGGACAGAACTACTTATGGGAGATTTTGGGCAGAAACATTCTTCCATCAGGGAGAGCATTGAAGATGAAATGTGGCTGGATCTTCTAGCATGACAATGACCCCAAACACACCACCCAGACCTCAATCTAATACAGAATATGTTCCAAGCATCCACCCCAAAACAGCACAGAATCTTGAAAAAATCTGCATGGAAGAATGGGCTGAAATACCAGCCACAGTGTGTGCAAACCTTTGGAGACCAACAGAAAACTGTCATAGACTGGCATTGTGAGGTGCTCTGTATTCACGTCTAGACCGGAGATGCAGACTGTGGTCCCTTATGTTTTCTCCGGGTGTTATCTGTATAGATATGTATCATGGCTTTGTTGGGTCATTTATAAATACAATACTAAACATTAGTGTATTAGTGAAACATGTAAACTCAAATTGAACATGGTACAGAAACAATATGGTAATTATCATAGCCTGCATATGTCCAGCTTTATCTTTGGACCTATTTTGGGCCTGTACCTAGGGTAGTCTGGCTCTGACAGATTCGCTTTGTGACAGTGGCAGTGTTATGGAAAACTTAATTATAATTAAATGAGTTTTTAAAACAGAGATGCCAGAACCCTTCCCTTTGTCTGTCACATCACATGGCGACAGGCACCAGCAGCAAAATTACAGTGATGGTGACACTGACGAGCATTCTTGAAATAAGATGTTGGCACTTGACACATTCTTATTTCACCCATCGCTGTTGTTGGCCTTTCAACAATGTGTTCTCATTCATTTATTTTTTAGCAATTCATTTTTTTTGTTTCATCTGTCATCAGCATTGCTGCACATTGCTGTGTATCTGTTTATCGGCTGCATGGCCAGGAGTAGAGAGGGGAGTGAGACCAGGGCGAAAGCAGCAGAGCCTTTATCTGCAGCCACTGTAAACCACAGCTGAGTCTGCTACCCCTAATTAGGGAAGACAAGAAGGAAGCGAGGGCATAACATGCACACACACACACACACACACACACACACACACATACAGAGGAACTCTGCTCAGTCAAAAACAGCAATGACCACCATATCCAGAATACCCCTTCCTGCCCTGTTTTCTTTATATGTTTACTTGCGGAATTGAAACTCATTGAACTCTGCCTTTGATTCTGATGCTCTGAGTGATGGGTTTTGGCACCTTAAAAACTTTGCCACTCTGATTGTTGACACAGTGTGTATATTTTTCCTCATGAGGGGCCTGTAGGGAGCCCTGGACCACCGGGGCCAAAAGGCAACCCTGGCTTGCCTGGACTTCCAGGTCTACCCGGTAAGTAAAACGAGACCCTGTCTGAAATACGTAGCTGTAAAAATATTGCAAGCTCATTTAAAAAGTCTGTGTTTGAAGGACATGGTAGGAAGGCCATGATATGAAGGACAACAGACTAGATGGCGCAGTCCCTGCAGAAATCAGATTAAGAAATGCACGTGTGTGACCCTGAGTGTGCGCTACTGCTATTGCTTCAACCAATAAAACATAAAGCCATCTTAGAGTCTTTTGCCTTTTTTAGTCTAGGAAGAAATGCCATCACACTCAGTGTGGGAAGCTAAAAAAACATGATGCTTGTTCATAAGATGTTAAATTGTGCCGTTTCATTACTAAATGTCTTGACCAAAATATTAGTAAAATGACACTGAAAATTGAATTCAATTAATTCCTAGACATAATGGGTCTGGGTCTGTAAAATAGATTATCTGTGTAAGATTATTCTCTGGGCTTAACCTTACAACCCTTTAATGCATTGTCACCACAATTTGATGCATTCGCCACCCCAGAAATTTCCTGCAAGTTTGCCATAAGGTGCAACTGGATCATGAAAGTCTAAATAATGGCTACATCATTGTATGTTACATTTTTATAGGAGAAGATGGAAATCCTGGCACAATTCCAGGAATTAAAGGTCCACCTGGTGACGCAGGACCCCCTGGACCAAACGGTCAGTAGAGGAATCACAGCCACTAAAGCTGCCACCATTAACCAACTTGTATGCTTTTCACAGGAGGCCATAGACATTATAAAAATATCACTGTACTCACAGGTCTACCATCAGATTTTTATCCAGGAGATCTGGTTCCAGGAGATCAAGGACCACCAGGGGTCTCAGGGCCCAAAGGATTAGAAGGACCTCTGGGCCAACCAGGGTCACCAGGACCTCCAGGTGGAGCATGGAGCATGTTTTTAGGGGATGAAATAGTGTGTAATGTGAACATTAATTGTGCTCTTAATACATCAATGTTTTTACATATAAAATTATATACAGGCATTCCAGGACTTAAGGGACCCCGAGTTGATGGCCATCCAGGTCTTCCCGGTTTCCCTGGAAATAAAGGAGATAAGGGTGCACCTGGTCAAACAGGTACCATCTTCCCTAAAAGAAGGATACATTCAACATAACTATTTGTTTCTGTTTCAATTCATAATAAAACTGCAGCTTCTGCATCTTTCCCCAGGTCTTCAAGGTTATCAAGGCCCCCAGGGTCAGAAGGGTCAACGTGGCCCCCCAGGCCCCAGTATTCCTGGATTGGTTGACAGTTTTCTTTTAACACGTCACAGTCAGAGCATCCATGTGCCTGAGTGCCCACTAGGCACTGCTCAGCTATTCACTGGATACTCCTTGCTTTTCATTAATGCAAACGAGAGAGGCCACGGACAGGACTTAGGTAAAACCATTTTAACTCAAAATTTAACTAAACCAAATCACAGAAATGGCGATTATGGAGACACTAGGTAAAGGCCAGACAGGAGTGTTTTTGGTGCTGCACAGGCTTTATGAAATACAGAGTTTGTCAGCAGGGAGAAGACAAACAATCCAGCTCAATGGATGGAAGAAAGCTTATATACAGATGGTGTCACTTCAGTCCCACACTGTTGCCCTGAGGTGAAAGATATATTATGGAAGCCTCCAATTAGGGCAGGCTGTTTGGGATGGGAGGCTGCTTGTTAGGAACACAACTGAAGCTGAGACAGCGCTGACCATGGTGCTGAATAAGAGCACCTGCTGCAGAAACACCTCTGTCCCGGGTGCTATACACTTCGCTATTCTATTAAACACAAATACACTGACATGTAAAAGGAATAACATTGATCATCTGCCAAATGTGAACATTAACCCCTTCCAGGCAAACGATTTATGAGACAGCAAGAGATAACAATCAGGTCTTGACATTTTTGTTTAGCAGGATATTAAACCTTTACACAACCTTATTGGTCATTTTGACGAACCTTTGTGTGGCCTTTGTATTGTTTCAGGTACAATGGGCAGCTGCCTGCCTCGTTTCTCCACCATGCCATACCTGTTCTGTGACACCCAAGCCACCTGCCGCTATGCAGCACGCAACGACTACTCCTACTGGCTTTCTACAGACAAGCTCATGCCTAGCAGCATGCAGTCCATCAGTGGACCAGCCCTGCCAGCTTACATCAGCAGGTCTTATTCTGGACTCAGTCGACACACACAGACACAGTGCACATTGTAGTCACATTGTTTCTAATGCAGATTTCCCTTATCCAAAAGATGCTCAGTGTGTGAGGCGATGCGCAATGTCATCGCCATCCACAGCCAAAGCACCGAGATCCCATACTGTCCCATTGGTTGGAACTCTCTGTGGACCGGATTCTCATTTGTAATGGTACTATGGAATTCAGACCTGTGTGTTTTCATTGATTTTGCTATTACGGTGCAGTCAAAATAATTTAATGACCCTCTCCTCACCTCGCATATCACAGCAAACAGGAGTAGGGGCAGATGGTTCAGGTCAGCCCCTGGTCTCCCCGGGTTCTTGCCTTGAGCACTTCCGCCAGGTGCCCTTTATCGAATGCCATGGGCGTGGCACCTGCAACTACTACCCTGACTCCTACAGTTACTGGATGGCCTCTCTGGATGCAAAAAACATGTTCAGGTGAACACCAGATTTATCATTCACATGCTTTGAACTGAACATTATTTATAGGTGCTCATTTGCATAGTTGTTTTGTCTAAATGAAGACCATGGGAGACTATATATCATTTGTATTTAGGGGGGAATTATTAAGGTATATTGCATTAAATAATATAAAGCACCATCAAATAATATAGGCTGTGATGTGTTGGCATCTATGATCTATGACTCCAGCTCACCAGCCAATATCTCATTGACTAGAAATCCCTACGGTGAACTATTCCTTGATTAAGGTCCTAGTTGCTATGAGACACAGTTGAATGTGTTGCAGTGCATTCGGTGTTACAGTGTGTGTGTGTGTGTGTGTGTGTGTGTGTACATGCTCTTCTCCTGCAGTAAACCCGTGCCTCAGACTGTGAAGGGCCCTTTAGTGAAGAGTATCATCAGCCGCTGCCGAGTCTGCATGAAACAGTAACCCATGATGAGACATCGCAGTGGGGGTCTGTGCACTGGCGGCTGAATATCATCTCCAAGAGATGAGAGCACAGAGAGCCAATGTCCATCAAGGGGTTGTGGGCTTCAGGAAAAAAATAGGCCACCGAAAGAAAAAGTACTAACTCTTCTTTACATTGTAAAGCAGCATTTGAGACAATTGTAATCCATTATGTTCTGTGCAGTGATATGAATTATTATGCACATGTCTGGTTTGTCTTTGTTTGAACTGTATGATTTCGTTGCATCCATTCATCACAGCTAATCTTAATCAGCATTGTGAAAAATCGGACCAAGCAGTGCAGGCTGGGAAGAGGGGATATACCCTGAACAACCAATAACTGAGCACACGCAGAATCTAACACACAGGGACATGGGGGGATTAGATAACACCTACATTAAAAAAAAAAAGTTATTTGGTCGGTGGGAGGTGGCCAGCACATCCCCAGCTTTAGTGCAAATGATGCTGTCCTGAGTGATTGCAATTTACCTCATGATTTGCCTTGCTCTTAAGATATGTATAGTTTATATATCAGGAACTGAGCATTCACCAAGACATTCTTCATTGTTATAATCACTGGACTAAACTTTAACACAATAAAGACTGAAAATGACACACGCAGACTTCAGAGGTGTTCTTGGTATCCATGCTGCTATAAAAGTGCTTATTAATGATGCCATAGTTTTTAGGGAATGAGTTTCTTCTTGCCATCCAAAGGCATGAACACTAGATGAATTGACTCTGAATTGAAGTGGATGCATCAGTACACCATCAAGCAGAATCGCTGGTGCTGTTCTACTGATGTACCTCGCCATATGATAACAGCGTTGTGGCTTTGGCCACATCATTTTTCTTCCAGCTGGAGAAATACGCCTTTGACTGCACAGTCAGGAAGATTCCTTAGAGGCTGAAGTCAATGGGCATTGCAATCTGTTATTTCTTCTAGATGCTTGTGTCAAAAGATGATGAACCAAAGGCGGAAGACAAAAGTAACTTCATTAGCCGCACTCCAGCCAGGAGACACACACATAAACTGTAAGCCACTCTGCAGAGATGTGGGCCAAGAGGCAGACAAGTTGGCATGAAACACACAAAACGCAGCCACACAAGCCAGTATGAGGACAAACGCAACGCAAACGAAACACGTGCAGCGACGGCAGGGACACACACCGCGCACTGCAAGCAAAAACGAGCAGCTGTGCGAGATTCTCCCGGTCTGATTCCCCGCTCCTCCGTGCGGGGCCATGTGCGCGCGCGCGCGCGAGCGCGCGTGGGGTGAACGAGGGCGCGCCGCGCCGCGGCTCGCGAGCGCCCCCTCCATTCAGACGAAGGGGCGCGAGCGAGCGAGCGAGCGCGCGCGCGCGCGCGCGCGACAGTGGGCGCGTGCGGAGAAGAATTGCAACCGCAGCCACGCGGAGCAGAACCGCCGCCACGCGCACGGGGAAAAGACTGAAGATACGAGAAAGACACCGGGGACCGGAGAGAAGGTAAGAACGCTTCCATGCACTTCTTCTTCTTCCTTTATCTTCAAACGAAAAAAAGTTTCACTCTTCCACCATTCCAGAAATGCGCAATTTGTGCGGTTGTTCCGATAACGTCTGTCTTTGGATGTACGTGCGTTGGCGGACACACCGCGGTCTGAAGGGGCCAAAAATAACATTTTCATACGATTAAAGCGTCCGGCCATAACCAATTTCACAGGTTATATTCAACGCGCCGCACAAAGGGGCGTGTCTCTCAGCTCCCTTAATGCACGCTGCCTCCCAAATTTCCCCCAAATGCGCAAATCTCTCACCCACACTCTCACGTGGGTGAAAATCGAGGTGCAATTCTGAGAAAAGATTTAATGTTGAGTGGGGGAGGTTTAATACACTAATGAACGACAGTGCGAGCCCCACGATCCTTTGTCTGGCGCGAAGGTGTGACACAATTCGGTGTTGCCAGATCCTGCCAAAATTTCTCGTCTCATCACATCTTTGTGAAATTGCTTCAATCTGCACCAACTGTGTTGTTTCGAGGCTGAAAACCAGACTCTGTGCATCAGCGATATGTGCCACAGACACGTTCTCATTTTGTGCACCGGAGGTAAAATGCTTCTGAGCATTTTTATTGAAGTAGTATAATAGTCGAATGCCCCCCCCCCGAGAGCCACTTGTTTAATTCACCGTGCAATCTTGTTTCAAAAACGGCAAATTCTGGCGTTAATGCCGCGACCCTGGCAACCCTGGCACGGTAATTTGTGTCAAGTTAATAATGGATATGTATTGGCTTTCAACAGTAGGGCAATGTTTTGTGGCTTGTGTTATAAAACATTATATATGATATTTTACTGAAAATAAAACAAAAAAAACACTTGACACTTACAAATTGATCACTTAAAAACAAAACGCCAAATGGCACAAGAAAAAGGAACAAAAACATTTGCTTGTGCCCAATTTCATCATCATCTTGGCTCCCTAACTCCAAGGCTCAGCCGCATGGTCTGCGCTCCAGTTTTGACAGCACAGCCTCAGTCCTTTGTCTGTGCGCGGAGCATGCGCAGTGCGCTATGGGTGTGGATGCTTTTATTTTTATTTATTAATTTTTTTTTTCTCCAGCAGTCAGTCTTGTCGCTTTTAGCGCCCGGAGCCGCTGCTACCTGACGCCTGCTCGCAGTCCGACTCAGATGAGGTTAGGCGGCGCGACCTTTATCTGCCGTATATAGCTCCGGTGCAGAAGCGCGATCGGACGCGCCGTCGTCTCCAGTGCGTCCACGCGTCGCCGCGCCTCGCTTCCCGCGCTTCCGTTGAACTGAATTCTGGAATTCTTCACGGAGGTGTGGCGGGGCAGGGGCCGTTGTTCCAAGTCGATGTCCACCCCCTCGTTCCCCTCGCATTTAAATATTCTGAAAGGCTCATCAAGAACGCGCTTATATACGTGGACGCGCACGTGATGCACATAGAGATTTTTGCTCCCCATCCTGACTCTGGCCCTTACTGCCCCTGACATCAATTCCTGATAGTTAATGAATTCATTAATATCTTCGAATTGTAAAGGAATTATATCAGTGTAACAGTCAAAAATAACCCCTACTGTCTTTTATTGTGTGTGTGTGTGTGTGTGTGTGTGTGCGCGTACAGACACAGGAAAGGTTTGAATAGTAGTCCAACTTTAAAAAGTATTCCCAAACCTACTTTATTAAAATAATCTCACTGGTGTCTGTCAGGTCACTTTTTTTTTGTTGCTATAATTCGATATTAACCCATTATTGCTGTTTTAGCAAGCAGCTGCATAAAAACCAGGACAGCGTTTCACAATCAGATGTTATGGAACAATAATAATCTTTTTTTTTTGCACGAAGCATTTGAATCCCAACAAGAGTAAATGTGCATTAATCATTATTAATGGCTGCTTGCTTTGATATCACGTTTAACTGCAGCCATGGCAACTGAGGCATGGAAGGATACATCCGTAAATTGTAGTGGTGAAATGGCTCCTGGCAGTAGTCCCAGCTGGAATGATGGTGACACACTCTCAATGCCTCGGTGGGAGCAGGAAAAACCACACAAACACATTTTTTTATATATATGTTTTGGAACTTCTCTACTATACATGTGTAATCACCTAAATCAAATTAATATATCAAATAAATAACAAGTCTGCTTAAAAATGGGTTTAGGCCATTCACAGAGCAAAGAATTGTAAAGAATGACTGCTATGTATTTTTTTTTTCATTTCACATGGACATGGTGTTTATTGGTAATGGTCCAACAGGACCAACCAGCTTCTTCAGTGAATTTGGTGAAAGGTGTAGAATGGAATGCTCCATTCAACATATTACTAATGGAGAGGAACTCATACAGATCAGTATATATATCACTAAAACTATATATATGGTGATTTTCAGTCTTTTTCTGTTATACAGTTCAAAGTTGTACGTACTGCATGTAAATCTTTTCTGTGCCACAAACAATTTTGAACAATTTCTCAAATTTTATGTGGCTCATTAATAGTCATGCTGTTTGGTTGTCCCTGAAAATATCCAGAATTGAGCCTCTATAGGGTACCCATTCAGACATTTAGATCAGTTTCAAAGACAAGAAGCCTGAAGTCTAAGCACAGAAGGTAGAAGACTCCACAGTTCAGCACCAAGGACAGCTGCTTGGGAAAATGCTCTGCAAAAAACTGTTTCAGGCATGTTTAAATATGATGTTTGAATTTATTTTATTTTTTAATTTACTCATGTACAGTCACAGACACAGAGCTGTCTATGGTGTTGATCCCATTACCTAAAGCGCAAATGTTTAATATTTTTCCTGCATCACATTACATGTATTGGGTGAGAAGTAAATGTCAAAGTTAACATATTAATAATGCTTGAATGTATTGTGATTTGAGGCATCTGTAGTGTAGTGCATTGTGCTACACCTCTACCAGTAATTATGAGGACTGTTAATAAACCTGACAGTAACATTTTAAAGTAATATAGCTTTAATGCAGTTTTATTCAAAAAGAAGTAGAGAACATTTGCAGCTTTATTACTATCAACGCAATTAATGAGTTTCACCTGACAGTCATATTTAGCTTTAATACCTTGTTACAATAGAGATTTCTATTGCTATTTCTCATTTTGTACTATGTCAGTGTGTGTTTGCAATGAATGAATTATTTTCCCTCTTGGTGGGTCCAGGCAACCCATGCAGTCTGTTTCCTGCATTTATTCCATGCAGGTACTGAATAAAACAGGGAGAAGCTCTTGACATTGATTAATACTGTTGTAACTGTTTCAGTTGTAGGGATCATATATATATAAATCTGGTTTTGCTTTTAAGCAATCCAAAGATACATTACATTTACAGCATTTATCAGACGCCTTTATCCAGAGCAATTTACAGTCAGTAGTTACAAGGACAGTCCCCCAGTGTCATGCTCAGGGACGCAGTGGTAGTAAGTGGGGTTTGAACGTTGTGGTCTTTGGTTCATAAGTGAGTGTGTTACCCACAAGGCCACTACCACCCCCAAGTTTTGGCTATATGGATCCTGTGGAGTTTCATTTTGCTGTCAAGTAGAGCATGACATTTTATTCACAATATACATGATATACAATAATAAAATATTATTATAAACCATCAGGTCTTAAGACGAGGGGTTCAGAAAACATCAGCTGTAACCTAACCTTTTGAGAATCAAACCTGATCCCATTCCCATTCCTTAGTAAAATTTCATTAATTGTTACACTGGTTATGTCACAATGACAAATTGAATGTTGTAAATGTTTTTCTTCCTCAAAATTACAGATGTTAAATAGACTGATATGTTCAGTGTTTGGTTCATGATTCTGCATGACAGTTTGGCTTTCTTTATTCACTCTTATCCCTTTCTATTTTCCCTCTGTTGCACTAGATTCAGTGTGACTTGGCAGCCATTTTAATTGCCATCCATCTTGAGTATGCAACTTGCATACATCTATAATAAAAAATGTGATTGATTTGTGTATATGTGCACTGGTATTTATCTGTGACATTTTGTGAGTCCTGTACATTTCCAATGTGGACAGTGTTGTGGACATGCATTTACAGGAATGAATGAGAATGAGAATGAGATGTGTTCTGATCAATATTGCTGAAGTTGCATGATAATCTGATAATCTGCTGGTAATAAGCACATGATGCATGTGTCGAATTCTGTTTATATTAATTTACCTTTTTATCAACATTAGCGAATAAAAGTTGAAACTAATAATGATGATTCATTATAGGCATAAACCCCAGATGAAATGGCTTTTTAAATTTTTTTCCCGCCGGTTACTGCATTTCACTGTCGCTACAAAGCAAAATAATTACAGAAGCAGGGGGGACAAAGTGTAAACCTCAACCAAAGAGCACATTCCATTATCACAGTCTGTTGCAATTATCTAAATTGGTTAATCAACCTACCTATAATTTTATCTAATCTTCACACAGAAATGTGTCTGTCATAATTATAGTTCTCACAGAGATGCTGTACATTGATTCAGAATCCACAATCTGTATGTGTGTTTATGTGTGTCTTCTGAATATGAAGTGTGCTTGTGTGATGATAGGGCTCGGCTTAGCATCTCCCACTGCTCAGACCATCTGCCTAAAAGAGAAAGATTGAGGTGTGTGTGTCTATGCTGCATGTGTGTACAGTTTGTATGTTGGCAAGACAGTGGTGTATTGTGTTACTTTGCTCTGCATCCGGTGAATGGGAGACCAGTCTCCATTGTCTAGCCCAGACAGACTTTTGCACAAACTTGCGAGCACACACAGTGTAACACTGGTGAAGAGTGTAACAGTCTCCATTGTATTCCGGGGTTTGAAAGGAACCTGTTTAGAAGGAGACTGCCAGCTTCATGCTGTGTGTAGGTATATACAGTATGTGTGTAATGATTATGGACCTGTGAACTAGGGAGTGAGCGCGAGAGAGACAGATGGTTGTTACCCTTGGAGTCAAGGCAAAAAGAGGAGGGGGCAGTTGACACTCTGCATCACTAACTTGTTATTAGGCTGTATGTGTGTGTGTGTTTGTGCTGTGCCCTGTGTGTACGTGTGAACTGGGAATCGTTGGTGTGATCACTTTGTTGCCTAGGTAACAGGCTATTCTAATATCTTGGCTTCGACTTATAATCTACGGAAGCTGCAGACACACACTGAAACATATAAACATTTAAAGACACACTGCATGTTTCCACCTTCAGCACTCTGTGCTGACTATGCAAATAAGTTCATTAACAGTGGTTGTTGGTTTGTTAGCAGCTCTGCTGTGACAACAGGCTGCTGATGTGGGTCTGAAAATGCCAATATTTTACCCAATCATTTGCATCTTTCAATGTGATTGTGGTGAATGGCCTAAAAAGCATGTTGTAGGAATTTTTGGAATAAAATAATTATCATACATTATTCAAAATGTTATACATTTTTAAGAGTCAGAAGGCATTAAATCACGAGCATTACTGATATTTAGTTATGTTCCACTTGATGATCAGTCACTGGGAAAATATAAGGCAGAAATTGTAAAATGTAAAAAATAATTGGCAGAAAAAAATTAATTTAAGTCATATGCAGTAAATCTGGCAGTAACTGTATTGGAACCCAATCCAATTTGTTAAACTTAGAGCTCTTCTTTTTATGTCTGTATATTTGGTCCCAGACTAAGCCAGTGCCCACTCAGTAGCCTATAAGTCTAATGTGTTTTATAGATGGATTCTGCTTTTTCAGCTTGGCCTCGTGCATATGCTGTAAATTTGCAGTCAGGTGATGTGTTTCAGTTAGAATGAAAATTGATGTTGAGGTGGAGAAATGGAGGCTAGCTTCTGCAGATTATGTTCTGGTTGCACTGGCAATGAAAGCAAAGTCTGAAAAAATCATGTTAAAAAATGTATAAATGACTCATAATGTGGCTGAGGAATGTTGATACAGTCATGTTGGCACACAATAATGGTTTTTTTTAAAAGCTGTACTTGTCGGACTCGGGTATAACTTTTAAGGCCTGATTAAAGCTCTAATCCATGGCTACTTCTGTCTATCTGACTGGTCCAGGCTACTCACCTCTCTGTGTGTCTAACTATAGCATGCACACTTTTAAACATACAGCAAAACGTACATCTGGACCACGGCCAATCAGAAGCAGGCCATACCCTTCATGGTCTCTGATTGATTTAGAATACAACCTGGAGCTAAAATGTGTCTGTTGCTTGAACAACAAGGAGTTTATGGAGAAGTCCCCTCCCCACCGCTCTAATGGCTGGATCTCCAACTTCTTTTTTTTTATTGCACCATTGAGAAATTAGGTTGCGTGTGTGACCAAATTGAGCCCTGAAAAAACTATGAATCCCAAGCTGAATCAGGATATTCTAGAGTAGAAAAGCAGTTCTTATGTGATATGACTGTGAATTATCTAAGGGTGTATACTAACAATTTTCAGACTAGTTCCAGATATTTGCAGTGAAGATTACTGAAAACATATGGATCATATGGATTGCTAACAAGTCTTAGATTAAGGAGTCTATGTTAATAAAGAATGGAATCTATAATAGCCCAGTCTTACACAAGTTGAGCACATTATTGTCATGCATGTTGTTTTGCAGCAGAGAACCCCAAGGTTCCATTAAGGGACCATCAGTAATTAGTCAAGATATGCGTCTTCATTTGAATTAAACATATTTATTTTCAAAACTACATAGAAGGCACGGGTTACATGTCCTTAGCAGAGGTTCTTGCTTTCTGGATGTTGTTAGACCTGTTGGGCAATTTCCTTATTATCACCTTCTCTCTTCTTGCTATATTTTGCAGGTAAAATGGGAGGCAAGTTGAGCAAAAAGAAGAAGGGACAAAATGTGAATGATGAGAAGAAAGAAAAGGATGGGAAGACAGAGGGAGCATCAGCAGAAGAGAGTGAAGCTCCCAAAGAGAACAAAGAGGAAGCTCCCGCAGAAACATCTGCAGCAGCCAATGACACAGCGGCAGCAACCAAGGAGGCTCCATCTGCAGCCGAGAGCAATGCCACTAAAGCCAAGGAGGAGGAGAAGAGCTCTGCTCCTGCTGCCAAGGAAGAGAAACCTGTTGCTAAGGAAGAAAAACCTGTTGCTAAGGAAGAGAAACCCACTAATGAGGCCAAAGCAGAGGCCCTTCCTTCAAAAGCTGAGGAGAAACCAGCAGCTAAAGAGCCTGCGCCTGCAGCTAAAGACCCCGCCCCTGCAGCTAAAGAATCTGCTCCTGCAGCTAAAGACCCCGTCCCTGTTGCAAAAGACCCCACCCCTGAAGTTAAAGCTGAGGGTGAGGCCAAAAAGACTGAGCCCCCTCCAAATAAGGAGGCTGCTGGGAAAGACCCGCCCCCAGCAGAAAGCAGTCAACCTGTTCCCACGGAGACCGGTGCCCCCAGTAAGGAAACAAGTGTAGCCGTGCAGGATTAACAAATACATACGATTCATAAATAAGAATAACGAAAATAAAGAGAGAGCCCAACCAGATTTCAGCAACTATAATAATAATAAATGTAATAATAATAAAAATGCTAAATGGACGTAAAATGGACGTGAAACATGGACAACAACATTGAAGAAGAAAACACTGATATGATTAAGATGTTGGTGAAGGTGATGTTGGTAATAATGATGGTGATAATGAAGGTGATGACACTGGTGCTGCTAATTATTATTACAGTTATTATTGTTATATCAATTATATTTTTTCCACCAGAGCATTTCAACTTTGATACAACTCTGTGTCATCTGCCCCTCACATTCATCTGATAAATCCCAACATCCTGTCTCTTTTCTCTCTATCTCTGATATCTCTCCACTCCTGTTGATCTCCAGTTTATTCCTTCTTCTATATGTCTCTCCCTCTGTGAGTGCGTGTGCGTGCGTGTGTGCGCACGTTTGCGTGTGTTTACATTGCAGGCACCATGTATGTGTTTGCACACAAGGCTTGGGGTTGAAGAGTTTATGAAGGAGATCTCTCTGTCTTTCACTCTCTCGCTCATGATCTTTCTCTGTCTGTCTTCACTGGATCAGAGTGGTACTAGGGTATGGGGTTAGCGTTTGTGTGCGTGTGAGTATATGTGCATGTTGTCAGAGGGACGTAGTGTCTTATTTCATATCTCTACATTCATGCATATTTAAGTTACAGCCGGAGCACACAGTGTTCTGTGTGTGGATGCATGTATGTGTGTTTGCTGAGGTGAGAGGATGTATGCGTGTGTTATTAACTGTGCGTGTGTTGTGTGTCGTGTGTGTACATGTGTGTGTGCGTGCGTGTGTGTGTTTACTGGCTGCCCGTTTTCTCTTTTTGGCTGAGTATTTGCATGTCTGTGGTTGGGTGATGTAATCCTGTCTTTGGGTTCGGTGTAAATGGAGTTCCGCATTCACAGTGAATTTCCCCTCTCTCACCCCTGCTCTGCGACTGGGGCATTTGGAATCTATGTACTTCTGCAACAGTAATAAAATATATGAACGGAAAATATGTTCCTTGGAGGATTAATTCAATAGACACTAGATATGGTGGACAAATCCAAATGCTGACCAACCGTGCCATACAAATTCAAGTAAGTTAAGTTAAGTTTTACGTTGGGCTACTGAAATATAGAATTTAATATTACAGCAACATTTCAAACAGTTTACCATGATTTACATTTATTCTTTTATCATGGGTGTTCAGTCCACCTGGAACAGTCCAGGGTTCACTATGTTGGTTTGGGACATGATCATTGTAAGAGCAGGCTAACATGTTTGACCATGTGATGTCAGTGGGTTAACTGTTTAATTATAAGCTACATGTGCCCCTAAATATTAGTATCCTGTCTTCCTTCTGATGGACATCATTAATCATAATTGTTTGGCTATTTTCAACACTCAAATTATTACAATGTTTTTCTTATATGAATTAAATAAGATTGGTGACTTAAATGGCATGCATTTTCTTGCCATGCATTTCCTCTCACTCATAGTACTAATAGGCGCCCTGTAGCTGCTCTTTATTTGGTACACTTCAAAATGAAGCTTACTCACAGAACAATCACGTTTTCAGATAACTTGCTGCAACAAACCAGTGTACTGACCATAAACCTGCCTACATAAATGCAATAACACATTATGTTGTTCTGTGGGTTGACAACTCATTAACCAGGTAGAACCGTTAACATACTCAGCATCTGATTTGTTGGCAGCTCCAAGACCTGATGAATGTACTTTTATTCCATGTGTCTGAATGATAGAGGAGCTGTCTATAGTGCCTATCCATGGACTTCAAGGGGTTACCTGGGATGTTCTGAACTGAAGAGAAAAATGAAACATGTCTGTCTTCCCGCAAGGACAGCCAGTGTTCATCTTTAGAACAGACACACATCCTTTTAATGTGAGAAATGAACACTGGCAACAGAGATCAAGCACTGCCAGGAAGCTCTGGGTACTGAAGATGAGCTAGAAGTTTCCATCAACTTGATGGCAGCTCTCACCAAATGCTTAAGTCCATTTAAATCAATTTGTGAAGAAATAATAATTTAATCTATTGCATTTGTTCATTATATGATGGGTCAGCTTAAAAAAATAAACAGTTCCATATGAATAACAATCGCACACACATTTACATAGACACACACGGGTTGACTCCACTCCTTCACAACACATTTATTTCACTTTATATAAGACAGCGGAGCACAAAACTCTCACATCAGTATCCCCCTCACTGCCTCCTGCCCTATCTATCCTATTTTTTTCCCTGTTTTTTCTCTATCACTCTCTTTCTGTCTCTCTCTCCCCATTTCTCTCTCTCGCGCACTCACTCTCTTGCTGTCTCTCTCTCTTTGGGTTGAATGGATTCATGACTCCCCATGGCCCTTGGAAACAGTGTCTGGGATGCTGAGCCCTTAGCAACCATGTTGGCAAGAGAGAAAAGAACTGACCTACACACTCATTCACTCTATTTGCACACACAATCAGTACACACAATTAACCGCAAATGCACAGACTCAAAAAGCTGAGATTTTGCAAGGACTCTTCCGGGAAAAAAAAAAATCAGAGAAATGCAGTCTGGATGGTACACATACATACATTTTATACTGCCATGATAACAACATGCAAAGCAGAATATGGATGCAAGCACATCACACAGGTTATGGTGTTCACCTTCCATTAAGAGGCCAGTACATCCCTCTCCCAATCACAGCCGGAGCCAACACCTTCTCTATAGAGTGATTGGCTGAGCCCAGGCCACAGATGATTCTTGCCTAGCAACAGGCAGATGTACATCAATGCACAGAAATCATTACTGGATTGTACAAGATTGGATGAAAATATAGCCATTCATGAAAATAAATGTGCAGAGCCATATGAGCATTTTAAACACATTTGTTTTTGAGTTTTGTATATATTGGAATTCTGCAATGAAAGTCAAATTAGCAGAATTACATATGGCTCAGTGGTTGCCAAAATCACAGCACTTGGGACCAACAGCATCCCTCACTCTATCAGGCCAAATAACATAAACCTCCAGCAACCTCTGCTGTTTCAGCTTCCAGATCATACACCAGTGTTTTAATAGGCATATTTAAATATTCATGGTCCTTCATGAATGATGCAGCAGGCTGGTAATGATCAGCTGACAGGCCGTCTCAGAACTCCTCCCTTTGTATGATTGCAGGAAAGAACACAGTAACGCCTGGGGTAACATCAATGAGCCACCAAGGTGTCCGTGTTTCAGCTCAGAATACTAAACACTTCAAACAGTCATTTCTCTGTCTCTTTTTTTCCTCTCCATCTCAACCTCTCTCTCTCTCACACACACAGACACACACAAATCACTTTAACTCATTGCCATGGCAACTGCTTCCCTTTAAGCCATTTTGCATCCATCACTCTCGCCACAGTCCCCTGGTGGGCAGCAGAGATTCCGATGAGCAAAACACAGCTCCCTACTGGGAAGCAGAGAAACTGGTGGGTAAAATGCTATTTCCTTTCATGGAAGAAAAGCCAGTGATGAGTAACACAACACTCCATGGTTATCAGCAGATTAAGTGATGTGCTAAAGGATAGCAGCCACCACTAAGAAGAATTCTCACACTCATGGATCAAATACACATATGCACACAGACTTCTGGTGCCCATCTTACTGTGGATCGAATGGAGGTAGAAAAAAGCCGGTTGCCATGGAAACTCCGCGTGCGTAACAGGAGCGGGTGTGAGAGAATGGGAAGTGAAGGGGGATGGGAAGAGGGGGGTTCTGTTTTTTTAAGGGCTCACTGACAGGTTAATCTTAAAAAAGAACCTACCAGCAGTTGGCAAGTTATATCTGTATTCAGTTATATAATTTATAAAATTTTTTATACAGTTATTAGCAATTATTTATGAATTTAGGTTTTATTTAAGTTGTATGTGAAGCAAGGAAAATACATAATTTTATCCTAGATATTTAAATATGTACCTCTTTAAATTTTCAGATAAAGGAATACCTAAATATAGCACTAAAAAAGGTTTCAAAGAAAATGTCACCTGTTATGACATCTGTTGGAACTGTCATGAAATATAATGTTATTGAAATGTTATTGTTTAGTTGAAGTAGCCAACATCCTCATTGGGCTAAAAATACAAGGTAATGCAGCCTGAGATATAGACTGACATGCACATTTCTATTTTTGTTTTCCTATATTGCCTTTTGCTGTCTAATGCAGAAAAATATGAAGAATAACAGCAGCGGCTCAGGTTGCAAGAACCATTAGGCACCATGCACAGTATTATTAGGCATATAAGCACAGTTTAATGACACTCAGGAGACTGTAAAATGTTGCACAGATGACACTGTAAGTGGTGATAGGCCTCGCTTACCTTTAAATAATGGGAAATAAATAGAGCCAGATTGATACGTGACTGTTTGACTACCATCTGTACACGATCAGGGGTCAGAAATCAATGTCCAATGCAAATAACCAGCTGGTGGAATCAGATGGAGCTGAACGTGGACGGACTGGAAATTCACTGGGTGCTGGCTTTCGATGATCATCTTAATACAAGTCTGTCAGATGAATGAAACAGTCTTAGAGGCTGAAACACACTTCAAGAACAATGTTTAGCAATTCAACCTTCCAATTTTCATCAGACTAAATTTTTTTATAGACACACATGCACACCCATTCACCCACACACATGTTCATATTTCAAATGATGTGTAAACACTACCATCTGGAGGTAATACTGCCACTTCTGCAGCGCAGGGGAAGAGCTTCTGTTTCTTATTACGGTTCAGGTGAAGAATACACTGTTTTCTACAACCAGAAGGATCCAGATTAAAAAATATCTAACTGAAACCACAAAATCAGCTTTATCTTGACAAATGTTGTTTCCAGAGCATGGGTTTTCTCCAGGTTTTCTAGTTTCCTGACACCTGTGTGATGGACTGGCGCCCTCTCCTGGCGATCTTTAATTTTTGCACCCAAAGGCTGCCTTTTTTAAAGTTGATTAAGTTGCTGATTAAACCAGACTAGTACAGGATGAAAAGGACAAATTCTCCCTCTTTGGTGTTTGATCTTTTCTTCAATTTGTGACGTTTGGGAGGGTTTCAGGCCCATAATTTGGTATTTTTTACAGAGAAAATAATGAAACCATCAACTAAACCTGTTCCATCAATTTTTATGAATACTACATTTGGACTCCACACACTTGTAACAAAAACATACAGGAACACAGGAACATGTATAAAAAATTAAATCCATTTATTGTTTTCAAATACAAAAGAAATACAAAAAGAAACATGGACAGTAGGAGAAATGTTCAGGCAGCCTTTTGGACAGCCCACCTTTTGTTCACCAGGCAGTCTCTATGACACTGAGGTCAATTTTGTTTTGAATTTTTTCTTCACACTTATTTTATTTGGCTCAGGCAAACTGTAAAATTGGTCAGTCTCTGGAAAAGTTTCCTCCTTTCTACTCAGACAGTCTCTAGGACAACTCCGTCTTGTCCTGGGCCTCAGTGTGGCTACTGTCGGGTCCAGCAGGAGAGAGCAGTGTCCTGCGGTTGTAATGGCCTTTCATGATGCCTGAACCGGTGTTGTCATTGAGGATCTGCTTCTGTTTCTGCCGGTTAAGTGATTGCACAAGGCCAAGCACCACTGCAGCGAGCGAGTACTGGCCGGTGAGCTTGCGTGGTTGTAACGTAAGTGGGTTAGGCTGCACACGGCCGAGCAGGAAGTGTGTGCGAATCTTGCCCTCTTGCTCACTGATTCCCTTGACATAGATCTCACCGCGGTACTGGAAGGCGAAGCCACGCTCATTCAGGATGGCGTAGGTGTCTTCTGGCAACTGGATGCGGCCGCTGACTCCTGTGCTGTCCATACGGCTCGCCAGGTTCACTGTCTTCCCCCAAATGTCGTACTGCGGTTTCTTGGCGCCAATCACTCCTGCAACGACTGAGCCATGAGCCATGCCTGACACAAGAGGACAGAGGGAGTTACGTAAGTGTGCATGTAGATGCAGGACATGGAGTTTCATCAAGTATATCTTAAGTATTTACAGAAATAATTCACAATAATCTGCATTTTGGAGAAGAATTTCATTATTTCTTTGACCCAGAAAATATGTTTAAAATGGGATGCGCCTACACTGAAAAAAATCTGTCACACATAATATTTTAGCATTGTCATAATGTGAATAAACAAAACAAACTTGCTGTCATTAGCATTGAAGTAAAAAAAAAAACGATTTACTCATAAGCGTAATTTAGACATCTTAGTTAAAAAAAAACAATAATATTTTAAACTACTGTAATGAGAAGAAACACTATGGTTTACTTTACGTTTTTTTTCAGTGTATAGGGATGACTGACCACTGTCACACACCCTACATCCTCCTCTGCAACTATTTAACATTAGGATCAGCAAAATAGTTAATGTTACATACACAAATGTACCCAGTATGTCATGTCAAAAAGACTTCCTGTGTTTCTTACCAATCCTCAGTTCAAAATTGTTGAAGGAGTGTTTGTTGATCTCCTGAATGCTCTCATTCAGTGCAATTGCAAAGTCGGCCAGAGCACACAGGTGACCCCACCTGTCCTCACATTGCTAAACAAAAATGAAAGAAATCTTAATGCACCATTCAATTTTTCTTTAATATATAAATACTACAATGTCAACAGAAAACAGCTTATATTGAGTAAGTCAATGTGTCTTTTTATGTGCTATATGTAAACAGTACCTGTTTCTCTGGTGAGAGACCTGAAACAGCCATGTATGTGCTTCCAATAGTCTTAATCTTCTCTATGTCTTGAAACCGTTCCTCTCCAAGCAACTAGTATGGAACAGAACAGAACATAGATTTTATTAATTAATTATTAAATTATTAAACAGTATTAAAACTATTGTCTCAAAACACTTGATGACATTACTAAGTTGTTCTAATGAGACCTACCAAAGGAAAAGATTAGTAATTGACCAATTTTTGAAGTAGAGAAAACACTACATGCCACAAAAGGGAAGAACCATTCCTACAGGTTATATTAGACTCAATATTTATGGTGGATGTCATTAGATGTTTCACATTTACAATCAGTACTTACAGGGACAATCCCCCTGGAGACACTCAGGGTTAGGTTCACAGTTGTAGTAACTGGGGTTTGAACCTGGGTCTTCTGGTTTATAGGTGAGTGTTACCCACTTGGCTACTACCCCCTTTCTACTTGCCTCATGGGAACTGAGGCAAACAAAGTGGTGACAAAACACCTTGAAGAACTCCCCCATCCTGGGCCATTCAAATGGCTGCCACTCAGAAGACCTTAACTCATTACAGTGGCTATAAACTGCTTAGTGGGGAACAGATTTCATGTCATAGGTTCTAGATCAGGGGTGGGCAAACTTATTTTTTTCTTACTATTAATATTTGACATACCAGAAAAGGCCAACCATATGCATACAAATCAGACGTAAACATAAAAGGCACTACAGTGTTCATATTTACACCATCAGTAATGCACTGGAATCACACTGGAATAAAATGTTTGAGATATGTGCACTTTGTGTATTTGAAGTGTGTGTGTTTAATGATTTGGTCTGTTTCTTTATATCTAGAAGTACAAAGGAATGAAAATGCATGTATGAAATACATGTATACATTTTTCACAGATGGCATTTTATTATTAAGCAACTTAAAAAACAGTGTCTTTCATGCTGGTCTGTTGCAACCTATAAAAAGACGTCATGAACATGGAGATTATTGGCCCTGACATACATGACCGCTCATTTACCGGGCAAGCCAGTGTAAAAACCCATTGGTTCAGGCAAAGATCTTCAGCTCTATCTGCGCCTAATGCGCCACCTCGTGTAATGCCAGGCATTACAGGAACACTAATGCAGTTATAATTATGGGCAATTATTTGGGCAATTCGATACCAATCTACAGCAGGCCGGACTAAAAAGAGCAATGGGCCGGATGTGGCCCACAGGCCATAGTTTGCCCACCCCTGCTGCCATGGCTGATGAGATTATATGAAAAAAAACAGGGGGGTGGTTCACACCTTCAAATAAGAAGCCTAATGTTGAGGAGCAATGAGCTAATTCAGTACTGGCTGAGACTTAGGCATCTGGCAAAGTTTCCTCCTGGGAACCTTCTGTTGGAAGGATTCCAGGGATGTCCAACTGAGAGGAGAAGAGATATACTGGATCGAGATGCTGAAGGAAATTGATGTGGAAAGGTTTACTGGGCAAGGTTTGTTTTTTACAGGCCTGGTTTGTGTACAATTGCAAATTATTTAAACAAAAAAAACCTCCACTAGGTTTCCTGATTTCCTGCATAACACAGACATCAGTCCTCACCTCATCGAAATCAGCAATGATCTCATTGAGCAGGCGAAGGCACTCCACCCCCTGGTTGTTCATCTCTGTCTGAGAGTAGAAGTCAGCAAAGCCAGGGATGGAGGCAAACATCACACCCACTGCATCATAAGACTGTGAGTAGAGCTCCTGGGATGTGGTAGGTTGGAGATGGAAGTCAGAGAGAGAGAGAAACATAAATGTTGGTAAAACTACAACTTTTTCTTGTGTTAAGATAGCATTATCTAGCCTTTCTGAGGTGCATGAACAGCCCATCGTGGTCTCCTGTACTTTCTGGTTTCCTCTCACCAGCCAAAGGAATGATTGTCTATATACATGAGTGTGAGAGTGAATTGTGTGTGTGGATGCCCTGGAGTGGGTTGTCAACCCTGCATGTGCTCTTTGGCAGCTAGAACCCTGATTAGTGTTCATGGAAAGTGAGTTAGTGCGATAAATAAATAAGGATAAAAATCCTTTTCGATCTGATGCCTATATAGACATTTGGCACCAAGAGAAATAAACTATAACAAATAATGGCATATCTTGCTATAGTTATGGTTATTAAGATTATCACCAATATTAAATCTCATACATTGACCATGAGACACATGCATTACAATTGGTTAACACACACACACGCAAATATCACTCCAATACACTGGGAAGGAAGGACCCAACAAGGTGTCCCATTATCCAGAATTAATGAACTAGACACTGGCATACAGAGTTTTCTACCAAGTAAATAAATGTCCTGAGATCTCAGCGAATCAGAAAATATAATATGTGATCCTTATGGATTAGCAGAAAAGAGAACTTTTTTAGTTTCAAATTCTATATTATTAATCATATTTCCAGCAATGTTGACACCATATTTTACTTGTATCTTATAATGTTTGCATTAGTCTGTTTGATTGCACAAGGCAAGGGAGAACATTGGGAAAACAAGTGCATGGAAAACCAGAAAAAGAGAGCTTTCCTTAGAGCAGCCACCTATAAATGAAAAGCACTGCTGTTATGTAAATATGGAATATGTAAAATATTTAAGAATTAACTTAAGTAGAAAAGATAAATGGCTGAAATTAGTGGGGCAGAAGAGCCACTTTCACAGTCAATTTTGAGTGGCTCCGTCCCTAACAGATGCAGTCTTTTTATAAAATTTTAAAGCCCTGATTATATCCATGTATATTTTGTATATGTACAGCTGCACTCTCATCAAAAACATAGATTTTGTGTTGTCTGAGTGCAAGACACTCGTTGCAGGAACTTCCAGTAGATGGCAGTATGGTAGCGCTGCAAACACGGGACACACAGCCTTGCTGCAGCACCAGACCTGGACACCCTGTGTGCTGTGGTCCTGCTGGGCGGAACCTGCTGATCGTTTGCACCATGTTTACAATTCATTCTTCAATATAAGGTGTAATGTTTTAAAATATTGAAAAATGTCAACCCTTCAGTAACAATCATAATTGTATTGTGATTATTCAATTCAGAAAGATTAATAGTTCATTTCCTTTCCTTAATTAATTACATTTTAATTGCACTCTGTGTGTGCATGTGTGTTCCTGTTTAATCCCTGAACTTTCCATCTAACACTCTCACACACAAACACTCACGGGTATTCACACACACCCAGTCCTGATTAGTGCATATTTAATGGATGCCAGGTTTTAATATCTCTGCATTATTGATGAGGTCCATTGTGTGAGATTCCAGAAACCTCTGGAGATCCGAGGTGTCACACAAGGACGTATGAGGGAATGCAACACATACACACACAGTGTCAGTGTAATGGGGATGATGGTGCAAAAGCCTCTTTGCTTGATATTACTGCTAGAGTACAGAGATATACAGACAACCAACCCCCCCCAACCGATTTTCTTAGAAGCTTTGGAGAGCAAATTCAGTCAACTTAGCTCATAAATAAAACATGCAGACTAGAGTATACACACCTTACACATAAAAAAAGAAAGAACTGTATAATTTGATGCTGTACTAGTAATTTGCATTATTTACCTTTTTATAGGAAGCTAATAAATGGACATTTTCATCGTATCTATCTCCATGTCACATTATTGGTTCTTAAATCCAGGACATGGGAATAGCCTACATTTTTTGTTTGTCCTGCTTTGTCTAATGGTTAGTTGACTCAGAATCACACTTGAAATCAAATCGAGGTCAACCAAATACCCAAGAACATTGTTAACCTAGTAACAATGAAGACTCTACCTAACCTTAAACTGGAGAGTTCCTAAACCAGGTCAGCTATTAACCCCAACACCTCCAACCCAATAACGTCTGGCCACACCTGAGCCTCAGCACACACCCATACCTCATTGTCCCTGTCTTTCTCCAGAAAGTGGCGGGCAACGTGACTGGGGAGAATGTTGCGGAGCATGTTCTCGTTGTGCTCCCTCAGCTCACGCATCTCATTGATCTCTTCCTTTGCCTGAACGCGCCACAGGAAATCCAGCCGTGCTGTGTATTCCAGCTGGGTGAACAGAGGGAGAGAAAGGAAGCAGAGACGGAGGGAGAGACTGAGAATTAGTGAATTTTCAATGCAAGCACAAAAACTGTGTGTGTATGTGTGCGCACGCTTGTGTGTTTGTGTCTGAATGAATGAGTTTACACACTCATGGGTGCTTTTGTGTGTCCACCAGAACAAAGGAAGGGCTCTGCAGACAAACCGCTTTATACACTAACGGCTTTTCAAAGAACTGTTTAAATGCACACATACACACACACACACACACACACACACAGCGATGCAGTCAGGCATGGAACTGCACGTCCCAAACACACAAACATACCCCAAATGAACAATTAACTCAGGCTCATTTGCATACATTTAAGCAGCCATTTAATTGTCACAGTTTAACGAGTGCAGAGGCTGGTGGCTGATGTTCCTCTATTGGATATTAATTTTGCCGACAGCCAGGAGCCTGAAGATGTGTCATTACAGTGGTGATGAACTCCACCAAATTTCATCTTAGGGTAGAGTGTGTGTATGTATGCGTGTGCATTTGTGTGTGTATGAACACACTGGAATGTATAATCAGTGTAGTGTAATATGCAATAGGTCCCCTGAATAGAAAGATGCCCTTTTGCTGTATTTAGATTTCTAATTAGTATGTGGCCACACAATCACAGCGCTCTATATTCATTAGGTCCCAATCTCATATGTGTCCTGGTAGATATATGATTTCTAGAGCCATTAAAAAACACTACAATCCATTTCTTGCCAGTGGGAAAAACAGATCTAATGAATTCACTTTTTTTTTTTCTTTCTTTCTTTCTTTCTCAAATGACACTGCACTCAGCCTTTTAGCTTCTTGTGGATGAAGATGGATGAAACTGAGACAAAGGGCTGGTAAATAACTCACAAAAGCCCAGAGAAGGAGAGCCTTCAAGGTCAAACCACAGTGTGATCTCTATCAGAATAATGAGACAGTTCACCTTCACCTTTACTCTTGTGTATAAAGAACTGGAGCACATCATTCGAGAGGAACCTTTAAATGCCTTTATTTAACACATTATCATTTTTTTCTGTGCTGGACCTGCAGCCTGCAGACATGGCTTGAGGCCAGCCCTGGATCTCACACACAGCACATCTTTCTTTGGGGGTGCCCGCTGCCCTACTTTTCACTACCGGAGTGGGTAAAAGCCGCAGCTGGATGCCACCGTGGAGAAAAGCCTGTTTTAGCTGTGCTGCTGAGAGTCGTGAGTCAGTGATATTCACAAAGCAGCGGATAAGGTCCCAGCCTCAAACACAGCATTTACCGAGAGCCAGTGACATGAGGAATCGCTTCTGATAGCCTTCTTTTTCACTGATGCCCAAGGAAACCCAACCACAATGGAAATAGTACATTTCTTATAGTACAAGAAAAATCCAGGCAGTTTAGTAAAGGGAAACAGCAAAGGAAACTAAAGAGAAAGCGCAAAACAACCCCCTCTCTTTTTTCATCAATGATAGAGTGTTTTAGTTTTGAAAAGCAACAAAGAGCTTCATTATGAGTGTGTATGTGTGTGTTTGTCTGCTTGTGTGTCTGTGTGATCTGCTGGATCAAAGAGAACAATTCAGCAGAGTGAACTTAAAAGGTTCCTATTCCCACAACAGGAGAAACCACAAACAAGGATGCACACAGAAACACATAAACGAACACACACACACACACACACACACACACACAGACCAATGTTCTCATGTGTTACTGCAACATTGACATTTTGAATGAATAGGTTATGTCTTTGTTTAATACCCATACATACCTGTTGTCCATGATAGAAGACTGCCAGTAGAAATATGGCCAGAAGCAGCAGGGACGTCTCCTTGGTTCCCAAAAAGCTCTTGCTGTAACCAAGGAAACCAGATAGAAATCTGAGTTTCTATAAGCTACTTATTAAATTATGTAGGTTAAGAGCACATAACATGGTAAAACTGTAAGAATATGAGATGATAGACAGTGAGCCGACACTCTGGGGATGGATGAGGATGTAATGGCTGGCAGTTACGAGCGCTGAGCTGAACACTGACCTGGCATTGAGGTGAATGGTATCATAGCGCAAGAACAGCTGGGTGTAGAAGGCCTCCGTCAGTAGCGAGTAAACGCCAATCATCACTAGCAGGACGGCCAGCTTCAGAACAGAGTTCAAGCGCAAGAACACGGCACAGGTCACCATAGCCAAGACCCCCGTAAACACAAAGTACTGAGGAGTGGAAACAAAGCAGCAATGGGCATACAGTGATAGAACGTGAGTACTGCTGATTTTGTCAAACACACACACACATTGAGAAAGTCACACACCTCAGGGTAGAAGCAGATGTCAGGCAATGCAACAGAAGCATTATATGTATGATTCCCAAATGTGCTGGACCTGTCAAACTCGCACCAAAGCTGGGAACAGAGATACAGGCATAGAATTATTTTAACAATGGAATTTTGGAATTATAGGGTTTTATCAGTCTCTGTAAGTTTCTGAAAGGATGCTGTGGGTTACGCACAATGTTAATGATGGCAGCCAGGAAGTTGATGATGATGGAGAGGACGGTGAGGGTGTTGCGTGCAGTATACGTCTCGTTCAGCCAACAGCACGCCTGGCGCAGTAGCAATGGCAAACACTTGTAGTCCTCTGCCGTTGTCACAACCACCAGCAGTAGATGCAGCAAGATCAATACTGAGAACTGGGTTACCATGGTTACCATCCTACAGATTTCACCATAAACACAAAAGGCCTAATGTGACTGTCAATCTTTTGCACTGAAATTAACAAACAAGCGAATATTCAAACCATAAATGTATATCATTAATTTATAATAGAATCTTACGAATATTCTAGATTAAAACAAAATGCATCTCCAATTACACGTTGGGACACTCTTCAAAATGTAAATAAAACTGTGCAATTGTCACAAATCCATATATTTTTCACAATAGAACATAGAAAACACATCAAATGTAGGTTAGATAGTAAGTATGGTAGAAGATACCGTAGCATCGTAAGACAAAACAAAACAAGGTCATGTTGACTTTCACATTTTTTACAACAGGCTATAAATGTCTAGAAACTGAAGAGAGTTGCTGGAGTTTTGGGAGAGGAATGTTGCCCCATTCTTGTCTGATTTAAGATTCTAGCTGCTCAACACCCCTGGACAGCAAGCAGGGTATTTCAGTTGTAACAGATGCAGTAGGTGGTTTGGGAGCATTTGTTGTTCTAATACCTGTATTTACCTTTCAGCATTGATGGGGCTTTTCCAAATGTGGAAGTTGCACTAATGCACCCCCATACCCTCAGAGATGATGAGCCAAATGGTTCCTTAAAACCATTTACACATCCTGCAGAAAGGCCAAGTTGAGTTGATCAAAAGATTCGAATCGTTTATATTATCCTGGTTATATTTTATTTATCTATAATTTAGATTTATGTCACATGACATACGTAGTTAAGTTGTTTGAGTTCCTTTTCATGCGTATCCTTGCAGCTTCGCTGGTATGTTTTTGTGTATCAGACAGTAGGTACAGGAAAACAAAAGTTGCCTCAGTCCTAAATAACTTAGGTCACACCTGCAGGTCACAAAGACATTTACCGCCACAAAACTATGAAGGTTTTAAAAAGCTGCTTAAAACACATTTGTATAACTGCCATTCTGCTCTGACTGAGAATGATACACTAGTTTTATTGTTAAATTCACTAGTTTATTTATTAAAAATCTTGCATATTGTTCATTGAATTGTCGCTTTGTTTATTATTTTTATATTGCACTGTCCTCTTAACTCACGTGTTATTAAGATCATTTAAATGTATAAATGAATAAATTAAATAAAAGAATAAGTTAAAACACAAGTGGGTAGGGCAGACTGACCCCGAGGTAGCTGGACCACTGTGATTTGATTAAAATATTAATGGGTGTGAGTTACCTGGAGGAGGGAAGGAGACTCTGTATGCCGGTGATGAAGAGCAGAACGATGAAGGCACAAACAAGGTTTGACTTAAACACCTCATCCCTCATCTGTGAATACTGAAGAAAAACACATTCATACACGCACACACAATGGTTAGTGCACATATGTAATGCACAAACACTTTAGAGTAACACACACACACACACACACACACACGCGTAAAAAAGGTCATTATGCCGCTACTGACCACAGGAGATAGAGGAATAGACCACAGAAACACACACTCACACACACAGAGTAATCATCAGCAGGGAACAGGGCCACTGTTAAACTGGTTGAGAGGCTAAATGGAAGCAAAAAGCAGACAACAGCAGGCAAAGGTGACAGTGAGGTGAACAAACACGAGCGATAAAACGCAAGCAGGTGGAAAAAACTATGCAAGCGGCATTTTTTTTTCCACGGGAGCAGAGAAAAATGGACAGGAGCATCCACGGACGACTGGTCATGAGTAAACTGAGAGGCAGTTTGTGCATTTGGCAGAACCAAACAGCTTTGCAAAAGTCACAACTCAAAACTCTCCACGTTTGATCAATCAGATTTATTAGTGGAATTGAAAGCACTGTGAAGGCCAGCAGGTCCGGGTGTGAACCTGTCCGTGTTTAACCTGTTTAAATGCAGTTTAGTAAATATTCATAAGAACACAGTGCTACACTGAAACTTAATTGTTGAGCACCAAGGTTTCTGGGTTAACGGAACAAGGAATTAATCATTTATGGTAAGTTAATTTATTTATAACCAGTATTAAATCTGTACAAATTAGGTGATGATCGGGGGATTCTCTGTAATGTACATAGATCTTTTATGTGTGCATAATTCTGTGCATAAACCTTCAGATTACTCATGATGGGTGTCTGAAGCAAGTCTACCTTACCAACAAACACACACACAACCCACACCACACGCGCACACACTCACACGCAGCTACCTTTTCCTCCAGCCGTGAGTCTCTAAAGGTCAGACAGACGGGTGTGAGGTAGTCCTGGCTGCGCAGCGCGATGGGGGTGTGTGTGTAAGTGTGTCTCTGGGCCCTGGGAGGGGCATGCACTGCCTGGGCCAGAGGAGACGGCAGCAGACTGAGAGACTGCCTCGTGAGAACAGCCAAAGTCTACAGGAGAGACATGCACACACACACTGACTCGTGAGAACAGCCAAAGTCGACTGGAGAGACATGCGCACGCGCACACACACACACACACACACACACACTTGCTCACACATATACACACACTGTGCTGTGAAACAGCCATAATGCAGTCCAGACAGGATTCCATGGGGTCCACAAAAACGCAAAACAGACACACATATATAGGCACAATCCTTTTTGAGAACGACCTGGGTTTACAAGAGAGAGATCCACACATGCACAGACACACAATATGTCAATTCTGTGGTAAATCAGAATGCTGCTATTCTGGGATACTCATCACCACTCAGACCCTGACTGTGGAAAAATGACACTAAGGGGGTTAGACCAGGACAGGCTCAGAGTGGTGCACACAATCTGAAGAGGGCAGTCAGGGGAGTGAGGAATTGAAGAACCGGTCACAGTAACATGAACAGACCATTGCTTTTATGGCCTCTGTCATTTTCATCTAAAAGACCACACACACCAAAAGAAGAGACCTGATGGTGACACGTCTCCAACAACATTCAGCAACATGGATCCATACAATCGTACCAATAACATGTGTTAAATTTGTTTTCTGTTCAGTCTACAGGCCACAAGTGAAAGTGAATTAAGTGTTTAGTGTTATATTACTAAAGCAACCAGCACCAGAGGAATCAGAGGTTGGTCACAGAAAAGAAAATGGCAGAAAAATTGGGAAAAGTGTGAAAAGATTTTCAAAAAATCAACAAAATTCTTAATATGTGAGTGTTTAACACTTCCTTCTTAACTGGCATGTGGGTGTAATCCATTGAATGCTGGTGCAGGGATTACAGATTATGATGTGGATTTATTCCCCAGTAATCTGGGTTATTCCAGGTTTACTCCTGACTGTGTGAAGATGCGAGCAGCACCAACATTTCCAACAAAAATGTACACTGCAAAAACCCACACTCTGAGAAACAACCTGCTCATTTCGACCCTATAGATTTGAAGTTCTAAGTAACACATGCACACACACACGCAAACTGAAACCTGCAGGAGTCGATACAGAAAAGAATGAAAACTGGATCTTGAAGGAGAAAAAGAGAAAGGGGTGGATGGGATGGAGAGTAAGGGAAGGAGGCTTGTATGACAGAAAAAGATTCTGGGAAAAGAATACTACTTCTAGAGAGTCCCATTTTGTCTCCATAGCAACCCAGTCTTTGAACACAGAGTAAGTCTCTCTCTCTCTCTCTCTCTCTCTCTCTCTCGCTTTCCCTTTTACAGACACACACTCATAGTCAGTACACACATGCAGGACACACAACTACATAAAGTGCATATTTACGTGCAACAAACTCAAGTGTGAGCATGTTGTTAAACCATAAAAGTTAGAGGTGTGAAAGTGGCGGAGCATGATCTTAGTAAATGCATGAGAAATGAACATCTAAATATATGTTACAGTGGAACATTTAGAGTTAATTGCCCTCATTCACACACACACATGCATACACAAAGTACAACACACAACGCATAAAGTGCCGAAACAGTGCGGTTCAGGGCACCATGGTAACCTAGCTTTCTTTGCTTATAATGTTGAAAGGTCAGCCGACGTGAACTTATAAACCCAGCCTGGGAGCTGGATGAGTGTGTGTCTTACGAGGATTCCTCCTGACCTTCATGGACTAGTAGGCGTGTGTCTGAGTGTGTGTGTGTTGTGGGAGGAGATATGTAAGTGGCATTTGGGGTGAATAAGTGAGTGGGGGAACATGCATTTATATCTGTTTTAGAAACCATCTGACACTTGTGTTGAAAATTCCTCTGTACTTATGCCACTTAATATCACTTTATCACCACAACAAGATATGTTCATACTTCAGCATGATGTGTTGGCAAAGTGTCAATCACCATATTCAGCACTGATTAAACATTTTCCTATTATGTCATTGACATAGATGCCACAGAATACATTTATTTCAAAAGTCACTAGGAAAATGCTTATTTTCAAAATATATAGATTAATTTAAAGTGCTTACTGAAAGTCTCATGGCAGGCTTGGATTTAAGGAGTGAATTTAGGTATCTACATATTCATAACACCTACATTACATGTCTACAACATCTCAGTAAACATAAAAATCTAAAAACCAAACAGGGCTAATTAACGTGTGTGTGAGAGGGTTTGTCTAGGTCTATGGGGAGATTTATGAGGAGTTATGTGTGCTAAAAAGCAGGTTGTGCACATGTGTAAAATGGTGGTTGTGAGTATGAGAGAGTGTGTGTGTGGGGGGCTGTTATGCAGGTTCAATTATATGTATAGAGGGAAGAAGGTGGTTTATATAAACAGTTTTGTGTAAGTTAGCACGTCTGTGGGTTCAGTGTATAGGGAGCCTTAGTGAGTGTGTGCATTGCCGTGTGTGTTTCAGTGACTGACTCACGTTCTGTTTGCCCATGATGTTGTGAAAAGGCAGCTCTGGGCTCCAGCTAGGCTCGGTGAAGGTGGCGTTTGAGGCCCGCTGCTCCTGAGGGTTGGCATCGCGTGGTGCTTCCTCAGGCAATGCTAGCAGGCTCTCCTCCGGTTGCTTGATAAGAAAAGTCTGGATGTTGTGTTTGCGCAGGAAGTCATTGCGCTCCTGCCCGTGGCCCTCCTCCACCTCATAGTGGCCATTCAAACAGTCCAGCGCTGCCTTTGAGATATGGATCCTCCTGAAAACACATTTACACACACACACACACACACACACACACACACACACACACACACACACACACACACATATACCAAAGAGTCATACCTCATTAAAATAAACAAAATATAAAAATAACTTAATAAATGTATTTGCTACATTAATGCACAACACACCACTGAATCCATTTATGGAAATGTATTCAGTATTCGGTCATCTCTACATTTTGTTTATATAATTTTTCGAATTGTAGTCAAGCAGGAAAAGAGGGGAATGTATGAGAAACAAGATCAAATATTTGATGGGTAGAGCCAAACAGAATGCTTTGTGTGTGCGTGAGTGTGTGTAATCAGGGTGAAAGTGTTTTAGGGTTTTTGGTTTCATCATGAAAAAGAAGTAATTCTGTGATGGACAGATAATCACTTCATAAAAGAGTTTCAAAGAATGGGAGAGAGGATGATAAAGTTTTCAACAGACAGACTAAGTGTTCTGAGATTTCATGGCTTATCTTGTCACTGGTAGTATTGTAACTGGTTGCACTGGTCAGGGTGGTTGATAATGGTGGGTGCTTTATGTTCTGTACCCTGGTATCCCTCCAGACTCCAGTTTGTTGGCAATGTCCACATCCCAGGACCACACGTCGAACTGCCACTTCCTCAGACCCAGGACCCCACACAGCACCGCGCCCGAGTGGATCCCGATCCGCATGTCTATGTCGTGCTTTGTGCGAGAACGAACATACCTGCAGCAAATCACACAAATGCTAGTTGTTGGAGTGTTTACTCTTTTTTTTAGTTAAATCAAAATACTAAGTGTCTTACCTGATCGTTTTGATCATGCTGAGTCCCATCTCCACACAGCAGTGGGCGTGGTCAGGGCGAGGCTCTGGTAGGCCTGAAACGCAGTAGTAGCAATCGCCCAGGATCTTGATCCTCAAGCAGTGATTCTCCTGATTGGACAGAGGAGCAGAAGTACAGCGTACCATCACGTGACCTTTCAAATCCTCCACCCCCTTGTCACATGACTTTTCCACAGCTAGCTCCACTATGGCCACAGCTGCCATTCTATACCTACTGTATTTCAAATGTATTACAGTTTAGTCTTTCACAGACTATTCTATTCCTATTTATGATGACTAGAAATTGGGTTATAAGAGCAGCTGGTCTTTCTTTTCAGACATATGCCCCATTTTAATATGTGAATTATTCATTAATTATTAATTACGGGCAGATTTACATATCACCTCATGCACAGATGGATATTTGGAACTGCAGGAAAATGGGCCAACTGTATTTGAATGTGTGTTTGTCATATTTTACCACAGTTTGCTCTCCAACATGGACTTCAGATCAGCTGAGAGGAATCCTGTCAGCAACATTATCTAATTGGCTGAATCTGGTTAGCACTCAGATGCATTGCCTTTATTACATTATTACATTATTCTGCCGCTTTGCACCACATGGCCAGCTGCTGCCTGAATGACATTGCATAGGAACAGATGTATTATTTTCTTACGGAAGATAAATCTCAACCTTCACAGTAAG